>NC_134574.1:76384762-76699320 GCF_050947875.1 Dermacentor variabilis
TCGCGGTGTGCCGTTTCAGAAAAGGAAGAAAAAGCCATAAATAAGCATAGTAGCTGAAAGTTTAGCGTCTCTCATAGTGATTTTCCTTCTTTCTTCTTATATAACCTTGAGCTACCCTCTTTCGAAGTGCTGGACCTGTGAGCCCGTCTTTCTTCTCTCCCTGTGAAACAGCTCGTCAGACCACTGATAATTCTATATTTTTGCGTAAAACATCACGTAGAGTTGAATGTATAATTAATCGCGGTGGAAAACTGAGCGCATTTAATTAACGGCCGCTAGAATACGTACTTTGCGTGATCCCCTCCCGGAAAGTCGCTTTAATTTATCCTCCAAAAATAAAACAAAAATAAAACGGGAGTTCATTAGAAACTTTCCTCTACTTAACTTCAGACTTGCCTTCGTAGGTACAAGGGAAAAGCTTGGTTTACAACGAGTGCTCGCAATCAAAGTTGCTCGCTATATTTTTCAACCGTACCGACGTGATAACAGTTCAGACAACGGGGGGAAGTGTTATCAAAAGGACAGATGCGCTCTGTTACAGACGACTCATAAAGTCGAGAAATGCGGGATATGAGATGCGCGATTCTCTTCGCGATCTCTCTCTCGGTGGTGGTGCGCTCATATCCAGCTTTTTCTGGACACGCACCAACTAGCGCACCAAGCGGTCGGGGCCGCTTGGGGCGCTAGTTGGTACGTGAAAGAGTGGCAAAGCCCACTCTTTCAATGGAAAGAGGGGGTTCTTCGCGAATAACAAAAGCTGCAGGTCGAGTATTGAAAAAGGCAGGTGACAGACATGTTTTCTCAGCAGAGGGCACATTGACTTGAAGAAGCGCGAAATTTATTCCGTAAAGCGATTTATTACAGCCGGTGTTTTAGCAATAATAGTAGAGTGAGTCTCATTCAGTCTGTTTGCACGCGCATGTTTTTGTGAGGCAACAGGGAAGGAGAGGGAGTGTATATGAATGTATGAATGTGGCACACTTTGAGCATGCGTGCGTGTGTATTTGTATTTGCGTGTGCGCATGTTTGTGTCTCAGTACTTGAATATGCGTGCGCAGAAGTGCGTGTGTGTGCTGTGTACATTGTAGTGCGTGTGTGCATGGGTGGGCGCGTGTAAATGTGAATGTGGATGAACATGCGTCGTATCTCTGTGTGTGTGTTTGTGCGAGTGTGCGCGAACGTGCGTGCGTGCGTACTTGCGTGCGCGCGCGCGTGTGTGTGTGTGTGTGTTTGTGTGCGTGTGTGAGTGAGCGAGATAACGAGCCTTTCCCCGCTTACACCTACTCTTGTGGATGAATGTGATATTGACTTTATTTATACCCATACATAAATCTACGAAACAAGAACGAATGACATTGCATTTATAGCATTATCGGTTTCTGAAAGCAAAATCAATGCAAGAAAATAGAGAACGCAGTTACTTTCCACTACAGGAAGAAGTACGACCAGCGAAGCCGTGTATATCAGCCCCTTAACGGCTAACTGCACCTCTGCCGCTGGTCGGCCCGGCATTGCACTATCTTCGGGATTGGTCCATGTATGGGGAGTGCTTAACGCCTGCTTAACCTCCGCCGTGGGTCAGTCCGGCGTTGTACTGTCTTCGGGAGTTTGTTCACCACGCGGACACGATAGTGGGGAAAGTAGCCCTTAAGAGGAAGCTTTAGCTCGGGTGCTGCTATCTAAATATATGTCAAATCACAATTAGTTTTTCTTGGCAACCACTGAACCAAATTGGACGAGGATTGTTGCACTTAAAAGTAAAGATTAAAATCTAGTGACTGCTGGTTTCGAATGTATGATTTAGGTAATGGTTTGTTTATTAAAAATTGGCAAATATCGCAAATTTTCGGAACATGAAACCATCAAGTTTACAACTCTGTCTTTCGGCAATGAAAAATGATATCACAATTCTGTGCATTGCATCTTAGAGCACATCTAAAGCGGACAAAATTAATATATTACACGTGAATGTCAAAAGAAAATTAGTAATATGGAAATACAGCTTTTGTAGAACCCTTGTACACAATGTAACGAATTCACATAAGATATAAATCGACATATCAAACGAAGATCAATTCGCTCGCTGCTGCTGCCGCGCGTGTTCATTCCATCGTTTTGACAGCGAGTTTCCACGGTAATCGAGCGGGATGTGTGCATGTTTACATGTGCGCGTGACAACGTGCTTGCTAATTTAGTTAGTAAGCAAATGTTTGCAACCCTATACGACCGATAAAACTAATAACCTTACTTCGCATAGCTGTCTTCTAATTTGCTGTCGCAATGATGCTTCGCCTTTTGGGTGAAAGTGCGACTTTTTTTTACTTGAAGAGTGATTGTGTATTGTATCTAACATTTTTTTTCAGTTAGCAGAATTTTCTTTAAGTCGCCTGTTTGGTACATCACGAATCTTTTATCAATACTTTGAAGTAGTAGACGCTGACATTAATAAAGCTTCTTAATGACCCAGTGTGCTGGACATACTTGTTGCAGAAAGTAGCGCAAAATAAACAGAATCAATTACGACAGTACGAAAATCGCTCTCCTATATGATTGTATTCAATTTCGTTCGTGTATGTTAAAATCAACATTACTTGCACAACCAGTCAAAATTAGCAGTGGAGTCGTTTTTGCTAGTTGGCGGTTAGAGTTGTTCGGATCTCTAGCGATATTTCCATCGCCGTTGCCAGAAGATTGGCGTTCGCTTGCAGTCGAACCTTGCGCCGTAATGTGCTCCTTAGTTTACGTCTTCATTAACTTTGCATTTGTCTGCGTCGCACAAGTAACAGTATGGTTCATTTTCAGAGTATTTTGCACGCCTACTGCAATTCTCTCTTCTTCTATAGCTTCCGTCGTCACCGCGAGCATGGCCGTTCGTCTGGACCAACCTCTGTCTCCTTTTGCCGCAAATACAGCAACAGCAAAATATCTTTCAACTGGAACGCTCTTTCTTGCGGTGCAGACAAGCGTTGAGCGTCAAGTGACCTTTTCGCCGTACTGTCTCCGCCGTCCTTTCCTTCCCATTTTGTTATGTCTCTCTTTATTTGTTCCTTGGGAAATCAGCGTCACTCGTCGTAAGCTGTTCTTTGTTGTCGCATTCGCGAACCATCAGTTCTTTTCCTGCGGACTCACTAGTTATTGTGAGCTCTGCAGTAGGTTCTTGATGAGTACAGCTGAGCAGGTCTATTGTGCACACCGCAGGTGTCGGTATCTGCTCGAAAGCCGTGCTAATAGTGGCTTCATTTTGCTGTACTTCCTGTAGGTTGAGTCGGCTTTTACTACAACCCGTATCTGAAATTTCAGAAGTCTCTGTGGGAACTACGCTGGTGGATAACTACTAAGGGCCAAGTTCTAGCTTTCTTGTTTGCAACGAGCGCACGACACTGTTTTTGTTTGCTTTCCCTGTTGGAGGGACACTCTTTTTGATTCCATCAATGTTGTCGTTCTTGCAATTTTCAGGTCAAGATTAACTGTTCCATTTATGATGACTTGTTCGTTACGAAATATTCGGCACGTTTCCTCGTGTAACTTCTCCAACTCAACAACGTTTTCTGCTCCTCTGTCTACTCATTTTAAAGTCTCCGTTTCAGACAGCAATCTCTTCTGCAAGCTAGGCAGCTTACCGAAAGATTTAGGCTCGTTTGAAAGATGCACATCGATGGCCCATATGAGCTTCGTCAGATCGCTACTAACCAGGCTATGGCTTTCCATTACGGCATCAGGGACTCAGTCCGGTGTCGATGAATTCCTTTAAGTTGCCCGGGTCGCTAGGGGATGCCAAAATGGTCTGTGGGTCTTTGCGAGTTGTCTTCGATTCATCAGAGTCCAAACAGTAGATAACAATAATAAACAACTCTCCTGTAAATGCAATGCTTCCAGTCTCGGAAACTTGCTTTTGGAGACCTGCGTCGTTTGGCTCCCAGTCAGTGGAGGTTATCAAATGCGGTTGATGCAGAAAAGTCCGCTTGGTCTTCTCACCTCGCGGTTTTTCTTCACAGGTTTAATGGCATCGTATGAAAAGAAAATATTTACAGAAACCATCTCACGAAGGGGAGGGGGGGGGGTAGGGGGGGACTGTTGACAGTAATATGTCTAGCATTGAATCAATATAGAGACGCAAGGTATTGCCACCGTCTACACGAGTTGTGTATGAGACGTGCACTGCAGCGGCGTTCCTCCTTCCTGCTTCTCTAAAAGCGCATACACAGTAGCGGAAAAATGAGCGGGGCGCTTCGCCGACGGCAAAACGCAGCTGCTTCAGAGCAGCCGCACCAACTGGCGGCGAACCTCTGCAGCAGTCACGTGACAGAATGAAAAGCTCGCCTCCTCTCTTTTGCTCTGCGGGTAAGTGCGAGACGTTGCGTGCTCTTTCCTTCGTCTGCTGACAGATTGGCGCTGTGTTTACGTTCTTTGTTCTTAACGCCAATTATGTCTTATGAACATGACGACGTCGTTACCACTAATCATAATCATGTTGGTGTAATCCCTTCTGTTCCGGTGTCGCCGCGTTCAAAAGACAAAGAGAATGAGGTACTGGGTGTCGCCTCCACGTCCTTGTATTCAGGGTCCGTCTTCTCGTTCAGAATTAGATATGGCGCACTGTTTCCGAAAGCCCTTCCATCGGGACGTATCGGTTCATACTCATCATTGTAAAAAAAAGCAATCGCAAACCATGACAATTCAAACAAGCGCGAACGAGACCAAAACAAGCGCGAGCGAGAGTTGACGCGAGCAAGCGATAGTACGAAACAAGCGCCGCCTGATACCACATACGAATACCAATCGAACGGTAAGGCGGGTCCGCATGAAACCAGTTTCCCCACGCACGTCACTGACGGGACGGCTCTCATTGGTCTCCAGAGTTCGCGGCTCGCTTGCCGCCGCGGAAAGCCGCTAGACATCGGTCCAGCACCGATCCCTCCCGCGGCAGGAAAAAGCTGCCGCAAGGCAGCTTTCGCGGCGCGCGTTTTTCCGCTAATGCGTATGTGTCTTAAGAACACTGGGCGCCATCTAGCGCCACCGCAGCCGCTAAGCTTTCACGTTGCCTCTAAAATGCTTGGCCTGCCGGAGCGTGAGAAGGCTTGCAAATCCGTCATGTGCCAATCGGGATCCTTTTTCGCGCTCTTTTATGGACACGCTGCGCCATCTAGCGGCGCGGCTGAGAAGTTTGCGGGTGGCCTCCAAGAGAAGAAGCATCGCGCGCCAGTGCCTGCGAAAGGTGAGAATAGTTCGCTGCCTTGCCCCACACTCAATGACACATACTCAGCGAGCCGAGTTGGCGAGAGAGCTATTGAAGACTGGCACATACCCAGTGCATTCATGGCGCAGCTCGCTAAAGCGTTGGCGTGAAAGGCGTTCATGGGAAGCGGCATTTGCCCGGTGCACTTATAGCGCAGCCTGTTAATCTGTTTGGTTGTTTTCCTGGAGGAACTCGTGTGACGTGGGTTCAATTCCACTCAGCATTGGAGAAATTTAAAGAATCTTTTTCGGAATTGTAGAGTGCCACATTCCCAGTGACACACATCTAGTTAACCAATCTGGGTTCAAAGATGCTGATTGAGCGGCACACACCTACTGGCACGTAGCCAGTAACCCAAGTTGGCATCGAAGAGGGTCACCGAAGACCGGCACACACCAAGTGACGTATACCCAGTGCCCCAAGTCGGTATCAGGGTTTCTTCGAACAGCGCTACATACCCAGTCCCGCACCTACAATGATCCATGTCGGCGTGAAAGAGGATTATTGAAGATCAGCAAATATGTGCACACTGGCATATACTGAGCGACCCAACTTACTCCGATGGCTGGTTTCGAACCCTGTTCCCTCAGCACAGCAACCCGAAGCGCTACCCATCGATCACGGAATACTCTGTGACCAAGGTAGGCGCGAAAAAGGTTAGTCAAATGCTTACGTGGATATATCCCCCGAAAAATGCGTGAAAATAACTGGTGGATCTGTTCGGTCACTGCTTGTAGTGTAAGGATGACTAATGGTGATGATGAATCCCAATCCGGAGGATGCGTAGGTCTCCTTCTTCAATACAGTTTTCAGCAGTGCGAGTTTATAACCGCCTTCCTGTAAACTGGGTCTCTGGGTAGATCATTGTCTTGAGCATAGCATTGGACTGCTGTGTTGACGGAAGCTGTTTTGAAGCCAATTTTTCGAAACAGTGACCCGATTTGGTTTCAAAGAGGTTCAACAGAGCAGTACATACCCAGTGGCAGATAGCGATCCAAGTTGGCATCAAAGAGAAAGCGATAGAGAGAAACGAGAAAGAGAAACTTTATTTCACGAGGTTCACTGCAGGGGAGCAGCACATACCCAGGGGTCCATACCCAAGGGTGCATAACGAGTAAGCCCCGTCGGCGTCAAAACGGTTCATTGAAGAGCAATCACTGCCATTCGGTGGCAGTTATTGTGGACGCGCAGTCAGTGATTGACAAGAGCACGGTTTCTCCAGTTTGTCGTCAACGTGGGGAATAGTACAAAGTGTATGACAATAATAACAGACGTCCCGCCTTTGTCAGCGGTTTGTGTTTTATGCTGTAATATTTGCGATATTTGCCATATTCGTAGAACCAACTGACGCACCTTTAAGTCGATTTCTTTGTAGAGGGTTTCATCCTGCCTTTTTCGATATCCCAGAGGTCATCACGACAATCCAGGAAGGTGTTAATACTTCTGGTACAGTATCATAGGCCGGCTTCGTTTCTCTGGAATCGGATTTGAGTGTATAGTTTCGCAACGTGATAGACAGTGGTAGAAGAAAAGAATGTCACTGTTACTCTGACGAAGATCACCACATGTTCTGTGTTCCTTTGGTTGTTCTCGTAAAGATTCGTGGTATTGAAAATTGAAGACAAGTTACCTTGTGGGAACGTCACTACCGCGACATTCCTTCTTCGAACACTGTTTATCACTTCAAGCCTCCTTCTCTTTGTGCACTTCTGTCTTGTTCGCACAGTGAGTGCGCCTTGTGTTGTGCGGGAAATATAGGCACCGATAAGATAGAGACAATAACGCCCTGACTTTCAGATATTGCATTCCATATTACGCAGCATATGCATTCAAAACTGCACGATTTTACTTATAGGATTTTGCAAGGCAGTACGCATAAGCATGCGTAGACAAGCTTCCGCCGAACACACCCTTGATATTTCAACATTTTCATATCTTCTGATGTTACCTTCTTGTGCGTGCATTTACTGCCCTATTTTCTGCAAGTAAACTTTTGAGAGGGTTTTCGCATGCCTATGTCTACATGTACAGATAAGATAGATGCGCTTCCGCATTAGTAGAACCAAGATTCTGCGTTTGTTTCCAGGGACGTTTTCATTGAAGGACCCCTGCACCACTGCAGGTCCGAAGGCGGGCGCACAGTTTCTATCTCGAATTCGCTACCCTCTCCACGGCTGCTCTCCCCTTCTCGCAGCGATCTCTAGAAGACACGGCGAAACTACATCAGCACCAAGCGACACGTTGGAGCACTTCTCCTGTTTGGAAACGCCATCATCATACAGTTATCAGGACCTCGCGTTTTTCGGCTACACACTCTTGCCTCCGCACACGCAGTGCGAAACGTGCTACGCGGGGTTGAATCAATTGACTGTGAACAGCAGGCAAGCAAGAAAAGAAGAAAGACCGGGCGTTTGACTGCATCGCAGAGGAGAATGAATGTCGAGTAGCACCCCTAATTTAAACACGCACCGATCTGTCCTGGCGATTTATTCGTGCTAGTTTTCAACTAAAATCGAAACAATAGAGAGTTACTGGACTGCTGGCGTTTTTCTTGCCTACCGAAAAGGGCTTTGCGAATCGCAATTATACGTCTAGTCCTGCCACTGGACTGTCCTTCGGGGCTTCTCTTCCTGAAATGTGTGCTTTATTAGAGACAATTAATTGCTCGTGGAGAATCCTAGACAGAGCAGGGGATAATCGCCAAGTGCGTTGTATGTATAAATCAACAGTGCCGTCACATAAAAATAAAATAAAAATATTGGTGCTCATATAGGCTAGAGAGGCATTCCTGCTCCCGAATAATTTTTAGTGTGGAAGGAAGCGTTGTCATTGAGCGCCAAGTCATGCGAAGTTTACGTGGGATAAAAAGAAGAAAAAGAAAGGTTGATTTTTTTTTGGGGGGGGGCGGGGGCAGGTGGGGTGTATACATGTCGCAGTAAGCAGACAGACATGAGTGAACGAGATGGAAAATGTCGCCTGCATTGGCCACTGTTGAGCGTGCAGTTTTATCTTATTGGTCGATTTTGTTGTGCCTAGATATTGTGGGAATAAAAGCATGCCTAACTTATTGCGGGCGTTTCCAAAAACCATTTGCTTCTCGTGTAGCAGCCAACAGTAGAAGGAGTACAACACTGAATAAGGATGAAGCAGCAGCTATGCGTGTTGCTATGCTGTCGAGCGAGGAGTGTCGTTTTGCCATCATGGAGATGGTGACGGATGGTGCTTTGCTGCAAGTCGATATATAGCACTTGACATTTTTCATATGTCAACAATATCATCACGGCCTCTAATTTCATCCAAACAAATCCCCGCAGGGGTATATTCATCGCCGCGGATTAATGAATTCGCGAAATCATTCTTAATCTCATCTGTCAATTTCTTCGCCGATCGGCTCATTTAGATTCCTTAATTTTTCATTCAGAATGATTGTGCAAGAATAGATAGGCTATTCTAAATGAATACCTCTAACCCATTTCTGAGAGCTGACCGGTTCTTGGTAATATCAGTGGTCAAGTGCCACTGCCTTCAAGGCCATCATCATCAGCATCAAGGTGCGTAAGACGACAGATCAGAACTCACTTCCCTCGTAATCCCTGGCTTTTAACCCGGTAATGTCACATGTATGACCGTGACGGCGTCAGTGACGTGCAAAGAAGGAACGGGAAAAGCTCGACAAGGAGCACGCGATTGTTTTCTGAATTGCTAGAGGTGCTTTGGGGGCCCTTCTTAACGCCTATAAGAGGAAATACAGGCAGGAGTGCAGCATGGTGCCCTGTAGGCCAAACTGCCCGAAGCGCAAATTCTTTTCAAAACTCTTCAGTGCTTGAACGTAGCTCCCCTATTTCTGTGAATCTAAATAAAACAAAAGCGGTCGAAAAATGACGAGGAGAACAAAACAACTACAGCGCGACGATAAGTGAGGATTGAAAGAACGAACTAAACCAACAAACAAATGCTAATATCAGTTTCTTTCCATCAGCGGACCAGTAGCTTTCCTCAGCACGACAGGGTGGAAATGTCTTACCCTTACAAGTGCTTTTGCGACACGCATTACGGATGTCAGAACTTTGTCGGAAAAAAATAAAAATAAATCAATCCATTGTAAAGATAGCGTGTGACACTCATGTCCTACAAATTCTTTATTTTTAGTTTTGCGTTTTGTGATAGCTGTTGAGCTGCCTGACTCATTCAGTGGCCCTTATAGGTTCGGGAAGATTCCAGTTCTGCAGATGTCGATCCTTGAACACCTATCAAAACTTCTGCCAAGGATCAGACATTTTTTTTTCCTTTGTCGTAGCTGTTGCTATGCACGTTTGTATGACGCGTGTTCGAATGTTTCCTCAGGCCATTTGCACTTACAGTACTTCACACACGCCGTTCCTTTTCTTTTATTATTCGCCATTCTCTGATTTAGGCAACAAATGACAGTCGTCTTCAAGCCATTTTGAAGGCTGAGTGTTTGTGAGGGTATTTCGATGTCATGCTCATTTATCATATCAGCAACTGTGCCAGAAAACCATTCGGTCAAACAAAACGTGTTATCCAGACAACCGTTAAAAGAGAGTAAAAACAAATGTACGCAGAAATGATAGTAAAGGTAAGAGTTGTTCTAATTGCCGGTATTTGAGCCTGTTTATAGGTGTCTCCGAACATCCAGCACATTAATACATTACGCGTTCACGGTTTACTGCCATAGATACGCGCCTTGAAATAATGAGGCAGAACAAAGTAAGTGACGATTTAGCGATAAATGCGAGAGAAAGGCGTTAGAATTACGTCGCACCTCCTTTGAGGTCCCGGATATATGATTTGAACCATGGTCGCCAGATTGCAGCTCACTCGAGATACGTCCAACCTCTTCGAGGAGCCAAGTGCGACACACGGTCGCCAGGGGCAGACCACCGTCAGGTGCACAATATATCTATACCTGCCTCGCACTCTTGTGCTTAAAAAGCAGCGCTGCAAACTTAAACCACACGGACGAGAACAGCACATACGAAGCACATGCGCTTCGCATGTGCTATTTTCGTCCGATGTGGTTCAATTTCGCAGCACTGCTTTTTCAACACAAGTATGATATTCCAACCAGCGCCAAAGCGAGCCCTAATCAATTCCCACACTTTACACACATACACTTTCCTTGCCTTTTACATTCCCCTATAATGCTATGACGTATTTCGGGCATGCGCGATCCTATAGCATGCTAAAGCGTTAAAACAAACGGATAGGTAAACAAGTCTAAGGAAGTTACAGACTTTGAGCACGGATATATCCAGTAATAGGCGCAGAAGAGCATGTCAGCATTGCTGACATCTATCTATCTATCTATCTATCTATCTATCTATCTATCTATCTATCTATCTATCTATCTATCTATCTATCTATCTATCTATCTATCTATCTATCTATCTATCTATCTATCTATCTATCTATCTATCTACCTATCTATCTATCTATCTATCTATCTATCTATCTATCTATCTATCTATCTATCTATCTATCTATCTATCTATCTATCTATCTATCTATCTAATCTCACGCCGACCCAGATGCCGAAGTGAGACTACATGCTTGTGCCACTCGGTATGTTCTCGTTCATGGTCGTGATGCCGTTGTGGTCGTTCTCTTTTCATCACTGCAGCTTCGTGACAACTAACATGTACTCTCGCCATGCCTTTGTCGTCACAACTTCTACCCCGACCCAGTGACCCAAGTTGTCTAATAGCTTGGACCACAGGTATGAGCTCGTAGTCCTGACGCAATTCGTTGTCGTTGCATCGCCGTAATTTGGCCTTGTTATTCGACACTCACCGTGCAGCTGATGTCACTCCATCGTCGTCATACCATCGTATTTCAGAGATTTCATATTTGGATGAATTTATCGTTCGCCTTCATCATCAGTCGACGACTTTTTTTATAATCTTGATCACACTTTTCATACCCATTCGCTAGAAAATAAAAATGTCATTATAATGGGTGATGTCAACATTAACCTACTCAATGACACATCACCAACAGTTTATTTCTTACACCAGTCTACTACAAAGCTACGGATATGAATGCTTAATTGATGTTCCTACACGACAGCTTCCTAGTGGCAAAGGGACGCTAATTGATAATGTCCTATCTAACGTAATAACTTTACCAGAGGCAAAAGTTCTTGATATGGACATAACAGATCATTAGCCATTGCTTCTACGTTTTAAACATAACTCGAGTGCTTGCCCTCTCCCACACTTCAGTTACGTTCTGGACAAAGAGAGCTTCATAACTTAATAAAATTGAGCCTCGGAAAACTCCACATAGAGAACCAGTTGTTCTGCATTTTATTGAACCAAGAGGCACAAGCCGCGTTTGGTTATAATATACAATTTCAATGGACACTGAAAGTGTACTTGAAATCTCTAATTAAATATCTTCTATGATATAACCCAGTCAACCGATACCAATGCCGTCAAAGCGAGCTAAAAATAGGCACAGAGCTTCATGATTTTCAGCGGATGAGTTCAATGAGTCTGATAAGTCCTCTAAGGCAAGCTGCTTACCTCAGCTTTTAGACACCGTTGACATGCTTCGAACGCTTCTGCTTCGGTTAGTGGAAGGTTCAGGACTGGCCTTACAGCGGCTCTTCAATGAGGCCAAACATTCATCTTCTCTTTAAAGAGCGTGAAACGAGACAAAGGGCGCCTAAAAAAGGGGGACGAATAATTGGTGTCTTCTGTTCGCCTGGCGTATTTTTTCGGAGATGGGAGCAGTGTCAAGCCGCATAACAGCTGCTTCTTTTGACAGCGAAGCTGTGTATGGATAGAGTTCCCTGCATTTGTTGTTCTCCGTGAACAAAAACTGTCATCATCAATGGCTCATACCCCCGTAAGCAAGAAAATATGCAATGGCTCATAGCCCCGTAAGGCAGGCACTGCAAGCACTCAGTAAAGTGAAGCGAACAATGCTTGAATTCTTTCTTATCACGCATACAACATACACGACAGCACGCCGAAAACTGTCATCTATGTCTCATACACCCACGCTCAATGGCTGATACCCCGTGAGTGAGTGAGTGAGTGAGTGAGTGAGTGAGTGAGTGAGTGAGTGAGTGAGTGAGTGAGTGAGTGAGTGAGTGAGTGAGTGAGTGAGTGAGTGAGTGAGTGAGTGAGTGAGTGAGTGAGTGAGTGAGTGAGTGAGTGAGTGAGTGAGTGAGCAAAGAAAGTTTATTGCAGGTCCAGCGAGGACGCGAACTCGTCGCGCACCCGGCTAGTCCCACGTCGGGACCGGCAGGTCTAGCCAACCGGCCCGGTCGCCGGAGCAATGGCTCATACCTCCGTAAGCTAACAAAAAAAAATGCAATGACTCATAATCTCGTAAGGTTCATGGCTGCTCACTTTGCGTGAATTAGCTGCGATTACACTACACCTGTTGTATTTGTCGGTGATTTCAATGTGGATGAGTCGGTACTGAAAACGGAGCGGCTTACGCTTTCCTTGTTAGAGACATATACCTTGCGATGCCACACCGATACGGCCCAACCGACCACCCAGCGGCGTATGTGCACCGATCTTACATTATCAGTGAATGTGATTGCAGTTCCGAGTGAAATAATGACCACCGATCAAGACAATAAGTAAGTGTGCGCACCTTTCGTCGCAATGACCACCCATCAAGACAAATGAGTTCGTACCTTTGTTGAAAATTATGTATCACTTGCGTGTCGTGTGCTAAAGAGCTTCGCTGGTCAACCGCCTTTACGTAGTGCAATGGCTCATGATTTCTTTCATCTCCTCAGCCATGTGATGTCGAAGTGCTATTTATTGCACTGTACCTTCCATGTCTGAAATAACAAAGCAGACTAGAATCCGCTGAATGTAATGCACTTTACGAAGAAGTAGGTGTATTTTAGTGATACGTGCGAGCCACCAATATACCGTATGTGTTTTCAATATTTAGAATATACAGAGCATTTAAAAATTGTCTAAGCCAGATAGCGTAATTCTAGGCCATGAACTGGGTCACTAAGAGGCGGACATTACTTGGACGAGAAATGTAAATGCATAACCGACTAATTAGCAAGTATTCACTATTTATCGTTTTAGTAATTTATCTTACGGCAAATATTGCAGTTTAGGAATTCTAGCCGATGAGTTCGCAAGGCATAACCACATAGAAAATATTTTGAGGATGATATCAGCTTCGAGGTACTGATTTCCAAAGTATGCGACAAAATACACTGACGTTTCAATTACTATTGTCTCCCCATGCCTAAAGCAGCGTTTTCATAAATAGTAAGTGGAACAGTGCCTCTTTACCACAAATTTGATACGGCATTTTTCAAAACCTGTGCCATGTTCAGAATTGGTTTCAAGTGGATATGCCTAGAGAACTCGCTAGCCACAATTTGTAAATCGCCATGTGTGCCGTCGAGTGATTAGTTATGAACTTAATTAGTGTATTTCGGGTTGACTAGTCGACTACGCGGTTCGATTTCTCGTACAGGCAACGTCCGCCGCCTCAAATGATCCAATTGAAAGGCTGCAATCATGTTATCTGCCATAGGTTATTTCTGATAAATATGAATAGTCTAAAGAAACACTCTGCGGGTTCATGTTCCACGCATGCACTTATCTTTCAGCACGCAGCACAGACGCGCGCCTACTGGCACTACTCATGCGGTATGCGTACTCGGGATTGAAAATTCTGCGGCTTTACGTGCTAGAACCATGGTCTGATTATGAGGCACGCCGTAGTGAGGGAATCCGGATTAGTACGAACCAGCTTGGATCCATTTGCGTGCACCAAATGCGTGGCACATAGGAGTTTTTTTTTTTTTTTTGCATTTCGCCCCATCAAAATTCAGCCGCCGTGTCCGGGATTTGATCCCCTGATCCCGCGCTTGGCCGCGCAACACCTAAGCCACTAGGACACGATGGCGGGTACACTTGGGATTTGTTGGCCCATTTTCTGGTACTCGCAATCAGCGTACATAAAAAAAAACTTAGTATATAGCTACATATATATCCGCCGAGTTACTGACCGACCCGGCTGCAGAAGCAGCCTCGCCAAATACGAGAGGATATAAGCACGAAAAGAAAAACATAGCTTCAATCACGAAAAGGGAAAAGGAAGTCGATAAAAGAAATGACAACTTGCCGCAGGTCATACGTAGCCGGATCCACCTCTTCTGCATTATTCGTGCGGTGCTTTACGATTAGGCTACTGGCGGCGGCTGCACACCCGGCCACTTGCTTGGATACTTCTGTGCGCGTATATACGAGATTATCCCAGGGAATGTCAGCCAGAGCCACGGACGGTCGTCATGACGGATGTGCAAAATCATTTCAACAGCGGGCGTCGCGTACAGCGGGAACATAGGAGCACACAACTAAGCATGCCAGTGAGTGCCGCTTGGCGCTGCTTGATTGGCTGGTTCATAAATGCTGTGTATGACAGCCTAAAACGAAACAGCTAACTCTCGAAACAGGACGCACAGTTCACCAAGCGCGAAATGACCACTGCGTGTCTCGGCATTTTTCGTGGTGCATTCTCGTTTGGTACGGTGCAACTACACCACCAAATTCCCATTAATCCTTTCCGAAATATAAAGAAATAAACATGTGAGCAAAATGGACACCGCAAAGGAGGAGTGTTTACAAAAAGTGTTTACAAGTATGTACTAAGAAACCCCGAAACAGTTGCAGGCATAAATGAGTCTCAGCAAGATAAGCATTCTTATGTTCTATCAACAAGGATCCCCTTCGACAGCGTTAAACGAAAATAGCATGAACAATTTTCCGAGTCACGTTAGCGTACACAAAAGAGACCTACGTCGTCACAACACGTCGTCATATTAACAACGAGCGCAAGCAAGGTACAGCAACGTCGTGGAGCGTTGCGAGTGCCACCTATTGAATTTCATAGCCGTCATTCCGAGGGCACCGATTGAAACAGTAGGGACAAAAGTGTTTCACGCAAGTACGTATTTTCGTGCGCTGTATTTTCTTCAAATCGACATGCTACAATTATGTATTCGGGAGCGTGGCACTAGAGAATAACCGAGTATCGTTAGTGACTGGGCATGTCATTACAATGGCGCCCTTAAATTACCATCACATGCTTTATCAGGCAGCAGATTCGGCTGGTTGGCAGCGCTAACTCAAAACGCAGTGATTTTAGGTCACTCGCGTTATCAAGCTATTAGTGCACAGTTACACAAAGGTTAAACGAAATTATGCTCTGTCTACTTACTCAACAGCCTGTTATTTTGGCAATAATAGCACTCACTCTACTAGGTGTCCTATCTGGACTTTTCACTGATTATTTCTGCCTTACAAAACAGTTCATTTAACGCTGAGATGTGTATGAAAAGCCGGAATAAATGCAGTTGTTCTTAAGTTTTTTGCACGCATAGAAATTGAAATGGTCCTCGTTGCTGTTTCGGCAGTGCTACTGTGTTGTGCCGCGTCACCATGTCAGTCCCACTCTATTACAGTGGGACCCTGTTGTGCGATCTGAAGCACAACGCCTTAGAGAACGCACAAGAACAGCCCAGCTTGAACAGATTTAAGGCATCAAGGATATTTCTGAGCGAACTTGTACCTAAAATATTCATTTTCCAAAAGATTGTTCTATTACTGGAGTTCACTTTCCAAAACTTCGGCGTTTTCAACAAGTGGCACGTGACTAAAAGCCTTAAAACTGTATTAATGTTCTGTAATGCCGTATGTATTCTTTGTATGATAACATGCTCTCATTTTCTGCTTGGTCCTGTACGTGTGGGCAGTGCTGAATGCATGAATAAAAAATCTACCTATGGTCAAACTGGTCTCACTCGTCTCGTTTTTGACATTTCGTTTTCACGCGGAAGTTTGACCTCTGTGTAAAGAGCGTGCAGCTAGCGGCTTGGTATTCTGCCTCACTCGAGCCCGGAAGAGCAAGAAGGAAGAAAATTAATCTAACGCAACGCACTTCCGAGGTGGCACTGAGACGCGCAAAGAGAAATTTTCAACTGCGAGCTTTGCAAAGAGACGTGAACTGCGAAAGCATCAACAAGAAAGGCGTGACAATGCCCCCCTTATTGCGAAGACGTTCTCGCCTGGTTCTGAGAAGGATAAACAAAATTTTGTGCCATCTTCCTAGTTCTGGGACGACGTCGGAGGAGGAAGGCGAACGTGTAGGCGAGAAGGTGTTGCGGAAGAGAGTGTGCCGGGGATGGTATAAAAAGGTTCGGTATGTCCGTCGAGCAGTCACAACGCATCTAGTCTGCTTCTATCCAACGAAGCCCAAGCACATAAGCTCTTAGAAACTTATAGCACAGTGTACCCACTGAAAGGTAGCCAAAGGGAAATATGATTGCCAAGGTAAGTGTGTTTTTACTCTTTACATGAGTATATTCATACTGCGCAATATAGCGCTTATCCGAGGGTGGAGGGTCTCTATATGAACGTTTTTCTTGACACGTGAGACGATACACGTTGCCTCTCTCGACAACATGTACAGTGCTTAAGTATATCATGCATTTCGACATCCATATCAGTATTGTAAAGACATCATAGGCATTGAGTGTGAGTACTTAGGAGGAAAGGTACAACGCCTACCTAGTTAGCGTAGAGTAAAATGCTCTGTAAGTACAGAGACTGCGTCACTGTCGCAGCAGGTGAATAGGACGTGGCATACTGGGCTGCGACAATGTGCAGTCGATCCAACAATACATACTGGGTTAACATTGCCAATTCGTTCTTGAAGCCTATAGTAGAACCCTTCGTGCCAAAACGATATATGCACGCTTAGACAGTGCAAGATCATGAGAATTCAGATGCAGGCCGCCGCGTAGCACCTGATGATAACGACGAGCCTTGAACGAGGCCCGTACCCATAGTTGGGGATAGGAAAAAAATCGGAAGGCACCAAGAAACCCACTGAATAGCCATACTCGCTGATCTACTTTAACGCCTTCTTCATTTCTTTGCCTAAACTCTGGCTAGGAGCGTATATTCGACTTCATCTTTGTCTACAAGGGAGTTATCGCGCAAGCGTTATAATCAAGTTCAATACGTTGTTAGTCTTCTACAATGTTTTGCCATTCTTCAGGTTCTCGCCGCTTTTGTCTTCACTGTCGCCACCGCCGTGGGACAGCTCGGCCCTCAAGGCCAGTTCATCCTAAGGCGTCCTGGGACCGTCGTGGCAGCAGGTGCCGGCCCTGGCGCCTCCTCGCCCGAGCCCGTCTACGTACGTTTGCGCCAACTGCCATGTTTTACAAATAGCAGGTTTCCAGATTTCTGCACAGGCGAGACTGAGTAATATCATTGCTGTAGCGATATTAAGGACTCTTCGTGGCAGTAGTACGCTGTCCGAAGGGCGTTACCTTAAACTTTTGTTTAGAACTCCACCTTCTTTGAATCGAGGCTTTATTTGGCTCTTCCTCACACTTTGGGGTACTGGCTACTGTGTTGCCGAGTAGGCAACTTGGGGCACTGGATAATGTGCCATTGGTTGTGGTGGCGCAGCCAGAAATTTTCTTCGACGATGCGGCGAGGGGAGGAGGACGGACGCACATATCTTGTCGGGGACGTGGACGGGGAGATAGGGGGAAGGGACTTGGCAGGTCGCATACTAACAGAGAAATCCGTGCATAGTGTGTCCCCCATGGCTACGCCACTGGCTGGCTGTGTGCCCATCCTTTGTCTATCATTGGGAATAGGTATGTGCGAACTCTGACACAAAGGGGAGGGGGAGGGAAGCTCTAAGTGACCTTGCATGTGTGCCTTGCTTCTGTGTGCGCACACCACTCTTCAGCATTCTCCCCGCCACAAGCACGCTCACATCGCTTTCGACCTCGTCACAGGGACCTAACAGTTACAGGCGACCAAACTTCTCGTGTCGTACGTTACTGCTGCTACCTTACTAAGTGGGCTTCGTGTCATTTAGATCACAACATTGCGTTGGAGCAGAGTGATCTTTGGCGCCCAAGAAAAATACACTTAAAGGGCTTTGTAATGTTCTCAGTGTTCAATTGCTGTGCCATTGACATTTACGGAATTGCAGTGTAAGATATTCTCGCGGTAAGATGCTCGCTTTCTGTCAGTGGAAGAAATAAGTTGCTTTTTCGAGGAGTGAAAATTGCTTTTCAAGAAAGTAATCAGCCTGTAAAATATATAAGTACATATGTATTAGCTTGTAGGCTGTTTACCCGTTTTCTAGTGATCAAAGGCTTGAAACTCTAAACAGTTTCTACTCGCGAGTATTTACTATACAAGCGCTTACATCTGATAAGTCCTGAACTTTGAAGCTTATCTATAGTTCTGAAAATGCAATGGGCACAATAGTCATGTGGCTGGAGCCAATTGTAGGTATCGCTTGCTTGACCGGTCTCGGCATAGCAAAATCGGTTACATCCTTATTGATGCTCTTTGTGATGATTAACAGCGTCATGCTAAAGGGGTAAGATCGACGGCGAAAAAAAGGAAGCTTTCTTTATTGCTGACTTTTTTGCGGCAGGTAATCGTAATAGTAACTGCGAAAAAAAAAACACCAAGATAACTGCGTCAGATAAACATGAACAGATATCACTAGCAAATTTTCGTTTCTGAGGATTCGATGCATACGAGGTGGTCAGAACAAAAGGCAGTTTTCAACATAAGGCTTTTCTCATCACTCCTGTAGCCTGCGCTCTCTATATTGAACATTAAACTTCTTTTACCGCCTTAAGGCTAAGGTTGCGAACGTTTCTTACAGTGTAGCGCCACGAGCCTAACGTCTACTCCAAAATATATAGAGTTCTGCCCTTCGCGCATTTAGTCCCGCCTTCTGTTTAAAACCGCAGCCGCCGCAGCCGTACAGTTTCGGCTACGACAACGTGGACGAGTACGGCACGCAGTCCTTCCACAAGGAGGAGAGCGACGCCAACAACGTGAAGACCGGATCCTACGGCTACAGGGACGTGAACGGCACCTACCGGAAGGTGACCTACGTGGCCGACGCCGACGGCTTCCGGGCCACCGTCGACATGAACGAGCCGGGAACCGTTACTGGCCACACCGCCGACGCGGTCTTCAGCTCCAAGCAGGGCCCCGTCCTGGGTGCGGCCAAGGCGGCCTCAGCTCCCGACGCTGTCTACGCTGCGCCGGGTCCGGCTCCGTTGTCTCGGGGACAGCCGACGCGCGTATTTTTTACAAATTGATGCAGAAGCAATGTTCGTCATGATGTTTGTGGAAAGTAAACGATGATCGTCCAAAGAAAGCACCATGCCTGTTCTGGTCATTTGCACCTGCTTAAAAGAAGTTATCTGGTGTAATTACCTGAAGTTGCCCTTCGTTACTGGCTCGTTACGCATCAACTGGATTGTCCCACGCGACGGCGACGGGTGATAAATGAATAGATTCGAAAAAAGAAAGAATCCTTTAAAGATTGCTAAACATGTTGCTTCTGTCTGAAAGTACAGGTAAGACGACAGAGGAGCGCCATCCCTTCAAAGATACTCTGTTCTACCTCCCCACCTATCTATTTCAGCTACATAGTGCGGTTCACCGCTGTGTAGAGCAGTGTTGCTATCGTATGTTTTGGACGATGTCGCCTGGTCGTGGTCCAGAACGCTCCATTTTTAGCGAAAAATCAATGACAGATGACGATGATGAATTGCTTAAATTTTCTTTATGTTTTAATTAGAGGTGGGCGAATTTCAACTTTATTTGAATACGAATCGAATAGAAATAGTGACTATCGAATATCGAATTAGATATAGGATAACCAAACGCAAGCACAATGCATTAGGTAGGACTGACTATAGTGCAGAAAAAGAAACTAGAAATAACACAGCTAGCAATCAGAGACAACATATCAGTTTCAATCACGAGGTCAGACATAGTCGTAAAAACTGCTGAAATAGCATCTCAACATTTTCAGAGCCTACTTGCAAACACTATTTACGAGAATTAATGCCAGCTTATGAAGAGCTTTCCAAAAACGCTAAATAAATGGCCGCAGAAAAGAAGTCGCAAGTTGTGAAAGAAAAAGAAAGCTGTTCAAGGGCAGGTTGCAAGGAAGATATCTTTGTGTGCAGCGGAAAAGACACAGCTGCTACTTGATTATACATTGCCAAAAAACACTAAATCAATGATTAATCAAAATCAATGGTAAAAAAAATCAATGGTGGGCAATTTCGCCGCGACATCAAAATAAAAGATTCACCGCTCAAGCACTCCATACAGGTGGTGAACTAGTGAAGTTGAAACGTGCGGCCCCGGTGTTTATCAGTGGGTTAAATCTGACGGTTCATTAAACGACGGCTTGGTAGGCCGCCGGATCCTCGGCACGCAGTTGCTGCTTGCGCTAGTCTGCACAAGTCTGTTCTTGTGCCCAGGCTACAGCATCGGCATGGCGTAGACGAGCTCGTTCCTAGTTGTGCTCGCGGCGTGGCTGATCGAAAGCTGCCTGCTCCTCAGATGTACGTAGGACGCGTGACCTATTTATTTCGGAGCCAGAGAGAAATGACTGCGCGCGCGCTCTGCTGCGACGGAGCGCGACGAGTTCACCACCGGCGTAGCCAATCCTGCGCCTCTTTTTCTCTTTTTTCTTCCGCGCATGCGCGTGGGGTTGAGCCGGAGAAGTTTTCGGCGTGATGGCCTTCGACGGCGAACGGGCCCCGTAACTCGGTTGCGCGCGTGCTTTTGCATGGATGGTTGAACGTCCGGCCGCCGACCACAAATGCAAGCGAAGGATCCAAGGAAAGGTATGAGCTTTAAGAGGAAGCTTTAGCTCAGATCCGATGCCCCCAATTCAAGTACAAGTAAAAAGCAGAAATTCTCTTCTTAGATTGCCCCTGGGCCAATTTTAATGTTGTTTGTTGAGATTGAGAGAGAAAATTAAGCTCGCTTTGCTCGCTGCTGCTGTCGCACTCGCTCACACCGGCGTTTTGACAGTGAGCCTCCGCATTCATCGAATGTGACGTGTTCATGTTTGTTTGTGCGCGCTGAGACAATCCATGCTAGTTAATGTAGTAAGCGAATGTTTTCAAATTTATACGACCGATAAAGCTACTAGCCTTACTTACTTCGTATTGCTGTCCACTAATTCGCTATCGCAATCGATGTTCCGCCTTTTGGGCAAAATTGCGACTTTTTTCTCTTGCAAACCTTCATGAACTGCCTTGTGCCTCTACCTGTGCATCTGCTACATGGCGTTCTACCTGGTGTAATAATATGCAACTGCAATTCATAATATGAACGTACTGACGCGAGGTGGTGTGCATGTCACATCGCGTGTCTACTCGTGAGTTAGGACGCGTTTATAGGGGATTTTTTTCACTACAGGATAGCAAGCGATGGCGTGGCTCAATCCGATTAAACATTAACCCGTTGTGCATAGTCATAGAATGAGGGGCACTATGACAGGCGCACGCACAGAAGAGCACGCTACTGTAATAAATACCACGAAAGAAAGAACAGTGGCGTGGTTCAGTAGCTGACTCCCACACAACGGGCTTGGGTGTGATCCCGGCGGCAACTACGCGTTTTTTTTTTCTTTCTCATTTCCGGCGATAGCTACTATGGACACCGACGGCGGACGCCATCGCCAACCGTTTATTTCAATGAACCCATAACAGCATACCCTGTAAAAAAAAAAAAAGACATCGAAAGACCTTTGTTCTGTAGTATTATGCGTGTCATCGCGGTAGAAAGACAGCAATGTAGGTGTCCATCGTTTCGAGAAAGGAGCAAACGACGCGTATCGGAGAGCGACTTCCCGGTACTTCTTTCTTGCCGCCGAGTTACTTCTTTCTTGCCGCCATTACTTTGTTTTTATTTATTTTAAATACCTTGCTGGCGTTTCAAATCGTGGCGTATACTTTGTTTAGGCAGGCGCTTTGATAAATTATGGTGACACACGCTTAAGCATCATTTGTTTTTCTTTGTTTATAGTTTTCTGCCCTAGCAGTAATGTTACTAATACCTTAAGCAGCGGCAATATTCTCGGTAATGTACTTTTGTCTGCAGGCACGGTAGCAGGAATGATAACTACCTCGGAAGGTCTACCGTTGATCATGACACATGTCATGTTGCGAGGCGACACATCGTTTTCACAGCACGCTTTAGTTCAGCGGTGCAACCGGGAGATGCCCTTTTCTTCTTGAATGCGGTGAGATGTCTGTTTATTTGTTCGCCAGAACATCAGAAGCAAGCGCAAACAGCACACGTTCCAGCTTTGGAGCCTTTGACCTGCGCACAGCAGCGCTAGTCTGCTTCCCGACACTGTGCGCACAGATAAAAGCTAAATTCCTCTGCAACTGGTTCAATTCATTTCCGATCCGTGCATCTACACTAACACAACTGACTTTGTCGATAGAAAGCCCTCGCGAAATTTTTGGAAGCCTGTTGGAAGAAACTCAACTTGGTCCGGTTGGTTGTTATTCACTTCTCACGTTTCACCGAGTTGGAGAATTTTTTTTACGGGCGGGAGGTGTCTGCTGTGTTGCCCAGCCTGGACAAGACCCTACAACACTGCGAACTGCATGCACGAACTAGCGCTATTGATCACACGTGTACCTCATGTCACGGATCAGCTTACTATAAAGAGAAGGGTGCACCCCGCGAGATACACTGACCAGGTAACTTAACAGTCTTTAGCCTTGTGTTGTCTGGGCACAATATTTGTAGTTAGCTTCTGAAAGTACAACGTACGTTGCTTCCTATATATCATGGGACGCTACGTGATATACCGCAACACGAGGCACAGTGCGGTGTTGCCTATGAAGGTCGAAAACAGCTAAGTTTCGTACCTGGAGCAGTTGAGCGACGCCGCGAACAAGTGCTTGCACCCCTTGGGAGGTCGCTACGCACTAACAATTCCCCTTTTTAATCTCCGGTTAGCTTGAAAGGCTGCTTGTCCTTAAAAAAAAGCCATGTGGCTCGCTGAGCAGGCCGGATGCTTGCACGCACAGCGCAACTATTTCTGCAATATTGTAGCTAAAACCCTCGAAACTGATTACGGTGATCGGAGGCAAGGACCCCTTGCGCTTTCACGAAACACCTTGATTCGACACCGTAAAAGGAAGGAAAAAGTGGAGAAGGAAAGACAGGAAGGTTAATCAGTTTAGCTCAACCGGTTCGCTACCCTACACATGGGAGCGGGATGGGGGGTGAAAGATGGGGAGGAGAGAGAGAGAGAGCACATAGCACAGCACACACATCGTCAGTTACAGTCCGTCACTCTTGCGTGGTACGTGACATCACTGTCACAGCCGCTTGTCCAAGCCCGTCTCTTTCAAAAAGCGAAGTAGTCCCTTCGTCGCCTTCAGCTGCGATGCCTTCTGTCGGCGATATGTGAAAATCATTTCAACTGGCAATGGTCTATCGTCAAGTTGAGCTAGAACGGACGCCAGGGACTGTCTCTGAACATTCTATTCAGGACAGTCGCACAGAATGTGTTATAGCGTCTCCTGGCAAAGACAGGCATTGTAGAGAGCGTTGTTGGCCATTCCAATGCGAAATGAGTAAGATTTCGTGAATGCCACCCCTAGCCATAAGCGATGAAGCAGAGTGGCCTCTATTCTGCGGAGTCCAGTTGGCATACGGAGATGCATCAAAAAGGGCAGGTGGTATTGACGATTGCTCGGGTTGGTCTGGCTAATTGGTGCGCACTATAGAGAGAGCGTGATCTCCTGTGCAAACACTCGAAGTCTGCTGGCGACATAAAAAAAAAAACACCATAAAAGAGAACGGTAAGCAAAAGCACCAGGCAAAAGAGCCACCGTAAACTTGGATGTAGCAGCTATCTTTATGTGGACAGTGTTGCAAGCACAAGTATAATGGATTCTGGAGTGGTCAGTTGTTTTAACGCAAATAATTGCTGCTGAATGCGCTCATTTTACGTGAAAATACAGCAAACTATTCCGGACATGTTGAATATTGTTTCAATTCAATATTCAGTAAAGATCCAAATAAGCCTAGTGGGTACGACATCATTCAATTTTTTGCGCTGCTTTTTGCACTAAAGAAAACAACAAAAACAAATTAAACACAGATAATCGTTGGCCCTTGTCCTTCTATTTGCTGTCATCGGGCGGAAACCAGAGCAGGAAATTGAATGCACAAGAAGTTTATTTTAACATTTCGTAAGGTCACACTAAACAGCCACAAGCTCAAGAAGCTGAGCTGTTGTTGTTGCCTCAAAACCTGAGCTGATGCCTGGCGCCAGCCGAGCTTCTCGTTTCGTCTTCTTCAGCGCCCGTGGAATAACAATTACAGAATGTTCCTCTTTACAAATTATACGATCAATCGATCAATAGATCAACCAATCAATATGACCTTGAAGCATACTTCACTTTCTGCAACGCTCCTGTTGCCCTCCCCCCCCCCCCCTCCTCTTCTTCCTTTATTTTTTAAGCTTGCTTAATCTCGAGCTGACTTTCCTCCAAACAGCGACACTGGGAATGCCAGTTTTTTTTATTTTCAACAGTCATTTTCATTTTCGTTTTCTTGCTCTAGCGCTGTTCTACGAAATCAAAAAAAGAAAGAGAAGAAAACTAGTAAGAACCCGTGCGAAGCAAGTAAAAGCTACGTTCACCCCTCTTTTCGAAAACAAGGCATTAAGCCGGGATCGGGGCTCGGTTCGCGCCTGGCCCGTCAGCGGTATATTGGCGCGCCTCTCCCCTGCTCTATCGAGTCCCTGCCAGCGACACCTGCTCGCCAAGGCGGCGCCCCCGAAGGCAGCGGGAGGCGGCTTTGGGACAAGGGCACCTCGCGATGGCCGCTTCGGCGACGAAAGGCGCTGGCCTCACAGCGCAGTTTCGTTCCAGTTTAACTCGTCACGTGGGAAAGTTCAATGCGAAATCGGGTGGCCTTCAGTTTCTCCTGCCTTAAATGTAGACTGCCATTGAGACATATACCCGGATAAGTTTAACTTTCGGTAGCAGCAACAGTCTGTGAAAAAATTAGGTGGTTTTTCGTAAGCCCAAGTGTAAAAAAAATAAAGGAAAAGTATGAGCAGTCACCTAACACGACCAGCTAATTTAATTAAACCGAACTTACGCAGCCGCCACTGTTGCCAGCTGCTACTCAGTGCATCGAAAGGCCTAGATCGGTAGACTTGGCGTACGCCGACTCTGGTATAGCGACATAAGAAACAAACTTATGCTTCTGCGAAGGCAAACAGCTACGTCAGCGTCGACGATGATGTGGAAACCTGCAGCGCTGATGTCGCAGAAATAATTGAGGAGGCCCTTGAGGTGCCTCTGCTGGCTGATAATTAAGGTGACGACTCCACCCAGCGATCTTCCCACATGAAGCGGCAGATAATGATCTGAATGGGTTGAATTGATGTTTTTCTTTTTGTCGGATTGATCGCACTGAATACCGTTTGAGCAAGCTAGATCAAATTGCAGCTATTGTGGTAGCACGCTAGTCTGTACAGCGCCTACAAGAGACAATTTTTTAATAACTTAAGAGTGCATAAATTACTCAGTAATACTTTGTGCCATTCAAATCTAGTAAAGGCCACTTCTTCAACAGCTTCCGGGATTTAATGCTTGTTTGATCTATAGTTTTGCATCTTGGGTAATTCGTTGCACCAGGGATATTGAGTTTTTAGCTTTTGACATCACTTGTGTCAGGACAGCCTTCCGATAAGAGAAGCAAATTCTCACGGGCGCTTCGAGTTCGTCGTATGGGAGTACGTTGTAGTTTGAATTGTTAAGCTTCAAAGTATTCTTCGTACGCAACAGGTTGTTGCTTAAAGTGTCGCCGCCTGTAGGCGTGAGCCTGTGCAATTCTTTGTAAACTTAAATATGAAAGTTGGGCGGCAAAGGTTGAAGCAAAAAAATTCAGCGACGATTACGATACTCTGTAATGCGAAATTTGTATAGGTGTATAGGTGAAAGCTGTATAAGTGTTTTCACTTCGCGATATATTGGGTGGAGCGGGCAATCTTCCTCGTCGCGGGATCGAATCATGGCCTCGGCGGCCGCCTTTCGATGGCGGCGAAATGCGAAAACACCCATGTACTTAGATTTAAGTGCGTGTTAAAGAACCCTAGGTGGTCAAAATTTTTGGAGTCCTCCATTACGGTGTGCCTCATAATCAGAAAGTGGTTTTGGCACGTAAAACCCCATAATTAATTTTTTTTATCTCCCTCGTGAGAGACGTTGCCAGCGGAGCTAAGTGTGGCGCGACTGCCTCTCTAATCTGGAAGTCGCGAGAGGAAGCGCGGGGACGACGCGCGCGCGCGATTCACAGGAGCTGCCACAGACAACCTCAGCTGATACAGCGCTTTGTTTCCGTACGTGCTGGTTTCCGCATTATAAAAAATAAGGTTGCCTTCGCCTTGTCGGTACCAACATGTCCCCTTCTAGTCAGTTCGACGGCGACCGTCTGCGAGAATTCCTGATGGCGACTCCTGGACCCTGAATTACAACTGGTAACTTTAATGCTCATCATTTGGTTTGGGGAAGCTGCAGAATAGATTCCAGCGGCTGGAAGATTGTGAAATTTGCTTTCGGCGGCGAACTCAGCATTATGAACCATGGCAGTCCTACGTACTTGCGTGGCTCGACTTATAGCAGTTGCTTGTATTTGACGTTGGAGTCCCGGCGTCTTGGTCAAAATTTTCGATGGTTCTCTGTTGTCGAGACTCATGGCAGTGGCCATATTCCCACCTTCTTAGGAATCATGGTTTTCGGCACCTCCTCCTTTTCAATTGCTCAACAAGTAAGGTGGTCAACGTATAAGACAAACGGGAAAGAGGCATGCAAAGAAGAATTTGCCTCCAGCATTGAGGACCTCATTCTTTTAAGTACATCCTGACATGCACAACAAAACGTACGGATTTCGACATGGAACTTGAGCGACTTCGAACGATTCGTAGAATGGCCTAGAGGCGATACAGGTGCACCAAGTCAATTCAAGACCTTAGAGACGCTCTATGTATACAAAAGAATGTTGTATGTCTTGGTTCGTCTCCACAACCATGACAGCCATTCTGCGCCAGAGCCCTCCATCAAGGCTGTGCGCAGGTTGATATTGCCGAAGATCTATGTGTGAATACTGCGTCTAGTATGGTCACCATCAATGGCAAAATTCTGGGCGAGGTCCCTGCGATACGCTTCCCAGAATTGAATGTGTGCTTCTCACTTGAACTGGACGCTACTCTAGCCACATATAGTCGCTCATCGTCACCACAACCGCAGGCTTCACCTACGCTGCTTTATGCCAGCTAGGTGAAGATGGCCGAGGTGGACTTCTGGAATGTTACAATCAGTCATGGAATGATGACGTCATTGCTGAATGGTGGAAGTCGAGCAGCTCGATACCCCTCCTGAAGCCTGAAAAGTCGCCGCTTGACCTAGCACCCTACCGACCCATCGCGCTGTCCAACTGTGTTGGGAAGGTCCTGGACAGAATGGTTCTCACACGCCTCAAGTGATATCTTGAGCGCCACAACATTTACCCAGAGGCCATGGCTGGGTTCCGAAGAGGCCGCTCCTCTGTTGACAACGTCATCAACCTCGTGACGCTTTTGCAACAAGAAGAACACCTCAAACATATATCGGTTGCACATATCGGTTGCGCCTGTGATTATGTAACTCATGAAGTCATCTTTGATGCCCTAGAAAATAATGGAATTGGTAGACGAATGTTTCGGGTAGATTCAGAGCAATCTATTCAAACACTCCTTCTTTGTTCAAAGTGCGGATGGCCGAACCACTGACCATTACAGTTGCCGTAGCGTGCCGCAGGGCGGCGTTCTTAGCACCACTTTGTTCAACCTTGCAATCATTGGACTTTCCGTGGTTCTACCATATACAGTCAACATCTCATTATTTGCTGACGACATATGCATATGGGGCTTCGGCCGTTACGCGTCCCCAGGTGTATGCCCGGCTCCAAAAAAGCAGTAACCCTAACATCGTCGTCCCCACGTGCTCAAGCCTTCAGCATTTCGACCGAGAAGTCCACCTTAGTCGCTTTTACCCACAAGCCCACGACCTGGTACGCCACTTCTGTTGACCACCAAACAATTTCATATGCAAATTATCACCGATTCCTAGGCTTTATTATCGACAGAGAACGTTAATGGAGCCACCACATCACATACTTGAAGCAGAGGCTTACCTCTATCGCCCATATACTAAGGTTTCTTGCCGGTAAAATCTGGGGCACATCCGTGGCATCTATGCTTCAACTACAGATGACGTTTTTCCTAGGATACTTTCGATATAGCGCACCAATGGTCTCCAATACTTACAAAGCTAGCATCCGTGCACTACAGAACATTCGAGGTAAAGCCCTTCGAACATGCCTGGGGCTTCCTCGACGTGTTTGAAGCGTAGCAAAAACTGCCGTCGCGAGAGACGACCCAATAACGACTTATGTAGCTGTCGACTCCGTACCGCGCACACAAGGCACCCTCTGGAGTGCCAAAAGTGCCATTGAATATAACGCTGCAGTGCAAAGCCGTACGGCAAGGTGAGTAAAGCTACCCGACTCATTATATATTGTCCGTTGTTCTTGCATGAAATTCACTCTGTACTGTATATTATCACGTGAAAGTGACGATGAGGACACACGCACTTCCAAGCGCGTCGCTTAACAAATTAAACTTTCGATTGGGCAGACTTTTGCTCAGGAATCCGATGAACCCTTAAATAAGACCAGCAGCAGCGAGCACAGTGATGTGTGATAAATGTGAACCCATGGGTCCAGTCCGTTTGCTATTTCTATATATGCATAGACGCACGTTCCATAGTAACCGCTGGTGTTCGCGCATACGCGAGAGCAGCCACAGTGTTCGCGTTGCGCGCGAAATCAGATGAGGCGAGTCTCTTTCCCAATATGGAATCAGTTACAACGTTGAAGAAATTTCGGACACAGTACGCGCGTCTTGCCCCAAGCAATGGACCCATAACAGCGGTAACCCGGTGCAAGACGGTCACTGAAAAAAAATAGCGAAACAATCTGGTCGAGGGTTTGACGAATAATTGTCTGTCAAAGGCAGGCAAGATTAGAAAAAAAGCGTACTCTTGACTACTGAAAATAATACGTACAATCACGCTTCGCAAAACAACGTACGCGTGACAATTTTCTAAATATTGGACCTGATAATTCGGGTAACTGCTGAAGTACAGCGGAGCGGAACCGTTGGATCGACAGGATCTGCATTATATTTCTGCGTGTAATATTGTTTTGGCAGGGGAGTTAGTGCCGCATACTTGCAAACAGTGACAACATCCTCGAGCAGTATTCCCAAACGCCTACTTCCTTCTCACCGGAATGGTCAGAAATCCCCAATGTGGAGTTTGTGGGTGCAAACAGACTATTTTGCAATCTTCCGTGCGACTGTCCTAATTTCCCTGTGCAAAGAAAAGTGCTCTGCAGAACACTCACCTCATTACGGCAAAATCACCCCCTTACGGCAAAGAAAACCCTTGGACACATGGTGCTGGGCGACGCCAATTCGAGTCACTGTCCCGATACTTCTTTTTTTTTTTCAGAGCATCGGCATTGCATGCATATATGTCTGTATCGTTGTCAGCTCCTTTCATCGTATTAATAAAAACTTAGAGCGCTAAAAACACGAAAGACGTAGAGAAAAAAACACACACCACACACGCTTTTAGCGCCCCAAGTTTTCTTTATATGCGTTACCAACTAGCCCACCTTTGCATAGTTTCGTCGTGTATTATTAGAACCTAATATAGGTCCTGCCGAACCTATAATAAACATCTAGAAAGGTTCAAATGGAAGAATATCAAGAGAGACATAGACAAATATGTTCGGTCATGTCACTTGTGCCAGGTCAATAAGGCAAAGTACCGGCGACGGCCGGACGAGCTCGTATTACCGCTTCACTGAGACGCACATTTGGAAGTAGTGCATGTGGACTTTGCCGAGTCGTGTAACTTCGACTACCAGTCTAGATAACGCATCTGCATCCGTCAACCCGCTGCCGGCCTGGTGGATAACCTCAAAATCATACTGCTGCAGTTCGTTTATCCAGCGTGCAAGTTTTCCTCTTGACTCCGACTGACTGAGTAGATAGGTCGGAGCCTGATGGTCCACATACAGATTCAATTTTCCATCGTCTATGTTCCAACAACACCTATTATAACAACATCCCACTGCCATGAGGAAGGCAAGGGCCTCTTTCTACGTCGCAGTGTGGTTGAGCTGAGAAGTGTTAAAGGTGTAGGAACAGTGAGTAGACCGGTTGTTGTAGCGCGTAGTATCGCGTTACTATGTGAATTTTCCGGTTTCCTTTCTTTTCCTCTTCTTTCTCCTTTTATTCCCTTTACCCATTTCCCCAGCACAGGGTAGCCAGCCGGTACTTACACTGGCTAGTAACCTCCCTGTCTTTCCTCCCCTTTTATCTGTCTCTCTTTGCTCGTGTTTGTGCGGACAGTTTATTGTCGTATAGTGCCTTCCTTTAGTTCTTCAGCCTTTAAACATATCTCCCCATCCACTAGTGCCTAATAGTCAACCGGTCTATTAATATGGCCAACGTACTTGTCTTTCATCCCCTTTGTCCGTTTTCTCTTAGCAACCAGCGCGAACCAGTGTATGCCACGCGCGCGCCAAAACATGTAACTCGCGGCGTCTTCAATGATTCCGACCGTTCATTCTGGCCGGTCGTTCTTACGCATCGTGCAGCAAGTTTCCGATGAACGTAACAAGCCTCGACGCAGCGCCCACGCAACCGGTCGCGAGTTTACAGCAATGTCGATGGCGACCGACGCGGATCAATTGGCCGCAAAAACGCGGCAACGACGGCGCGGCATCGTTTCGAACTCGAGGCCGCTCCTTGTTCGAGCGGACTGGGATCGCGCGTTCCGCGGTGGCTCCCACCGTCCCAGGGATCGATTTATGACCAGAGCGTCTCGCATTGCGCGCCTCGGCATTCCGTTGTGCCGGCTCCGCGGACCGGCGCTTTGTGTACGCCCCACTTCGACGCGCTTCGGTAATTAGAGGCCATCGCGCGGCGACCCGGGGCTGCACAGTTTAAAGCGGGACCAGCGCGGAAGCGGCAGGTTCGTCGTGCGTCCGAGAGATAGCTCGCCGACTGAGGGCGTATACGTGTGTTGTGTCCCCGGTATACGTCCTTGGCGTATGTAGAAAAAAAAAAAAACGTGTCTTTATAGCGACATTGTTGTACAACGTATGATCCTCGAAAATCTCGCTGCGTCAGCTGGTGTTTTTGCGCTGCGCTCGGAACATGATGACTGTGCATAAATATTTTTGCACAAGGTGAAACATGCAATGGGTTCTTTATTTTCGTTGTTTTCTAGTAGGTTTGCAGTACATTCATTCTTGTGCGCACAGGTCTCCAAGCTGCAGCATCTGTAGCAGGCGGCTGCCCAGTCGTGCGCCAGCGTGACTGATATGTTTGGATGGAGTGGGGAATAGTTTGCAACAGTTGTGTCGCCTGCCTTCCCCGCAAACAATAAATTGTTTGACGATGAAAGCATGATTACCTGACGCTTCGTGAAAGACGCTCTGCCAATAAAACATGTTTTGTAAACGGAATCAGTCAAATTTAAAAAGAATAAGAACAATATGTCACGTTTTGCACTTTCTGCAGTTAAACACAAGTCAATTGAATCTTACAAAATCAACAAATAAACACAAGAATATAAAAGTAATTTAAGTGTTTCAATACTAGCTTCAGTAAAGAACGGCAGGGACGTGCCAACTCTTAATGCCGAAATATAATGTCGCCTTTTGTAAAGAAGGTTGTTAACTGTTTTAGAGCTGGACAGCGAGAGAAGCCGTGTCTTTGAATGGCGCCAAGATTTCAGGAGGTCAGAGATTCCGTGCAATACGATCCCAGAGCCCGCCGCCCGTCAACGTCACGAACCGTTGAAAATGTACGACGCATGAGACCGTTACCGCGTGAAAATTGTCGTGTTGGTGTGCCGATGATATCCAATCAGAAGTTGAATAGGCTTACGTCGCTATATCTTATGCTACTATTTCGAGAAACGGAAACTGAATGCGAAAATTATTCTGCACACATTGGGACAGGCGAAGGAGGAAATCCAGACTGATCATTGCTGCTGAACTTTTAGAAAGGGCCAGAAGCGGCCTCATCGTTTTGTCAACCTCCATTGCCGGCGATGAAAGTTGTTGCTAATAACATAACCCTCAAACGAAGCGACAAAGCGCCCAATGGCGATGTCGCGCTCCACCTCTGTCTAAAATGTGCAGTGCCCATTTAGCGGTAAATGCGGCAACAATCCGTTAGCATTGCGTCGTGACTTTTTGAGGTGCTGGGTCCATGATTAAAACCGCGCTCACCACATTCTAAGCTGCAGCTGAGGAGCTCACACGACACACCTCCTGTCTCTCGGAGGGGTGAAGTGCAACTGAGGGTAGACTACTGAAGGTAACGATATATATATATATATATATATATATATATATATATATATATATATATATATATATATATATATATATATATATATATATATATATATATATATATATATATATATATATGTGTGTATATATATACTAGGACTCATAAATACCCAAGAAAGTGGATGGGGAGACGGTGCCGCGGTAGCTCAATTGGTAGAGCATCGCACGGGAAATGCGAAAGTTGTGTGTTCGATCCCCACCTGCGGCGAGTTGTTTATTCATCCACTTTAATTTCCATTAATGTATCGTTTCTTTAGTTCATTTATTAAGCACAGGTAATTTCCCCTATGTTGTCATTGTTTGTTGGCTTCTTATGATATGACTAATGAAAATCAGGCCCCTCGGTTAACCCCCTTTGTTCTTATATATATACCACGCGACCAGTTTCCAACAAGTCACGTACATAAGCTTGCGGCAACTTTGAATGATCACCAATCAAAGTCAAGCTACAACAAACCAACATGAAGGCAATATTGATCGCATCTTTTGGTGCTAGATATTCGGGTACCCCATGAGAATATGCCCTGCAGACAAAACAATGAACCAGAACATCTATAGATGTATATTCTGAAACGTTTGGAGCAGGCAATTCAGTGGTGCTGAACTTTTATTTATTTATTTTTGTTGAATTTTACATTATTTGCTCTTACATAATGCAGCCTAAGAGGGGCTGTGGCAAGAGTGATTTTGTTATAAGCGCGGAAAACACAGAACGCAAGAAAAAACAGGCGCAGTAAAATCAACATATTGGCAGAAAAAAAGCAACAGGTATAAAAAAAAGTCATTTCAAGGGACATCTTCCCTGTTGACAGAACAAATGCTAAACAAGTCCCGAAACTCGCTTTGTGGAATCCAGCGGTTTCTTGCGCAAATGGGCATATATTTATCAAAAGCTCTTTTGCTGGAATGGTTCATAAGGGCAAATTACCTCCTATCGTTATGTTAGACTCTATATTATAGGACGCGTTCTACCAATGACAAAAAGCACTTACGAACAGGAAGCTGTGTGAAAACGGTCCATCATTTAGAGATGCGCATGTGTAAGATTGAGCCTTGGTAAATGCGATAAAATTCTTAGCCTACTTTCCCCACTCTGATTTAGGCATCTTTTATCATCATTATTTTTTTTCTTAATCTGTATCGACTTGGGCTGAGCGCACTACTCAGGAGGATGTCCGACTGATAAAAGTGAGATAGGTGCGCTCTTTTAGCTTACAATGAAAATTTAAGTCGTACGCTTCCAATAGACGCCTATGCAATCGAGTCGTTGTGCCAATCTTACAGTGCCAGCGGGACAAATCTGGCTGCGGCTGGGAGGCGGCGTTTACTGGATTTTTATCTGTGGCGTCCGGACTGTGCGAAGTGGCGGCGTTTTGGCGTGTGAGTGTATTAATTCGATGAGCGCTCTTTCCCCGCTTCGCCCACAACAGATCGCAAATAAAGGTGCCTTCAGTCGGATGGTGCGTTACTACATTGCTTGAATGCTAACTGAATTAACGTCGACACACAGCGCGAGGTAGGCTCTGGCGGTATTTTGTATTGCCATTAGTGGGAGTAAGAGCCCCTCCGCCCAGCACAAAAAAAAAAAGAATGAAGATGAAGTTTGGTCTTTCGGTGTACTTCAGGGATATTAAGAGTTTGCGGTGTCTGTCTTGCGACATTCCGCCAGATTGCGTCTTAGAAGCATAATATAGTAAAACGCGCGGATGTCCTCATCATGTAGAATTTTCGGTTGTAGAATACAGCGAACGAGCCTTTGTTCAACGTAACGACAACAATCACTATTTACATAATGTGCCGGCTTTATTTCGCACTGAAAAACATTCGGCCATTTATGAGAGAGAAGGTTGAGCCAGCTCACTGACGGAGCCAAGGTGTAACGCCTTTGCGGAGCAGAGTGCTCTCATCGAACCTTGTCGAGAACGAAGACCAAGTGAAGCGCATGAAGCACGCTTGAAGCACAGCAATCGCGGTAATTGTGTGAGCAGGCCGTCGCTATAGATAACCCTTAAGAGAAAGATCCGTTGCACCTGTTGCGGTAACTTTGAGTCAGCAACTTTCTTTCCTCTTCAGTTTGAAGTGACTTTCTTTGAAGACTTCGTGAAGTGCCTGCGGACACTATACAAGACCGTTTTCTACGCTCGAAATGTGATACTGTGAGGAATGCAATATATCTGGGAGGTTCTTGTGCCTATATTCTTACTTGTAAATGACCGACTGTTCGGTAGCCGCTTGCTAACTCCGCTCTATTGTTTCGCCTCGTCTGTTATCGTACTGTACATTCCTTGAACAATTTAACGTTGAGGAGAAGCCGGTGAGATACAGCACCTACAGCTACCATTTACAATCTGCAATGAATGAATAAATAAATAGAGCCAACAACAATGCGATATCGTCACAAATTGCTTTGTTGTGCTATTTTCCTCATAACGAACTATAATATATATATATATGTGTGTGTGTGTGTGTGTGTGTGTGTGTGTGTGTGTGTCCTGGCTCCTATAAATCAACATATAAATAACGCTACAAGATTTGACGTGATCACATGCAGTTTTTTACTGGGCTGTTTCTCTCAAGAAGCCCACATTTCCTTCCTTCTGGCCTCAATAAATCTGGGTGTAAGTTAGCGTTCCGTCTGCTCCTTTTGCGTCCCGTCTGGCACGCTGCGACTTTCGCTCCCAGATTCCGCCTGCTGCTCACGGAGGAGCTTGAACGAATGAACGTCTTCACACGGCCGACCCAAACTTCTCTATTTGAAACCAGCGGCGTTGACAGAACCACGCGCAATAAAATGCGAGCCCATAGGAACGAGCCACTCTCTTATCGCCTCGCGAGCACGTGGTAGAGCGCGGCCGAAGGAATCAAACAATAAAGAAAGCCGACGAGAGTGAGATGAGCGAAGCGAGCGATAAATAAGGTACTGATGAGGATTGATCACGCCTCAAGCCGACGCTCAAGAGCACCTTGCCCGTAAATCTAACGCGTTTCCACCAGAGCCGTCTGCTCAGACTATTGTACGTCTTGCTTTTTAGGTTACTGTCTCTTATTTTTTTTTTACCTCTGTCTCGCTCACTTCGCGCTTCCTTTTTGCACAGGAAGAGATGTGCTCCTGACCTGTCTTCAAAAAAACAACCACGAAAAGCGGCAGCTCGCTCGCGTTGGCGAGCTCTCGCGGCGTGCGCAGCAACGCAAGCTAGAACGAACGAACAGAACAAATCGAGGCAGCGGGAAATGGCACAACCCTCCGGTTGATTTCCTTCTTTTCTTCGTTTGCTTGATGAAGTTTGCACTCCTTCCGCGCTGCTTTGGTTCTATTTTTCTGTTTTTTATTTGTTTTTTGTTGTGCGGCTTGGAAAAACTATAAAACCGCCAGCGAAGAAAGCAGTGCCCGAAACTGAAGGCTACGACTGCCTGCTACCCCTCGACTAACGGAAACGTTAGGCGGCAGCGGATTCCGTGCGCCTGGCTGGCGAACCCCTTCCTAAACATAGTGATTCGCTTCTTCCCTAACCACCAATTCCTTTTTTTTTTCTGCCAGGCCCTTTGGTCACAGATATTGCCTGCGTGCGTGTTATACTCTCGTCGAATCTATTCCGGGTTTTATTCTAAAGACTTCCAGAAGGAGTACGAACCGCCACCTGCCTTCGTTGACATAGTAAGGTTTGCCCTTCATTTTGATCGTCATTTCCCTGCATCGCTTCTGACGGTCACGAAAATCTGAATGAAACTTCGCGAAAGTGTGTCTGCCGCTTTACGGTGAAGCTGTTCAACGTACAGCGATTCCTGTGCGCCCACTGTCAGTAGCAAACGCAACACACACACACACACACACACACACACACACACACACACACACACACACACACACACACACACACACACACACACACACACACACACACACACACACACACACACACACACACACACACACACACACACACACACACACACACACACACACACACACACACACACACACACACACACACACACACACAAAAACACACACACACACACACAAAAACACACACACACACACACACACACACACTATACGCAAAGGGCGTACGACCAGGGCAATCGGTGAGAACGTGCGGCTAGACAACGGCGCCGGTGACTGGCTACTACTATAACAAGTAAAATCAGTCAGAAGCCTGAAGCCTCATATCGTTGTGAGCAATAGACTGCCAATTAAGAAAAGAAACGCGCTGTGGATATTAGTGACGAACGACTCCCTCAGCAGCCTTTCAGAGAAAGCAGTAGTATCATTCAGTATTGAAGCGGTGTTGAATCCCAAGACAGGACGTTACTGACTTTGTAGAAGCGGACCATAGTGTCACAGCATGTTCGGAGCACGACACTTCACTTCAGTCAACCAAGAGAACAGGTTGGCTTTAGGAAAGGATGCTCTATAATGCATTACATCCATGTCATTTGTCAGGTAATTGAAAAATGTCCACAGTGTAATCAACCTCGCGATATGGCTCTCGTAGATTATCAAAATGCATTTGATTCAGCAGAGATACTAGCAGTCAGACGTGATGCGTAGTTAATGAATACAGGAAACATACGTGAATATTTCCTGAAAATATACGCGCCGCTTCCACAGATACCTTGCTTCGCCACAAGAAAAGTAGAAAATTACCTATCAAGAAAGGGTTCAGCCAATGAGACACAATCTCTCCAATGCTATTCACCGCATACTTAGAAGAATTAAGTATTCAAATTATTACACTGGGAAACAGGCACGTATTCAAGGGGGAGGGGGGCGCACCCGCCCTCCGAAATTAAGTGACATACTTGCCCCCTGCCCCCTGGCCATGCCACCACCCCTTACACACATTTCTGAACCGCCGCCAAATCAAACTTGAGACTTCACAGCTATTCGGCGGTCAACATTTTGCTGCCTCTTTCACTCCCTTCGGATGGCGTTAGTTATCGGCATCTCCTGGGGTGTGAACGCTAGTTTTCTCAACAATTCGGTGCCCGCGCGATTAACTCGAGATGCGTTCAGTTGTCACCATCTATTGCAACGGTCACGCGCGTCGCTATTCCTTCGTTAGTTCAACCTTCTTTGTTTAGACTCACCCAGGGACCAAGAAAAGAATTCGGTTCATAGTAAGCTGGTCTGTTTGCTCTTGGAACGAGTTGCGGCCGGAGAAAGCGCCAGCTGCGTTTACCTTTTCCTTTTGCTTCATTATTTCCTCCAGTAATGGCTCGCCGCGATGCTGGCAGATCCTCGGAGCCATATGCCCATGATAATGGTTACAAGGATGGAAAATAACATCACGCGAAACAGCGTCCAGCGCCAAACTCTGCAATAACCGTTAAAGCCAAAAGCAAAATGAATGTCACCCGTCACCTCGTCTGGCTTTTCCCTAATTGTACAGCACTTTTCGCGCAAATTGGCAACTGGAAACAAGAGTCGCAAGGAGTTAAGAAATTACGCAGTCTATTAAGGGAGAGAGCCGAGGCAACAGCCAAAGAGGAAGGAAAAGCGAAAATTAACAAATTTAACTGTTGTTTCTGAAAGTATTTATGGATCAACATCTGTTCATTGAAAAAGGAAAAGGAAAAAGGACTCAGCCACGAGTTCGATGCTTCAAAGTGGTACAAAAGCGCCTCTAGTGAATGCGGTGTTGCCTTAGAAACGAGCCGTAGAAAGTTATACTGCGGTGTATATCAGTAATTATGAACATGTAACTTACAGAAGTCGCAGTTACACGAGTAGCGAAGTGCGTTTCCGCTACATTTCTTCCGCCGTTTCCGCACACGCAGAGCCATCTTGCGGGAAGCACAGAAGACCCCCTCCTCTCAATGTACGGCGCTGCCCCGACAGGTGGCGCGCCACGCGCGCATTGGGTAAGCATTGGGGCTGTGCGGGGACCGGTGCGAGGCGCGTCGCGGCCCGGACTCCCTCTCCCCTGACGACGCTTGGCCTTGCTCCCTCACGGGTTTCAGAATCAAGCGTCCTTCCTTTCTTTAGATCACTATCTGTCTGTCTCTGCCCGTGCCGATCACGACGTTTGGCTGCCGTGCATCGTTTCCCCCTCCGAGACACCGAGTTCTTTGGTTCGTTCCGCTTGCTCAGGTGCACGTTTCGTTGCCGCGCCGAACGCTGCGTTGCTCGACGCTCACCGCGTGCGATCCGGGCCACCTCGTAAGTGGTCGCTGCGCCGTAGCCCATTGTCTTACACCCCTTGGCGGGTCGACGGGAACGCTGTCGCGTTTCACTCTTGACGGCGAAGCTTAAGCGTCCTCCAATTTTTCAGTACACCAGATGGTTTATACGAATTTAATGTGATGTCATTTGGCCTATGCAATGCGCTTGCTACGTTTGAACGAATGATGGACAATATCTTGCGCGGCCTAAAATGGAGCACGTGTTTCTGCTACCTCGACGACATCGTTGTGTTCGCCCCTGATTTCAGCACGCATCTTCTTCGCCTTAGGCAAGTGTTGACGTCCTTGACCAACGCAGACCTGCAACTGAACCTGAAAAAGTTGCAGTTCGCCGCGCGCAAGCTCATGATTCTAGGTCACGTCGTATCACAAGACGGCATTTGCCCCGACCCATCAAAACTTCGCGCTGTGGAAGAGTTTCCTAAAACTAAGACACTCAAATGACTCCGCGCCTCCATCGGCATCTGTTCTTGCTGCCAGCGCTTTTTTCGCAATTTTGCCTCGATTCTATCACCTCTCACACAACTCTTAAGTGCCACCAACGACCTATCTCCTGGTCTCCTGCATGCGACACCGCGTTTGTGACCATACGCAGTCTCCTGACGTCTCCGCCTATACTGCGACGCTAGGATTCCCCCCCCCCCCCGGGAAGAAGACGATTTCAAACGCACATGAGTGAGCGCGTCGTCTCTCGTTTCTACAAACCTTTTGGACCAGATTTCGTGCCTCATCCCGCAGGAACTGTGCATCAATCGACGCAGTTTGCTCCAAGCAACAAGCGGCTACCGAAATCTTACCGGTGGGTGCATTTTTCGGACTTTTGCGAGACTTTTCCACCGCACGCCACGTTGGCGCGCAGCTACGCCTAACGAGCCAAACCATACGGGGCGGTCGGGCAGGCGTCGAACCTATGCCCAACGCGTCGTCGAGCTAGAAAATGGCCTCCAACCCCAATACCTCTGTTGTAGAAGGCATGGAAATCAATCCGGAGGAAGCGGAGTGCTCAGGATGGATCGAAGTCATGAGCAAGAAGAAGAAACTTGCCGAGCGGTGTGATCCGAACGCGCCCACGTCAGCGAAAGGAAGCGGTAATTGCGGCGCCCGCACTGCCGCGCCATGCATAGAAGGTATTGAGACGAGTCGCGGAAGCTTCCAGAATCGCAAACCTTCCTAGGAATCACTTTAAGACCATTATAAGGCCACGTGGAGGACTGGATGTTAAGAAGACGGACCTTATTATTTTCAAGCGTGCGCTCGCCAAGGCGGCTTCCCTAACAGCGGAGCAGGTGTTTGACGACACGTTGTGCACGACACGAAACCCTTCCAGAACATTCTCGTGGTTGCCACGCCGTTCGAGGCGAACGCGCGCGCCTACACCAAGGTTCAGCAGATTTGTATGGCAAGTTTCGTCATAGAAGTGGCGGCCTACGTGGCTGCGTCGGACGATACATGTAAAGGAGTGATCCGCGGAATCAACGTGGACATCAGTGACGCAGAACTGACGGAGATGATCGTCAACCGGAGAAACCCCGGCGCTCTGGGGGTTCGAAGAATCAAGAAGATAACAACAGTGATTGTGTTGTTCGACGGGCACAAGGTCCGCCTAAACGTCGTATGTAATGGTGCTCGCTACCCTTGTTCCTTGTATCGCAGGCAAGTAGACGATTGTTATGCGTGTGGAGAATTGGGCTACAGGTCAGACGTTTGCCCGAAGGGCGAAGACCAGAAAAAATGCCGCGGATGTCGCATGCACACGCCATCAGAGGATCATCAATGTGATCCCAAGTGCGCCATCTGTGGTGGGGCACACCAAACGGCAGACCGCAAGTGCAAACAGCGCTTCCAGGTGCCATACATCATGCGCCAAAGACGGCGGCGCTGCAGGCGCGCACAGCACGCGCAGCTGGCGGCAGGACCGCGTGGCTTGGACACGGCTAGCGGCGGAGAAGCAATGTCGGGAGAGAAACCCTTCTACTCCCCCCGCCGCAACATATCGGCATCGAGAGGACGCTCCTGCTCCCGTTCCAGAGGGCGTCCCGGCAGCAGATCGCGCTCTCGCTCCAAAGGACGCGACAATAGCAGCAGACGCTCCAGTTCGAGAGGACGATCGCGTTCCAGGGTCTGAATCCGGGAACCAATGTCTTGGGCGGACAAGGCCAGGATGAACATCCCAATCGGCAAAAAGGTAACACAGGGCATCTCGCCGGAGCATAACAGAGAGCAATCTGAGATTTTAATGCTTAAGAAGGAAAATGCAGAGCTAAAAGAGGCACTACGAACGCTGAGGTCTGAGTTCGAGCTCTTCCGTAACTCGCGTGAACCCCGCGAAGTAGCCTTACCCATCCCAGTTCAAGCAGAAGGGTCGAATAAGCACAAAGCTATCCCCCCCCCCCCCCCCCCGCGATCACGGAAAGAGAGCCCATGCAAGCTGACGAGTCCGCCGCTCAGGACCCTAAGCCAGAGCCAAATCTACTCGCGTCTTTGACGGTAATTGTGGAATCGCTCACGCAGATGAGAGAGGCCTCAGCCATTCAATCTAGCACTGTCGAGCATATGGACAGTAACATCTCCCACCTAACACGTAGAGTTGGCATCCTCGAGTCTAAAATGAAAATGATACACTCTAGCAAAGTCAAAAGCATCAGCACTGGCACCATTGCGAAAGCTAAGAATGTACAGCAGGATCCTGATAATACGAGTTCCCTGCACGCTCTGCTAGTTCAATAGAAATCAAAATGGCGGGACAAATCGGAAACCTAACTATCTGGCAGTGGAATTGCGCCAGCTTCTTAAAACGCAAGGCTGCTGTATTGCAGCTCATCAAAGCACAAGCGATAATTCCGCGCGTCATGCTCTTGCAAGAAACACTTAGTGAGAAGGTAAATTTATCGGGCTACCGTTCGGTTAGCCAAAAAGGAGAAAATGGCAGAGGTATCGCCACATTCGTCAGGAAAGACACCTCTTTTCAGGAGCCCGAAGTCAAAATTTGTAACTCGGATAAGAAATCCGGTCTCGAGGCACAGTTAATATAAATCATCCCCCACGGAAAAATCCGACGTAATATTTTCATTCTTAACTTGTACAGCTTCCCTTCCGCTTAAAAACATAATCTCCGCTCACTACTAAATAGGGTCGCAACCGCTGCGAAGTCGCAGCCCTTAATAGTCGCAGGAGATTTCAACGCTCCCCACCCGGCTTGGGGTTATGTAACACGAACAAAGAAAGGAGCCAACCTAGTTGCAGCGAGTACAGACCTAAACCTAACGCTGGTGTCAGACCCACGTTTCACCACGAGGCTGAGAAACTTGGTCGCCAGAGACACGACGCCTGATCTCAGCTTCACTAGAAATGCGGTGGACACGTGGTCCAACTTACAGGAGAACTTGGGGAGCGGCCACTACATAATAGAACTCAGGACGGAAATAATAGCAGCTTCTCCCAAAACCTATAGATACACATACTGGACCTCTTTAAGAAAATAAGAGCTGACGATGAGGCAGTATACGACACGTTCAGTGAACTGCTTGTAAAGATTCAGATGGACGTCGAGAAGGCGACCAAGGAAATAGTTACAGATTTTGATGGCCCAGGGATGGACCCAAGGTTAGCGCTCCTCCTGGAAGCCAAACGCTCTCTCCTCGACAGATGGAAGACACAAAGGCTCAATCGCAGGCTACGGAAGATCGCGGAGCTCAATAAACTCATTGAGGAGCGTTGCTCTGAACTTAATAAACAGCAATGAAGAGACGCCTGCTCGGCAGCGGATGGAAAAGTGCGCAAAGGAGGCAAATGGACCCTCTTCAAACATCTCTTAGACGATGGGCAATCCAATTGTAATCAGAGACTAGTCATAGACCGATTAATTAATAAGTAAAAAATGGAAGGCATTACACAGGCCTTTATATTTCGGAAACTGGCGAAGAAATACCTTCTAATTGGCCAAAGCCCAGGTTCTCCCCTCCCTCAGTATGAGGGTGCGCCTGCCCCAGATCTGGACGTCCCCTTCTCGGAAGCTGAGATCAGGAATGTGCTGCACAATTTAAACGGAAGGTCTGCCCCAGGCCCCGATGGAGTTACAAACCGGCTCTTAAGAAATTTGGACGACAAAGCAATTAAAGCTTTAGTGAAGGAGATAAATGAGGTATGGGAGGAGGGCGTTGTACCGGAGAGTTGGAAGGAGGCCACAGTGGTCCTAATCCCCAACCCAGGTAAATCACCCAGCTTGGAGAACCTCCGTCCTATCTCCCTTACTTCTTGCGTTAGCAATGTAGCGGAACATGCAGTGCATAACAGGATATCGAGACATATCGAGCGCAACGAACTATTCCCGTACAATATGGTTCGTTTCAGGCCCTTGCTTTCAACGCAGGATGTCATGCTCCTGCTCAAAACACAGATAATCGACTCTCAAAGCAAAGATGTAAAAGGGGCCCTCGCAGTGGATCTACCCAAGGCATTCGATACAATTTCACATGACTATATCCTTCAGGAGATATCGGCCTTGAACTTAGGAGGTAAATTCTTCTCCTTCGTTGCATCCTTCCTTGAGAGCGGAACGGCGGCCATAAAGTTGAGGCAATCAGTCTCGGAATATTGACACTCCGAAAAAGGGGTACTCCCCAAGGGGCAGCTATCTCACCCCTTCTGTTTAATATAGGAATGCGCAAGTTGTCGGAAAGCCTTGCAGCGATTCCTTACGTAGGTCACGCATTATATGCTGACGATCTGGTGTCCTGGAGGATCGGAGGCTAAGGTCGAACAAGCTCTACAGGAGGCTCTGGATGTTACAGAGTCTTTCTTGGAAGGTACGGGACTGGTACTCTCACCTGGAAAGACAGAACTCCTGCTGTACAAACAGGCTAGACGAGGTGCTAGGGGACTCACCCCACTCGATCAGGTGCCCATTAGCGTTCGTACCAGAGATGGGCACACCATCCCGAGAGTAGACTCTATCAAAACACTAGGGCTTTCAATAAACTCAAAGGGATGCAACGCTAAGACTATAGCCCAACTCACCACGAAAACTGAGAACATTATTAGATTAATTATGAGAGTGTGTAACAAGAAAGGCGGCATAGGCGAGGACATACCCCTTAGGGCTCACCATGCATTCCTGATCAGTCATGTCATTTACATATTCGCGGCCCTCAATTGGACGAAAACGGAAATGGATAAATTAGACACGCTTATGCGCAAAAGTATCAAACGGGTGATCGGCGTGCCAATCACGGCTAGCACATAGAAACTCATGACACGGGGAGTACACAACACGACTTCGGAATTAATAGAAGGACACAGATCAGCACAAATTATTAGATTATCAAACACCAAAGCGGGCAGAAGACTTGTGGATGCGGCAGGCCTCCGTCCTAGCTTCAATCAGGGAAATACCACGCAACTTGATATTCAAACAAGGAACTCCTTTATTGTAGACCCTTTTCCAAGAAATGTCCACCCCCAACACAATAACGGTCGAAAGTTGGCGAGGGCTAGAACTTTCTTAAACATATCCGGAACAGAGACCTTTGTTTACGCGGCGCGACACGCCAGTGCCAACAAGTTCTGCGTAGCCATAGTCAATGACAGGGGAGAACTCCTCTCGGCAGCCTCGCTGAAGACCTCCTCGGTCGATGTGGCGGAACAGGCTGCTATAGCTCTCGCATTACTTGGCTCAAAACGCACTACGGTGTACACGGACTCCCGAGCAGCCGTTAGAGCATTCGCATCGGGATTGATAGCCAAAGAAGCAGCCAGAATTCTAAACAGCAAACACCCCTCTGACATTGTTCACCACATAGTCTGGTTCCCAGCTCACATGGGACCAGACGTATTACCAGGTCACCTGAACCCCAATGAGATAGCCCACGACCGTGCGCGAGGTTTCGTATGCCGCGACGGGATGGTGTCTCGGGTGAGTTCGGGAGAGCTCGTCCAAAGTGATCCACTAGTTACTTTTCATGAAATCACCTCTCGTTACAGAGGGAACAGGCAGAGTTTTCCTTTCCCCCATGATAAGCTCAACAGGCCACAAGCTAGCACGCTCCGCATGCTCCCGACGGGGTTCTACGCCTCTAGGGGCTTTCTGAGCATGCTCCACCCGGACATTCACCCACTCTGCCCAGATTGTGGCACTGAATTTAGCTCATTAAATCACATGCTCTGGCAGTGCCCTGTGTTAGAGGATTTTAACAGAGAAGAAGTCTGGACGAAGGCCATCACAGACCCGAAACAAGACGTCCAGCTCCTGGCTGTCCAGAGGCCCCGTGGCCTCTGGACAGCGAGAGGCCACGAGCCCTCTGGCTGTCGGAACAGAGAGGCATGGCCTCTCTGTTCCGACATGGGACTAGCCAACGGCTGGGTAGGGACCTGCAGGCCCCCGCTTAGCTCCTCAGGACCCCAATAAAGTCTTTTACTACTACTACTCTCCAGAGAATTCGTTCTAAGGGGATACGCCGTGCGAACACTGTGGTCATAATTCGTCACTTTAAATATGGGGCGTAAAGTAATACATAAGAAGTTAATTAGCGCATTCATGTGAATTATTCAAATGAACATTCTGATTTCTCCTAGACGTAGCGGCTGCCTCGTCGAGTAACTTAGATGAATGGTGAGAATTGTGCCATCTGCCATAGGCAATCTTTAAAAAAAATGGTGCAGCTAAAAAAAAAACGTGTATCGAGCAAAAAGCCCCGCATCGTACTTTGCTAAAATACAATACCTTCATCGCGAAGCAGTGTCGTTTAACACCCTTGCCTTTGCACTGGTACGGCCCGCACCCGGTACAGCACGGCGGCGATACTGCTGCAAAATGCTCCATCACGCTGTTGACGTCCACATAATCTGCGCGTCTGGTTGTACGGCGATAATCTGAGTCGCGTTATGCGCATGGAGTTGCTTGTATGGCGGAGTAGCAGAGTTCGTACAAAAGTAACAATGGCTGCCATCCTCAGCACCGCAGCCACTTTGCGAATGAGGGAGAGCAGGGAACGTTGCAGGAAGGTTTGTAATGGATCGGCTGTCTGCCGAGCACCCGGAAGTTTTTGTGCAAGGTGCGCGGAACATCATCCGTTTGCTGCATTGTCCGCGGTGCAGCGAATCCAGCGAATGCTTCCGGTGTTGGTGGAATGCTAACGCAGACACGCGCACACACGCGCCCGGGTGCAAATGCAAACACACACACAGACACACACAATCGCGCGCGTGTACACGTAAACAAAAACAAAAAGCAGGCACAAATACTCGCGCACACTTCAAACTAACACGTAACGAAGCAAAGTGTTTCGTAAATGAAATATGTGAAAATTTTAGAGTGTGAATAACGATAGAAATAGAAATAAAGGTTAAATGCGCAGTTACCTTACTGTTTTGATTAAATGAAAGGAAGTGAACAAAATGTCAACATGCCGACATTATGAACAAAACTCACAGCCTCCGCATAACGTGTGGGATGCTCTGCAAATATGGCGGCTGGCGTCCTTACCTCCTGCCGTGCGTACGTGCGCTTTGATACAAGTATCTGTTACCGTGCATATGTAGGTGTTATATATATATATATATATATATATATATATATATATATATATATATATATATATATATATATATGTGTGTGTGTGTGTGTGTGCGTGTGTGTGTGTGTATGTGTGTGTGTGTGTTTCTATATTATTATGTGTGCCTGCGTTTGCATATGTCTGCAACACAAAAATTTTCATGCCTCCGGACGTAGCACCCGCTACAAAAAAAAAAAAAGACCCTATGCGGGTTTCTCAAAAAACAAAGCTTTAGAGGTGAAGCGAAGTTCTTCCTGGTCTGGGGATCGAAGTCGGGATGAACACCTTTTCCTCTAGGCCCCTCTATCGTCTGAGCTATCGAAGAGGCTGGCGAATTAACCGACAACTCGAAGCGCAGGGACACAAACGTGGAGCAAGGATCCCGAAAGCGAATGTTTTTATGTATGTATGTATGTATGTATGTATGTATGTATGTATGTATGTATGTATGTATGTATGTATGTATGTATGTATGTATGTATGTATGTATGTATGTATGTATGTATGTATGTATGTATGTATGTATGTATGTATGTATGTATGTATGTATGTTGAATATTAACATATAGAAGACAAAGACAACTAACATTCAATATCCTGGCAAGGGGTCAAGAGATCAGGATCGCCAGTCAGTCTGTAGAGACTCCACAAGAGCACGTTTATCTAGGTCAGTTACTCACACGGTTCACTGAATCTGATAAGCAAATTTAGAGAAGAATGAAAATGGGGTGGAGTGCATACGGCTCGCATTACCAAATCATGAGTGTAGGCTTACCACTGTCGCTGAAAAAAAGAGTGTAAAGTCATTGCATTCAATGAATGCTAATATATGGGGTTTAAATTTGTAGGTTAACAGAGACGTTCGAAAACAACTTAAGGACTACGCAAAGAGTGATGGAATGATGTTGGGCTATCTATCTATCTATCTATCTATCTATCTATCTATCTATCTATCTATCTATCTATCTATCTGTCTGTCTGTCTGTCTGTCTGTCTGTCTGTCTGTCTGTCTGTCTGTCTGTCTGTCTCTGTCTGTCTGTCTGTCTGTCTGTCTGTCTGTCTGTCTGTCTGTCTGTCTGTCTGTCTATCTATCTATCTATCTATCTATCTATCTATCTATCTATCTAATTTTGAAAACAAGGGGTCTTGATAGAACAAGTCAGAGGCCGGCGCGGCCCTCGCAGCAATCACAGCGTAAGCTGGTGAAGTGGCTCATAGGAACTCTATTTTCGAAGCTCACACTAGAGGGTATTTGCGGCGAAGTCTCTTCGCGTAGTTTTTACGAGAACGAACTGAACTCTCCGCCCGCCGTCTGAGGCGAGATGCGGCTTGCGCTGCCCTCTGCACGGCGGTATGCTCTGGCCAACGTTGCCTCTTTGCAGCTGCTCGCGTACCTCTAGGATTCGCTTCAGCTGCGATTCGTACCCAATAGTTAACACAGGTACCGAGACTACGCGGCGCACATGTCACGTCGTTTTACAAGTGAAACAGTATGATGCAACTGCTACATGTGGCGACACCTGGTGGAATTCACTGTGACTGCAATGAAAAATTTGCACATATCGACGCTGCGGGACGCGCATCTCACATCGCGTGACAAGTGGCACGTTACGATCCTCCTGCTGCTTCTTCTTTGGAACGGGGCGGCGTCAAATGGTCACCTAGCCTGCCTGATTTGATCAGGTAGGCTATGCATGTTTTTCTTTTCTAATATTTTCGTATACATTGCATATGCCTTCTTTCTCTTCCTCAAACCTTCTTTATCTACCTTGTGGCGCTACCTAAGTAATTGCTGCATTGCGTACCACCTTCGCGTCCCTCGTTGTGTAATGAAGGAGAAGAAAGGGGGTTAACCGATATTTACTAATCATAGCATATGAAGCCAACAAACAAAGGCAACGAGAGTTTGTTGTCTTCTTACGACATGATTAATCAAAATCGGGCGCCTTGGTTAACCTCTCTTCTCGTTCATTACATAACGAGGGTCATGAATGCGTCAACATTTCTGCCTCCAGGTAGCACGTGGGGGTTAAGGTAACACGACCTGCGCTCCTATCGTGTCTCTTTCAAGTACCTTGTTTTTTCCCGCTGCTCTGCACAGCTTTTCACATCATAGACAATGTTTCCGCCATCGCCATTTTGGTTCTTCTGCCCGTCGATGTGCGTGGACTCGCTCGTTCCACTCCGGGAACCGCCACAGCAGGGCTTCAGAGGCAGCAGCGGGTAGCCACGGCCATCCGACCGAGCGCCTATTTGCAAGGTAACTTCGCCAATTTACGTTCGTGGATATCAGGGAAGTGCAGTGCAAGGAAACACTACAAGAGGAAAAAAAGGACAGGCCGTGAATTGTTCTGTCTAGTTTTTTCCTCTGTGTAATGCGCTCTTGAGTTGTGCAGCCATCATGAATTCATACCGGCTCGCTCAACTTTCATTGCTTCCGCCTTAATTCATATATAGCCAGTCGCAGAGCCTGTTCGAGGTCACGCAGGCCACGCTAGTAAAACCAAATGTGTTATTGTGCCTGAAAAAAAAACTGGTTTTCATTACTTTAGCAGAACCTAGAAAAATAGGCCACTGAAGCTGTCCCAAGAAACATAACTAATAAACTCTAGGAGATATCAAATTTGAAGAATGAAGTAGCAAACAAAGAAAAAAAAATGAACGCGTCGGACGAAAAGCTATCTGAGAAATCAAAGAGCACGATATGTCGATGTGCAAGTCATGTATACCTAGTCGGAGGTGGATATCGTTTTCCAAATCAAACCGTCTAAATCTTTCAGCTACCATCTGGCGAATCTAATAATTTCTAATAGGTCATACACCTATTTGTGGTGACGTTGAGCGGAAATACGGGTGGAAAAGCACTCGGCGTCCTTAAAGGCTGTTACGGGTGGTATGCACATGCCCTGCACACATCAATAATTGCGGTTGCGCTCCGCTATTTAGAAATGCATCCATTTTAAACAAGTCTTGACAGACTGGCGAGAGAAATTATTTAGGCTGGCCGGATATACACACAATATGCCACGTGTGTCAGTGTCCCGTCAGTTGCCTTGACGGGTAAAGAAATTTAATATCTCCTTGGCCGTTAGTATTTTTTGCATGTGATTATGCTTGGAAGAGAAGACGACGACGTTTCCACGCAGACGTGGTTTCCTTGTGTTCCTTGGAAATTGCTCGACAGCAAAGAAAATCTCGCCCTTATCCGGATACGAAGCTTATCGGAAGCCTATGGGGACCTGTGGACTCTGGTGAGGACTCTTCTTTGCCTTGTCCTACTGATCCTGCTCGTCTGATAGACTCTAAACAAGCACGGCTGGCGCTTAGGCTTAGTGCGGCCGAGCCGCCGCGCTCGCCCGACGAAGAAGAAGTGTTTGTGCCAGATGTGAGCTCCTCATCTGTACCTTCCACTGGACTGCTGCGCGTGACAACATCCATGCCAACTATGCAGCCGAAGTGTGCAACCGATAGCTCCAATACCCAAGATGCAACACCGAAGGACAGTCCTCTTCGGGATGTGAATGTGAACCTATCCGCAGTCGTGCCGACGGACACTGGTGACCCTATGGACGTGCAGCCGTCTGGCGGTTCGACGAATGCAGCCAAGCGAGGTGTCCCTATCAACGTGCTTCAACAAGACGCCTTCGCTTCGGAGCAACCGGCAAAAAAGGTAAGGGCCACCCCAGACAATTCCTCCACGGCCTCCCCTACGCCCGCTCCCTCTCAGTCTTACCCAACGCCCACCCCTTCTCAATCATATCGAGTTCATATACGACCCCTTTCATGCTACGACATAACTTCAGTAGCCACAAAATATGTCCAAAGGGTCATCGACCAATCTCTTGAAACCACCGGATACAAAGGGTTCGCAGCATATAAATCTACCAACTCGATCACTGTGCACTTGGCATCTCTCAGTGATGTGCAGAAAATGTGCACTTTAACATCTATCCCGCTGTCAGAAGATCAACACCTGCCTGTGCAGTGCTACTTTGCATCGGCCCTAATATACAGAGGTGTGTTGTCTATGGCATTGACCCATCTCCGGTCTACGTACCCGGGAATTCCTATTCTCGTGGGTGGAGACTTCAATGCCCCACATACAGAATGGGGGTACAAGTACAACTCCCGAAGAGGATGGCAAGTTAAAAACATCATGAGCGATGCCACTTTTACACTACTGAACCATCACGCTGTGGCTACCTGTGCTGTACCCGCGGTATCTAGAACAAACGCTCCAGACCTCACGTGGTGGTTGGGTCCTGGAATGCCGCAGTGGCGGGTGGAACCAGATACATGGGGCAGTGATCATATGCCCATAATGATTGGTTTGCACAGAACGTGCATAAAGAAAATTCGACGACGAGTAACAGTTACGCATTGGGCTAAGTTTCGGGAATCATCGATTGATAAAGTACCCTCAGAGCCCTCAGAAATTCTTCCCGCTTTGCAAGAACTGCTACGGAGGAACACCACTGTAACCACAGTTGACGAGGAACAACCTCAACCGGACCTCACCCTTTTGCAACTTTGGGCAAAGCGACGTCAGGCAGAATTGTATGCGTCGAGGAATCCCGATGCACCAGGTAGCCGTGCACGTGCTAACCATATAGCGGCGAAGGCGCGTCAGCACGAAAAGCAACTTTCTCGACGACGATGGTATGAGTGGTGCGAGAATCTTGGATCGGGCATTGGAAACAGAGCACTTTGGCGTACGTTCCGGTCAATGGAACGCGGTTATAAGCAACCTGACCCTGCAGCGAGCGTTAGGTTAGCGATGCAGAGTTCGCCACATCAATTTGCAGAACACGCTGCTATAGCGTTTTTCCCGAAATACCATCAAGCGTCACCTATAAACTGCCCCGAAATTGATGAGTCCAAATCCGAAATATCCAGCCCTTTCAGCATGGCCGAACTAATAGCGGCGATTGAAACTTCGAAGCAACGAACAACACCTGGTCCCAATGGTATTCCTTATGAGGTTTTCAAGAACATGGAAGGAGCAGCTCTCGACGCACTTCTTCAGGCTATTAATAAAGTATGGGAGACTGGAAACGTTCCACCTGATTGGAAGCATTCAATTGTTGTTGCGATACCGAAACCAGGAAAGTCTCCAAATAGCCTGCAGTCTTTACGCCCAATTTCACTAACCTCAACTGTCTGCAAACTCGCTGAAAAGATGCTGGTCACACGAGTTTCCTGGTGGCTTGAACGCCACGATAAATATTATCCTGCTCAAATTCGATTCCGTTCTTACTTGGGAACTGAAGACGGACTTTCTATCTTATCAGACGATGTTTTACAGGTTTCTCCACACAGTCACGCTGTGCGCACGGTAGTAGCAACAGACATAACGAAAGCTTATGACAATATAGGCCATGAAATCATTATATCCAATCTCATCGACCTGGGACTTCCACCGCGTGTGATAAGATTCATCTACTCATTCCTTCAGAATCGCACATTTCCGATTAGAGTAGATGGAAGGCAAGAAGGATACTTTACATCGAACAGAGGAGTCCCACAAGGTTTGGTTTTGGCTCCTCTTCTCTTCAACGTTGCTCTAATACCTCTAGCCTGGCAACTACATCGGATTCCAGATGTGAGGTTCTTAATCTACGCGGATGACGTCACTTTGTGGTCCGTGCATAAAGATATATCTAGACAAGCTCAACAGCTTCAAGAAGCCCTTGATGTGCTGAACAACTACGCTCGGAAAGCAGGATTGGACATTTCCGCCCAAAAATCAAGCTATGTTGTGGTGGCCAACAAGAAAGGAGGCACAAGAATCACGCAGCACCCCTTTACATTTAAACTCGGCGCAGTGACAATCCCTGAGGCTTCTGAGGTCCGCATACTGGGTCTCGATATTCACCAATCCGGCAGTGGTGCACACTGGCTCCGTAAAACCAGAGTTCGTCAAAAACACTTCACCTTATTCGTCGCATTGCAGCAAAAGCAGCTGGAGCTCGTACTGACGTAGCTCGACGGTTGGTGCGTGCAGTCTTGCAGCCACGGATTTTATATCAAGCTCAATTTCAACGGCTGACTTTGGCACAGCTGGCACAGTTGGAGACGATTAATCGTGATGCTATGCGCACAATCACAGCACTGCCCCGCATCACTCCGATACCAACCTTACAGGAACATGCCCAGCTCAACACAATTGCAGAGCTCATTTTGCAACGTGAAAAAGCACGTGAAATAAAAAAGCAACTTATTCCGGCTGTCGCTGCGTTGCATGCTCATTTTCACCGCGGCTCTCGGATTGACAATCAGCCCTATCCAATGCCTCCCTGGGAATTCACCAGCATCACAACTAATAAGCCAACGAGGTTACGACGCCGCGATACAACAGGTATTATTGACGAACACAACATCGTCGATGCATCATGCGTTAACACCTGCCAAGTCTATACGGATGCTGCCATTCTCCCAGACGGCGGAAGGACATCATTCCTGAGCACTACGCATAATTTCATCAGCGGCCACCAGCGCTATTTATCTACAGAAGCCGGCGCTCTAGTAATGGAACTTCAAGCCATCCACGACGCTGTGCAAGATGCGACATCTAAGCTGCCTACCATCAAGCAACTAGATATCTTCACTGATTCTTTAGCGGCTATCCAGGAACTCAAGAAGGTTGATAAGGCGATGGAAATCTGCGAGACAATACACACTATGAATAGTAAGACATCTACTTGCGTCAAGGTACACTGGATTCAAGGCCATTCAGCGAACCCTCACAACATTGCTGCTGACCAGCAGGCACACTGCCCTCCTAATCCTGATCCTCCACCTATTCCCCTCCCACCCCAACCCCGTAACTCGCTGCGAGCCCGTAAAAATGTTCTCCGGCAGGACACACGCGCTCTTATCCCACCGTGTGTCTGCTCCCTCCCCCTTCACCTTACTAGGGCGGAGGAAGTTGTGCTTAGGAGGCTTCGCGCCGGGGTGGCCCTTACACCGGCTTTTGTCTCAAGGTGGAACTGGTCGCATTTACCACTGGGTGCTACGTGTCCATACTGCTCCGTTCCTGTGGTGGAATCAGATGCATACCACCTAATATGGACATGCACGGGTTTACAATCGGAACGCTCGCGTCTCCTACTGGATGCCGGCCTCCGCTACAGTGTGACAACCAGCTATGACCGCTGGATACATGACAACAGATTTCACAAAACAATGCTCCAATTCATACACAACACAGGCCTCACAGCACACATATAATGCACATATACATTCCAAGAATTATGCCTTAAGGGCAAGCCTTATCGCAATAAAAAAAAAAAAAGATTATGCTTGAGCTTTCTATCAACCTTTTGAATGCGCATGTGCTGCCCTCCGCGCCCTAGAAAAGCTTCAAATTCCCAGACTTATTGCCGCTCAACGTCACTACATGATGCAAAGACTGGCCCAACAGTCTACGCTTCACACACCTGTTGTTATCTTGCGGCCTATATGCACACATATTTGCAGGTTGTCTATTTGTCTTTCAACAGGGAGCGCAGTTGTGGTACGGAACGAAAGAGGCAGGAGAGGAAAGCCGCTGTCTCAGAAAACGCCATGTTGCAGACAAAGCAATTCATACTGAGTAAGCTAAACGCCTTCACAACGTTTGTCACCGACCTCGCGGTAGCGGCAACTGTTGGGGCGCAAAGCGATATACACACGAGCATCACCAATCGAGCGTGTGGCTGGACAACGCTGGTGTACGTTTACATTTTATACAAACTAACATATTGGCACCCTGGGTGTTGTTCAGCGGGACGAACCACGACACTGCGCAGGTTAGTGCCTGAAGCCGTTCAGTTTGTTTGAGCGTTTCCTGCTATCACGACGTGGGGTCCTGCCCGGCCGTGTCGTAACTTGTAGCGGCCATTGTATTGCTCCCTGGACAGGGCAATGCGTCAAAAACCAGCTTGAGTGCACCTCGGGGAGCAGAGGCTGCCGGGGTTCGCGACTGTTTGCGACTGAACGCAGCCCTAGCGATGCTTTCTCATATTGGTTACTGTGGGTGGACATATTGTATGCTGCGGAAGCGATTCGCGGATTGTCTTCTTCGACTGTAGGTTGTCGCTGCGTTCGGTTGTTTGGTTAGCGCACACAAGAGAATCCTTCCTCTCGGTGGGCGCTACGTCTTATGACAACGCGAGAAAAGTTTGCCCGCCTCTTTGCGTAGTCATCTACGAAATCAACCTGCGCAGCTTTCAGCGCCTGTGTTTTCGTGCGACAAAAAAAAAATGTCCACGAACGTTTTCGATTCCCTCAGAATGTTTGCTGTCTCTTCAAGATAGGCGGTGTGATACAGTGTCGGCTGTCCAAACGAAGAACGCGTCGCAAGGGGGAGCAAACAAGGCTTACCTTTGTCGACTTGGTATGAAAGTGGCGCCAGGTAGGCTTAGGTATGTTTTACTACGATATTTCAGAGCGTGTAAACAGTTGTAACGAGCGCACTCTCACTCACGCGCGCCATCTGGCGTGGGGCGCAAGCCACACAACTCTCTTGTTACTCATCTCGCGCGGTTATTAAAACTCGTGTACATCTCCAGGTCATTATTCGAGGCGAAAATAACCAACCGTATTCGAGGCACCAGTGTAATGATGACGAAGGCCGGCTTTCAGTTTTGCCTTTTGCCACATCACACGCCATCACTTTCTCGTTATACGTAGCGACAGAAGTAGCAACGGAAATAATGATTCGATCTAGATGCGCACCGTCACTTCAAGGCGCCATCAGCAAACCTTTTATTGCGCATTACCGCTATGCGGAAGTCATAATCAGTTATCACGAGCGCTTCAACGAATTCATCAAGCTCGAGCTAAGCGGTAATTAAATCCTTCGAGGACATCAATGCTCATTTCGTGCTAATGAGGAAGCTCATTTATGTTGCGGCAAATGAATGCACAGTCCATTGCCGAAACGGATGAAGGAATCTACGTATTGCAACAACGTGTAATGACTGTCTAACTTTAGTTGCAGGGCCAGCGGTGAAAACATCAAAAAAGAAGAAATCGCTGGTTGCTACGCTTCACTTAAACGACTGTGCGAGCCTATATTTTGATGCCCATCTATCGACATCCGTATAACTTCTGTTCTTTCCTCATGGTCGTCTCTTTAAATATGACTGCTGCCTACGAGTCTAAATGTCACCGATATAGTCAACCGAAGCACAACAACATAACGACTTCTTTTGTTTGTTACTCTAAACCGCGACACATATACGCATCACGATCAGTGTCACTTAGTGACGTTTAGTTAAAATTGGCTCTTGTATGCCGCAACCTCTCGACTTCATCCGAAATAAAGTTGCAAACATTGCAGCTCAGGTTTGTGACGCAGCGGGAAACATTCCTCGTCGCTGTTCCGCGCACGGTATAACTGTATTTGCAGACCCATGCTGCGCACGCCGAGTATACAGTAATTCGAACGAGCCACTGTATGCACAGCTCACTTAGAGGCATACTGTACACACACAACTTGAAGTTTCATTCTTTTTCACGCCACCTGGGGACGTGAATTGGAGACTAAACTGTCCACCACTAAGAGGGCAGCCGTAAAAGCGTCGCACAGCTCGTTTTAGTTGCGTTCCCAGACAATCTGAAAAAAAAAAACGATACTTTAGCTTCAGTAGCTAACGCGGCAATCACTAAACAAGCGCTGTTAGCTTTGGCCAGGGGAAGTGTTCCTTAATTACGTTCGTCGCCCCCTAAACGCGCGATCGATACCGCCGGCATTGTCTAGCTCGTTGCGAACATCTGATGTATGCGTGGTTCATAAACACGTGGGTTGTTTATTATACAAACGTACCGTGTCTCCTGACTCTGCACTAACCTAAACCTGCACTAACGTAAAATGATAGAAGCTATGAACAACAGCGCATGTAATTGGTTAGCTGGAGTTCCATACCAGTTAATTTAAGGCATGCATTCATGGCGCCGCAGTTCGGATTCAGTTTCGGGTAACTTTGACCGAGTATAGGGAAATGAACAAATGACTCCTTAGCTACAAGTACGCTGTCGTTTTCACACACCCTTAATGTAATAACCTGTTATTCCACCTCTGCGTATGCGGAACTGCTGCGCGTACATTTTCAGCGAGACAACTATTAGTTTCAACGCGACCACTTGGATGCTGTACTCCGGAATATCGCACATCTCGATTCCCGTGCTCGCTGAGGTGCTTTGCGGAGCCCCGCGGCTTTCTATGGCAGAAACTCCAATGGTGAAAGAAACAGTAGCGCATATCTTCGTATGCTTTACTGGTCGAAGCAATCTATGAGAAGATGAAGAAAAGAAGAACAGGAGAGGTAATGAATATTACTGCAGAAATCATCTCACGGTGGACCGTCCACGGTAATGCGATTAGCATTCGGGAAATGTAGCGACGCGCCGTATTTCTGACGTCACGTTTATTATTATCTCTGTAGTAATCATTCGGACATTTCCGCAGCATCAGCTAGATGCGACGTACTCCAGTATCGTCCCGCTTTTCTGCGGCGCTCGCTTACATAGCCCATGATGACGGTATTTCAGCAACCAGATGACGATTTTCGAGTGAGAAGGATTGCACGACCACAACGGCATGACCACGGCGGTATGACGACGCATTCATGATAGCGACTGCCCGAAGACGACGCAACGACGACGAAGGCGAGACAGCTGCGGCATAATCACGATGGAATAACGACAGCGCGGTTACGAGGATGACAATAAGCAATGTCATCGATGGATCGACGAAGATGGTGTGACGGCGACGGCATAACGACAATGGGATGACGATACTGGAGTGGTGACGAAGGCATAACCTTAACGCCATGACGGGAACTGAGCGACGACGATGGCATTACTTCTTTTCACCAACAGAAGTCTTCCAATGAAGTGTTCCGGAACCACGATGCAAAAATTTTTTCGAGAATAGTCTGATTTATCGTGAATATCGACGCAATATTTGAAGAATCATAAACGAGCCTAAATTTGTAAGTGGTTAGCAGGTATGCATTTGATATGCGCCGAGTTTGGCATACCTCAAGATAGTAGTTCGTAAATTATAGCTGGTCACAAAATTCTAGGCCCTCAGAACCGCCATCTTGCGGCTTGGGCAATGGTCTACGGCGGAAGACGTAATTACATCAGAAATAATAGTTCCATATATATTCTCGTATAACTCAACGTTAAATGAAAGCGTCATTATTTGACGGGAGTGTAATCATTTTGTTGTCACCGGTTTCCGAAAATATTGATACTTTGTGAGACATACCGCTGCACTATCACAGATAACAAAGCACGAATCTGTAGTGAGCTTCAAATGCCACCAGAATACGCGACGATGGAGGCTAAGAAGTGAACGCGACGAACCGCCATGTGATGTTGATCCTGTGTGTATCTGTTTACGAAAAGAAAATAGGCTTTTATCCTAACTGGTGAAATAGACCCTTTGTCCACATACGTGCGGAAGTGACGTGAGAATGTAAGCCCTTCCCATCAAATTGGGTTCGTAGTAGGTCCGTTGACACAAAGATATCATTTTAAAAGGTATTGTGCCACAAGAGAGAGAGAGAGAGAGAAAACTTTGTTATGTCCTTGATGGGGTTCAGGGGTGGCGGGGGTCGGGAGACTAACCCCCAATCCCCCCTTCCTCAGACGGCGGCCAGTCCTTGCTTTCTGGCAGCGTCTTCGGCCATCCGGACGGCCCAGAGCTACTCCTCTGGGTCCAAGCTGAGCAGCAATGTCTCCCACTGCTCGGCCGTAGTTATGCGTGTGTTAGTGTGGGAGGTGTTGGTGGATGAGGCTTTGTGGCATTGCCAGATAATATGATCGAGGTCAGCGCGGGCTTCGCACGCTTTGCAGAGTGGAGAATATGCATCGGGGTACATGCGGTTGTAAAACACGGGGTTCGGAAAGGTTCGTGTCTGAAGGAGTCGCCAAGTGGTAGATTGAGACTTATTCAGTGTTTTGTGTGCTGGGGGGTAGCGTAACCGCTCCCTGCGGTAGCGCAGGAGAATTTCTCTCAACGTGACCATTCGGTCCCGCGCGTGACCGCGATGCAGAACAGAGGGCTGGTCGGGATCGGAAGACGCAGGAGAAGGATGATGCGCCCGGTGTGCGAGAGCTCGGGCGGCATCGTGGGCGGCTTCATTTCCAGCCAGACCCGAGTGACCAGGGGCCCAGATGATCTGCACACGGCGTTGCCTTGAGGGAGGAGTGCCAGAGAGAATCTTCTGTGCTTGGGGTGCTATCAGTCCTCTTGTGTAGTTACGAATGGCCGTTTTTGAATCGCTTATGATGCAGTGTGCATTGGTAGCCGCGTAAGCCAAAGTGATGGCCGTTTCTTCTCCTACTTCGGGTTGCGTGGTGAATATTGATGCGGCCGCGGCGAGGCGGTACTGCGAACCCGCGACTGCGACGACCGCCATGGCATTTTGGTTGGGGTATTCTGCTGCGTCGACGTAGGTTACGTCAGCGGCTTGGTCGTAGCGCTTTTGTAGTCGTTTAGCTCGTTCTGCACGTCGCTCCGGATTGTGTTCAGGGTGCATATTGCGAGGTATGGGTGGGATAACTAGTTGAGCACGAACCAATTCGGACCAAAAGTACCCATCCCTCCAAACATTTATGCCACAAGAATTTCTAAGACCTGAGGAGGCTTACCTTTCAACTGGCAGCTCAATAATATTGCTGACTAACAAAACGTCTGCAATAACTAGACAACTGTAAATATCAATGTATATCTATAAATTTACCTTTATTTATCTACCTGCCCAACTGTGGTATTGACAAAAATGTCGATCGTAAGCAGCAGTAGATGTTGCCTCAAAATGTTTCCTTGACAGGACCCCCAGGCTTCGTCGTGTTTTTCTTAGCGTACTTGGTGGTTATATTCATTCTTGCCACTGCCAAAATTGCTTCATTTGTTTGAGCATGCTCTTATTTTTTTTTATCTCCGTGGAGGTGCATATAAGAATACACACTGAGCTCTTCAAAACAAGTACCAAACACCAATTTTGGACAGTTTTTATAACAGAAGCTGAACAATATTTCTGCCCTACTCTATCTCACTTAATGTTTCAAGAGACGTTGTCATATTTCATTTCGTATGTGTTTACGCAATATGAATAAGAAATAAAGCAATAGAGAAATTCTATGCAAAGTCTTTCCTATCATGCCAGTTAAAGAGTTAAGCGTGGCAAACGTAACTCAAACCTCATAATCGCGTTTTTAAAAGTTGAAGCGAGTTTTCACATCTAGGCAGTATAGCAAACATTTTTAATATTTACACTACTAACTGTAATTTACGTTTTTAGCGTTTCCTTATTTTTTTTACGAACGTACCCTCCAGAACCTAAAAAGAAATGGTAAACAGCTTGTTCTAGCATTTTTTTTTTCATACGAGACGGTGCTTCGGCTTTGTGGTGTTAAATGTTAGTCAAATGTTAGTACTAGGGAGGCGTGCTCTTCTGTAGCAGTCAGCATAACGTGCCAGAATTGTCCGACGCCTTTCTCCGACTTCCCACGCGCTACCACGTAAACATAAACTAGTTTAGAGCATGAAAGAATACTAAAACACACACAGAAAGACACACACGCGCGCACACATACGCTCGCACAGTGGAAGTGTTTATTTGGTGCGCAGTGCGGAGCCAGCGGACGGTAGGAAGACGCCCCGTGCCTCAACGTTTGTGTCGCGACACGTGTTAACATTGTTCTTCAAGGCAGCCCCTGAGGTTTCAAACCATCTACAGATGCAAAACAAAAAGAAAACGCGGTCCAAGTCCTCGTCAACTCTGAAAGTGGGACACGAGGAAACTGGGCGTGAAAGCTGTAGTTCTCTACAGGGACATTAAACTGGATGCCTGCAGTAAACGGTGACGGAGCCGAGAAGTTGAGTGCGAACGGAAACGTGCCGTGACTACGCGGCAACCGCAGTAAAACAAAAGGACCGATGCGACGCGCGGCTTCGTGTGGGTGAGGTATAACAGCCCTGCGTCGAAAGCGCACAGGTCACGCATTTCGGGAGCAGCTTGACACGCGCCTGCAGAGCGGTAAAAACGAGTTTATAACACAGTAGTTGCAATGTAATGCAGTGCGCCTTCGGCGGCGAGAAACAATTGAGGCGTGCCACGAAACGAAAGCGCACGTCGATACAATTGTACAGCGATGTTGGAAGAGAACGCCAGACGGCGCCAGAAGTGGTTATCACGTGGCATGGCATAGAAGCCAAGCAGTTCTTTATGAGTAATTTCAGTAGCGTTTTTGCGCACAGACTAGTCCTTCTCACACTTTCTACGTCGAAGGCTTGATCGCTTGGCTATCTGTGTTTCACATTTAGGAAGAAAAAAAATGGTGTGTTAGAGACCGCTATACACTTTAACAAAGGATGCGTTAGTATAAGGGGTACTAAATCGCTCGTCCAGTTAATTGGAACAGCCCAGCTTACCAAAGACTCATCCCATCCGTTGTACTCGCATAATAAACCCGAGTTCGTCTTGAATGCTTGGTTAATGTTACACCCAGTCCTTGTAGTAGTGCATAAAAACGCGGAGATATCGCAAAATATGAAAAAAGGCATGTCCTTTCTTGATGAAAGGAAGATAGTGACAGTCCTGGACACCCCAGCACTTATTTTCGTATTTATAGTGCACTGGCCGTATGTCATAGTGAGACGAGCGTTTAGCATTAGTAACAGCGGTGTCCCCACCGCTGTTACTAATGTTGGAAGTAGTAATCACTTGAAGCTTACTAACCCGCGCGAAACGCTCGCCTTACTCTGTATGATCACTACATTCATACATAAGGACAGTACAAAATGCTGAGTAGAATAAGCGTTGGAGTCTCTAGGAGTGTTACTATGTTGCATCGAACAAGAAGGCGCATACTACTTTTTCAAGCCAAGCTTGCATTGGCTCAAAGTAGCGTTGTCGTGGTCACCCCCCCCCCCCCAAAAAAAAAAAGTTGTTCCCAGAGCAGAGCAGCTGCGGGAAAGGACGATTTGATGAGTTGACAGCTGCGCCGACGCCGAAGCGCCAGTCGTTAGCGAATATTTCAGCTGCATATGCGCGCGCTCACACCACGCGTGCAACCAATAAGAGCCGTTGCGCTTCCGCCGGAAAGGGTTTCGCGCGTGCTGCGCCGGCTTCGTTCTCGTTCAGCTCAGTCTCGAAAAACGGATGGGATGCCCACGCGTTGTGCGTTCCCAGGAGAAACAGGCAGTCTGTTCACAGGCAATCTGTTCCATATATATATATATATATATATATATATATATATATATATATATATATATATATATATGTGTGTGTGTGTGTGTGTGTGTGTGTGTGTGTGTGTGTGTGTGTGTGTATTTCTCGTAATTGAAGAAACTTCGTGTTACCTCGAACAATCGTTCACTAAAGTGACGACCTTACGTGCGAATTTACAAGACCTCACAGTAGGAGGCAGTTAATTTCACACCCTGAGACCTCTCGCACAACCAAGAATCTGACGTCTCTCAGTGTCGTAATCTTCCTTCGTGTAATTCTCGTATACTTCGCTATCACTAATACTGCTTCGCCTTCCGGCGAAACTGCAACGTCTGCATCTCGCTCTTTCTTTCTTTCTTTTTTGCTGGGAGTCTGAATATAAGCGCTGCTGCGCATGACTGCTATTGATTTTGATTTTGAGTTAATCCGGCTTGGGCTCATTTCACTTACGGAGTGAATTATACAGGGTGCCCCAACTATCATGCACTAGTACTAAAGAAAAGAGCAGTTGCGTTACTCGATGAAAACCTAGTGCATAGTGTTTCCAGTACAGCGGAGCAGCCACCAGTAATTCTTAATGTAGTCAGATTTAATTCGGTAATTACAATTACCAAGCAGCAGCGGAGCAGACAGTTGTACGGCGGCTAAAGACGCTTTTGACGAACGTTACAGGTTGGAACCGTGACTTCAAACCAGTGCCTGAGACGACGAAAGCTGGAGCGGACGAGCAGGATCGATTAGATCAACCGGAGGCCACGCGGACCATCACGTGGGGTACACCAACCGCTGCTGCCTACAAAAGGACATCGCCCCCTTGGACTATCGCACACGCACTCAGCAGCAGCAGCGGAGCAGACAGTTGTACGGCGGCTAAAGACGCTTTTGACGAACGTTACAGGTTGGAACCGTGGCCTCAAACCAGTGCCTGAGACGACGAAAGCTGGAGCGGACGAGCAGGATCGATTAGATCAACCGGAGGCCACGCGGACCATCACGTGGGGTACACCAACCGCTGCTGCCTACAAAAGGACATCGCCCCCTTGGACTATCGCACACGCACTCAGCAGCAGCAGCGGAGCAGACAGTTGTACGGCGGCTAAAGACGCTTTTGACGAACGTTACACGTTGGTCTGTTCTCTTAGCCTATCGACGGCACTTTTGTTCTGTTACGTTTCCTGCTGCTGCTGGGTGCACTCTGTGAGCGAACTTTACTAGTGTGTGTGTGCTGGGTGCTATGAATGACATATGTCCAGCATGCGATGGCAGGATTCACGAATCGGAGTCGTGGTTGCTGTGTTCAGAATGCAAGTGTAGTTACCATATCGGCTCATGCTCTGCGGTAACTGACAATGCTTATAAAAAGAAGTCTGTTGCTGCAAAAAAATCTTGGATATGCATGACGTGCAAAGCGTCGACTCGAGGCGCCAATTCCGCGGAAATGCAGAATGAGACGTTAGAAAAGAAGTTCACCTCAGAGCTTGCGGCAATTCATCACAAGCTTACTGAGCTGCTGGACATCAAATCAAAGGTTGACGCTTTGTCCCAAATTAAAACACCTGTTGATAGCATCGAGGAATCTATGAAAGTTATGTCCAGTAAATACGATGAAGTTCTTACTCAGATGACACGGCAGTCCGCAGACATCTCAGACCTCAGAAAGCGGGTTGTGATGCTTGAGGCCCACGCTAAAGAAACAGACGTGGAAAAACTTCAGCATGAGTTGAACGAGCTAGATCAGTACAGCAGGCGCCTAAATCTTGAAGTGAATGGCTTGGCCTATCACGAAAATGAGAACCTTTTGGTAAAGCTCAACCAACTAGCAACTGATCTTGGGCTTCCACAGCTTTCCGAGTCTGACATTGAAGCCGCCCACAGACTAGCTTCTAGAAACGAGAGGAAGGGAGACAAGCCCAATACTGTGATGGTGAGGTTTTCATCTCGTCAAACTAAAGAAAAATGGCTTGCAAAGAAAGGGCAATTCAAGAAAACAAAGTCAGCTATATTCTTCAGTGAAAACCTCACGGCCTGCAATAAGCTTTTCTGGGAAATGAAAAATAGGGCTCTTGAAGATAAGTACGATTTCGCATGTCACGAGAATGGCAAACTTTTCGTGCGCCGCAGCCAGAGTGACAGGGTGATTAGAATTGCAACAGTGCATGACCTAGAAAAAATACGATAAAATGAAAGATAGCTGATCTCAAGAAGTGATTACGTTCTCTTCACAAACATAACAAACTACTATGACGCTGAGGCCTTCCAGAAAATTGCTTCACGCCAGAAAAAACAGTTATCACTGATTCACCTTAATGCGCAAAGTCTTCAAAACAATAAAGAATGTGTTGACTTCTTTTTGAACAACCTAAATCACCAGTTTGATTTCTTAGCTTTCACTGAAACGTGGTCTACTGATAACCATGATGCCGTGCCATTTACGAACTACAGTTGTGCATCAATCTGCAGGGAAAACCAAAGGGGTGGTGGTGTATCGATTTATGTTCATGACAGCGTTAAATACAATATTGTCAAAGAATATACTGTAATATCCCCTCACTTTGAATCTGTCATGATAAAATGTCGAAGCCTTTTAGTAGTTGCTATATATAGGCCCCCTTCTGGAACTGTGTCTGATTTCCTTAATTTCATGGATGAAATGCTTAAGTATTGTGAACAGAATGGCGCACGCGTGATTGTTACAGGAGATTTCAACATAGATATGCTATCACCAAGCAACAACAAACAAAATTTTCTTGACAGAATGCTCTCTTTTGGCTATGAAAACACAATTCATGTACCTACAAGGATAACACAGTTGACTGAAACTGCCTTGGATTTATGTTTCACTAACTACAAAAATGAAATATGCACAGGGGTTCTAACACCTGGAGTCAGCGATCACCTGCCGATTTTTGCATTTTTGCCGTGGTGCGTAAAAGAACGAAATCCAGCCAATCCTACGCAGCGTAGACAAATTAACCAAGAAACAATTAAGCATCTTCAGAATGTTGTCGCTGACACTGATTGGAGCTTTATTTTCAATAATACTGACCCTGTGAATGCCTACGACATATTCATAACAAAGCTAACAGACCTTTATAATTTAGCTTTTCCGATTGTGGTGCATAAGATAAACAAGAGGGCGAGAAAACCATGGATAGACGTTTCACTTTTGAAAAGGATGAAAGCACGAGATAAGCTGTTCACCGAATTCATAAAAACAAAGCGCTTAGACTACTTGGTTGAATTTAAGCAGGTCAGAAATAGGATAGGATCTGACATTAAAAAGGCGCGATTTAGCTACTACGAAAAAAAAGTTTGCAAACATACTCAATGATCAAAAAGCAATTTGGAACGCTGTGAACGATATTTTGCAAAGGAAAACTACGAAGGCTATCTCTCAGCTTCAAATAGAGGGCAGATCTTGTTCAGGTACTTTACTTGCCGATATGTTCAATGAGCATTTTTTGAGTTCAGGAGCTTCTGATATTTCAAATGGTGCTGTCCAGTCTTACAAATCGTATATTAAAACACACGTCTCGGAATCTATTTTCCTAACTCCCACGAATGAATCGGAAGTAGCCTCGCTGATACAGTATTCAAGTAACAAATGTGCTGTGGGTTTTGACAATATAATGGCAGAACCTCTAAAAGCAGTTTCAGAACACATAAGCGCACCATTTACACATATTTGCAACCTTATTTTGAGCACTGGAACGTTCCCGGAGAAATTGAAGATTGCTAGAGTATCCGTTGTTCACAAAGGGGGTAATGAAAATGACATGAATAACTACAGGCCCATTTCCGTTTTGCCCATTTTTTTCAAAAATTAAAGAACGTGTCATATATGTACGAATTGCAAACTTTTGCAGCTTAAAAAAATTATAACCGAACATCAATACGGATTGCAGAAGAACAAGTGTACTGAAAAGGCCTTATTATCTATTAAAGATGAAATTATTGAACATATTGAGCAAAAACATGACACAATTGGAATATTTCTCGACTTTAAGAAAGCTTTTGACTCGATCAAGCATGAAATTCTTTTGCAAAAGCTGAATGAATATGGAATAAGAGGTACGCCCCTTGATTTAATAAGAAGCTACCTTACTAATCGGTTTCAGTATACAGATATGCAGCACTCGAAGTCACAAATGGGCAAGATAAAGTACGGCGTCCCACAGGGTTCTATACTTGGGCCACTTCTATTCTTATTTTATATAAATGACATCGTAAACGTACCTCTAACACCAGATATAATATTATATGCCGATGACACTAACTTCTTTTTTTCGGGTCAGGATATGTCTACTCTAGTACAAGAAGCGAACCTTTGGCTTAGCAATTTGTCGCTATGGCTGAGAACAAATAAGCTGGAATTAAACATTAAGACAACAAAGTACATCATTTTTAAACCTCGGAACCACTGTATTCTCCGCAATCCGCAGCTCACATTCCAAGGAGCTTTGATTGAGCGCGTCCAGACTCAAAAATTTCTAGGTGTTATCTTTCACGAAACATTGAGTTGGTCCAATCACATAGATAATCTTCGCACCCACATATCGCGATCCATTGGCATAATTGGCAAAATCAGATGTTTACTACCCCTCTGGGTGACAAAGCAGCTTTACTACACTTTAGTTTACTCGCGCATACATTACTGCCTATTAATCTGGGGCACAACAACAAAAACAAATAAAGATAGTATTCACAGGCTCCAAAAAAGAATCTTGCGTATAATCGAAAATGTTCCGCGCCGAACGCCTTCTGCTACACTTTTCCATAAACACAGCATATTAAAGTTCGAAAATATATTTCATAAAAAACTAGCGACACTCATCTACAATCAAATTAAATCGGACACAGATAGATTTCAGGATAGCTACTCGCGGAAAACACACACGTATAATCTTAGGAAAACCACCTATTACAGTGAAAGGATTCGAACCAACTACGGCAAGCAAAAACTAACGCACCTTATTCCTTCATTTTTAAACTCTAACATGACGGCCATGAGCATAGTAAATGAAAGCCAATCAGTAGCAATATTCAAAAAAAAAAGATACATGCTTATCTAATGGCGGTTCAAACATGACATCTTTTTCTCTTTCTCTTCCGTGTAAGACTTCCTTACATTGTATACTTTCTTCCAGAACTGTATTGTGCCTCAAAATTAAGCCATGAAAATTTCTTCTCGATAAGCTGGTCATATCAATTATGTTCTAGTTCACTTATTAAAACCACGGCTTAGTTCTTTTTTTTCTCTTCTGCATTTATGTATTACATGATGTATTAGTTTTACAGGCATCATCAACGGACTCCGAGCCTTGGGCGTCTCGGGAAATGCTCTTCGATTCGTCCATGAATTTCTCAGTGATCGATGTGTGCAAGTTAAGCTGGGAAGTATACTGAGTGTCAAGCGACGCATTTCCCTCGGCGTCCCACAAGGAAGTGTCCTATCCCCCTTGCTTTTTAACGTTGCCATGGCCAGCCTTCCAGATGCCCTGAAAGTAGGTCGGACGGCAGTTAAAATGTCCATCTACGCAGATGACATCTGCATTTGGATCTCGGGGTACCAACACAAACGTTTGGCCCGGATAGCCCAGGCCGCAATCTCCACTATCGATCGCCACTTATCGACGCTTGGCCTATCCTTATCAGCAGAAAAATCAGCCTTCATGCTTTTCCCGGGAATGAGACGCAAGTCAACACGTCTGACGCTGAATATCAGAGGGCATTCAATTCTTCGTGCAACTCATGTTCGATTCCTGGGCGTCACCATCGACAACAAGCTACTATGGCGTGGTGCGGTCGAAAGTGTTGTGGCTGCATCGGTGCAAAGAATCAACGCACTTCGTCGATTGGCAGGTGTACGTTGGGGAAACAATCCTATATCCATGCTTAAACTGAACGATGCACTGATAACAAGCCGCATTCTCTATCAGCTCCCTCTGATATCACCGTCATCGAGTCAATTCGAGTGCTTGGAGGCAGTGCACAGAAAGGGACTTCGCTTGGCGATGGGAGTTCCAACGGCGGCTTCAAACAAGAAGGTCACTAATGAGGCAGAGTCTCTTCCACTCCGCCTCTTGGCATCTCAGGCCTTGCTGACGCAGCTATTAAGGCTGGGCGAGTCACGCGCAGGCACGGCGCTTCTACGGCGGCTAAGATCAAGAACTCGCTCACATTTCCATGCGGCGCTGAACACCTTCCGATTTTTAGGATTGGAATGGCCTAAACGCAGTCGCCTTGGCCCGCCATGGTCTTTTCCGGACGTTACCTGCAGCCTCAATGTACCCCACCTTCCGACGAAACGCACCATTTCAACTGCCGAAGCCAAGTTTATTGTGTTGGACCACTTGAGCACTTTGTTTCCAAGCCATCTACAAGTGTACACAGACGGTTCGGTGTGTGCACAAACAGATAGCTGTGCAGCGGCATTCTGCATACCATCCCTTGATGTGTCATGGTCTGGCCGACTGGATCGCGTAGTTTCCTCTACAACAGTAGAAAGCGCCGCAATCACCGCGGCTTTGCGGAAACTACGTGCCTTTTCTGCACGAGATGTCGTGGTGCTGACGGATTCCAAGTCAGCATTACGAAGATTACATCGGGGCCTACCTCTAGAGAAATTTACAAGGCAGTCTCTGGCACTGATTGACGACCTCACGAGCAAAGGATTTAACATAAGGTTTCAGTGGATTCCATCACACGTAGGAATTGATGGAAACGAGGAAGCTGACGCCCTTGCACGCCTAGCGCTGACATGTGTCCCAAAAGTGAAAGCTCCAAAAGCTTTTCAAAACCCTAATGATGCAATCCGCCTTCACTTTAGGCAGATGCACAAGAATCCACACGAATCCTGTATGACTCATGGATTTACACGCGAAGAAGCGACGCTTTTATACCGCATCAGGACCGACTCCGCATACACCCCAGCTTGGTTATTCAAGACTGGGCTTCGCGCTTCCCCACTCTGTGTTTTCTGTGGTGACATTGGTGACATCGAACATTTCATTTGGCTATGCCCACAGTTTGACACAGAAAGAAAAGCTTTGGTCGACAACCTGCAAAAAAGCGGTCTCACGCACAGGACCTTTGAAGACGTTGTTTTCCCCGGAGGGCCCGTGGCATTCAGGAAGAGAGCGCAACGCCTGCTGATAGCCTTCCTGCGAGACACGGGGCTCATCGACACCTGGTGACACATCCCTGATCTCAACTTGAAGGAGGATCAGGCGGAACAATTGCCGGCTATGTATGCCAGGCTAACCCCGCCTGCTTCAACATCACCACCACCACCACCACCACCACCACCACATTATGTGTCATTATGTAGTATTATATTTATGTATTACGTATTACAGGCTGAGTGTACTGCAATAATTCTGTTCTTCTCTTTTTTTTTCCTTTTTTTACTACATTGATGTATTAGATAGTGACTCGCTGAGTGTTGTGCAATATCGTGGTCTGGGCGGGGATTGGCGCATTGTCAGGCATTCAGTTGCCTTTTCGCCACCCCTTCCCGCTGTACCACTGGATATGTATGCTGAACTGATGATGAAATAAACCATTCATTCATTCATCTCACTCGAGAAGTACTGTCCTATATCAAAGTGCCAATGAGGCATTTGTAGGCACAGCCAAGGGACATCTAACTATGGTATTGTCAGTGACCTGCTAATTGCTTGCTAATTTTTTCAGACTGTTTCGGCGACGTCATAATTGCATACATTTTTTTTTCGAGTGGCAAAGAAACCTCACGAAATATGAAAAATGCCACGTGATTGCGCTACAGCCCTCATTACAAAGGAGCGGCCTCAAATAAGCTCATTGAAAGCAACTGCATTGCCTGTCGCAAACCCGAAGAGACAGCGCATCCCATTGATAAATGGTACCGAAGGAGCCCCGACAACAGGTTTCACGGCTTCGCAGCTATTCCTTCGTGTCATTTCTACGTCACGCTTATTATCCATTTTTCAAGACCGACTGATCACATTGATAACAAAAGCACTTTGATAACGCGGCTAAGCGCCGCTCTGACTACGCACCAAATGCTAAAAGTAAAGGAGCCGATGCAACGTTGTCAATTCACTTTTGCAGTGATTGATTTCGTGGCAAAAGAAAAAAAAACACCCGTGCACTTTATCTACTTTAAGACAACCGCTATCACCGCTTGTTTCCAACTAGCACCAAACGCGACGTATTTCTTCGGGGGCGCGGCAGATAAGGCACTAGCTCGATGACGATGTTTTTTTATTTCCTTTATTTCATTCTGGATAACTCAGACGGAGCCTGTTCGAGGGCGTCGCTTTATGATGCGGATGGGAGCGCAGTCACGTGGTATTTTCCATATTTGGCGGAGTTTATTTATCATTCGGAAAAAATTAGTACGCCATTAGTACGTCACTGAAAATACCGCAGTTAGATGTCCTTTGGCTGTGCCTAGAAATGCCTCATTGACACTTCGATAATTAGGATAGCACGTATCGAGTTAATAAATAATTACAAGTACGTAATTAAATCCCAGTAACGAAATAATTTCTGCCAGCCACTCTACTGGACCGGAAACAATATGCACTAGGCTTTCTTCGAGTAACGCATTCCTGATTTTTTTTCTAAATCTTGTTGCTTGAGTGTTAATTGGGGCACCCTGTATACATGCATGCACGTGACGATGTTTCCATTCCTAATCAATGTTGTAAATTACTAGAAGTCTTTTCCCGTGAGTTATCATTGCTTGCTAGAAAGAGAAGCAATACTCAGGCGCAGATCATTCACGTGCAAATGCCTTTGATAAAAGACAGTGCCGAAGGGGTCACTGAAGTCTGCAGGTCTTTGTGTTTTTTGGCGCCCGCAATTAGAAGTGACGTGAACCTATAGCAACATATTCATTCTCTAGGCATGGGCGTTTAAAAATAATTGTTAGTTGGCTACGTCCGTTATCACTGAAAACGAAAGTATACAATCAGTACATTTTTAGCGGTGCTGACATATGGGGCAGAGACTTGGAGACTGACAAAGAAGCTTGAGAACAAGTTAAGGACCGCGCAAAAAGCGATGGAACGAAGGATGCTAGGCATAACTTTAAGTGACAGAAAGAGAGTGGTTTGGATCGGAGAGCAAACGAGTATAGACGATATTCTAATATACATTAGGAGAAAAAATGGCGCTGGGCAGGTCATGTATTGCGCAGATGAGATAACTGTTGGACCATTAGGGTGACAGAATGGGTACCAAGAGAAGAGAAGCGCAGTAGGGGAGGCCAGAAGACTAGGGGGTGAGACGAAATTAGGAAATTTTCGGGTGCTGGTTGGTATGGGTCGGCGCAGGACGGGGGTAATCGGAGATCGCAGGGAGAGGCCTTCGTCCTGAAGAGGACATGGATGGGCTGATGATGATGATGATGACCTCCTTCTCTTTCAAAAATATAATGAACTTTATCCTGTGTATATATTTAAAAATATTGTCTTTTTGTATGGTGCTTACAGGGAAAATTGAAAACGATGTTGAAGCGAGAAAACACAGACGAGGCAGCCTCCGCAGATAGTACTAATGCGCTTGTCCTCCTATTGTCAGGATTCGCAGAAATAAACCGAAAGTATAAATTAAAATCCCTGCACGTCCGCGCCGAAAATGATGCACTAAGCTGTCAGTCACAATAAAAGTTTAAGTCATCAAGTCGAGGCAACTCAAAAGAAACTTCAAATGACACTCTAGGGGGGGTGGAGGCGGTGGACTTCAGCATCGCCGGGGGGCTGTGGGCCCCGCCCCTCCGGAGCGGGCTCGGTCCCCGGAGCCCCCTCCCCGTACTCCCCGTAGTCGGTGCCTATGCCTATTACAATTTCTGTTTAGGACCTTCATTATTGTTTCATAGTTCTGACCATCTAATTATCAGGCCTGATAAACGATGAATGGCTGGTGCGTAAATAATTAGCTCATGACCTTGCTGTAAAACCGCGACGGCTGCAGGAAAGCGGGAGGAAGTAATTACAAGTTGTCTCGACCCACGCACACACAAAAAAAGGCCTTCTTTAATTTCCGGTCTTCGCGAGCATTGAGCTCATTGCGTCTTTGTCTCTATCCGACTGCGAGCCGTGTGTTCAGTGGTTCTATTATTTCCCCTTTCCTCATTGAGGAAGCCGAAAATGAACAGCCATTGGTATGCTAATGAACCGCCACTGCGTTACTGCTTTCTGGCAGGATCACTTAACAAGCATTGGAGCTAATAACAGTGTTACCAGGAAATTAAAGAAAAATCATAAGGAAGGTACTGATTCGCAAGCTCCTAATTTGCGCCGCTTCTGATACATTTAATACAAAACTTTAATCTAGATTTCGCAGGTGAGTCAGCACTGTGTTCGTCTTTCTCACCTTTGTATCAATTCTGCTGCTGGCCTCAAAAACAGAATACCAGCTCGCCCAGCAATCTACCCTGGCAAAATTCAACTTGACTCAGTAAGACTTACGTGGTCCATTCCTCGCTCTTAAGGACCAACGACAAGGAAGCTTTTATTTGGCTAAATTGTAGACATCCGCGACTCAGTCAACATTCGCGGCTCGGTGACATTTCGGTCAGAGATGACTGCTATATTTGAGTAACATTTGCGCTCTCTCTTGTATTGCGATAGCAATTATATGGGTACAGGGTCAGTCGGCGAATGCGGTTCAATCTCGCGTGCGCGAGCAAAGAAGGCGGCCCAGATCAACACCATCTAGAGTGGTCTTGACACCGTGATGATGTGAAGGGTTTCGTGCTAGAATAAAAGCGCTGATCTTAGGCGTTTCGGGAATGATGCCGAAATTAGCCTATTAGGTTACATGGGTGCCCACATACAGGATTTCGATGGCTATACCGACAACAACGGGAAGTCAATGCTAGACTTTTGTGACCATCATAACCTCGTTATCGTGAATGCAGGGTCTAAGTTAAAAGGCCAGATAACGTGGGAAGTGGGAAACCGGCAATCGACCATTGGTTACTGTCTGATGACTGAAGGAATTCATGATAAGTTGAGAGAAATGGTCATTGACGAGGAAGGGTATAGCAGCAGAGGGAGCGACCATAAACGCGTCATTTTGAAAATGGGATATGTAGTTGGGAAAGAGAGCAAGGAGTGCAAAATGGCCAGTCCAAATTTGATCGCGGAACAAATAACAAATATAGTCACTACAGTTGCGGATGAACATGGCCAACGGCCAAGTAAACAGTGGGAATATAGTGAGCGTTTAAGTGTAACAACGACAGAAATACGGAAAGAGAAACATGTTCGTAGAAACATGTTCGTTGGAAAGGAAAAAAGATGGTGGAACAGGGAGATACGAGAAGTGATCGCCGAACGACAGGAAGCGTCCGGAGAGCACAGGCAGACAATGAAGGCGCAGTTGCCGCAGGATGAAGTGGACACTAAATGGGAAATATACCGGTAGAAAAACTCTACGCTTCAAAGACTGGTGCAAGCAAAGATAAAAGGTGAAAGTTTACGTTGGTTGTCAGAAACATGTGAGAAAAACAAGACTGCATCTAGATTATTTTGAAACCGCACAACATTAATAGTCAGGAAGTCAGCAACAATACAACAACATATCCTAGACGAAGATGGAAACAGACTGGAAAGGCAAGCGGCATTAAATTACATCCGAAAAATAACAGCCGAATCTTTCGAAGGCAATGAAGAGGTTGTATTTGAAGACAAAAGAGCATGAAAGAGAACCAGATTGAAAAGGAGCTGGTGCTGACATATTTCAACTGTAAGAAAGCGGAAGAGAAAATTTTTAAGCGCACAGCCAGGGGGCTAGACGAAGTTCCCGTTAGGTTGATTAATGAAGTAGGACCAAACAGTAAGGAAGATCTGGTGAAAGCAGTGAAAAAACATTAAAAGATAGGCAAATACCACACAGTTGGCGACAAAGTACAATGAATTTAGGTAATAAAGGTAAGGGCGAGAAAGATAGAATTCAATCTTGTACACCATTGACCATTGTAACAGTGATATACAGGATAGCAGTGCAGGCAATAAAATTAAAGCTGGAAGCATGGGCAGAGAATAATGGTATTTTGGGAGAACTTCAGAAGGGCTTCAGAATAGGTAGGCGTTTGGATGATAACGTATTTGTTCTTACTCTGTGTATTGAAACATCAAGAGTAGAAAGCAGACGATTATATGTGGCTTTTTAGGCATTACAGGAGCGTATGACAACGTAGACCGCAGCATTTTGTGGTATATTCTAAAAGGGGAAGGCTTAGCGGGCGGTTGTCTACAGCTTTTGAGAGATTTACCTGCAAAATGCCGTTTGCGTTGAATAAGAGACGAGGAGAAAATTTATATAAAGCAGGGAGTGAGGCAGGGGTGCCCTTTATCCTCACTGATATTTATGATGCACATGGTGAGGATGGAAAGGGCGCCGGAAGGAAGTAATATCGGCTTTAATCTCTCATACAAACACGCGGGTACAGTAGTAGAGCAGCAGCTTCCAGGTTTATTTTATGCGGACGACATTGTGTGGCCCAGCTAACAAGCAAAGTGATTTGCAACGTCTGGCATCTATGGACAATGGACAGGAAGGCGAGAATTTAAGTTTGAAATTTAGTGTTAGAAAATCAGGCGTTATGGTATTCAATTAAAACAGTGAACGAACAGTGGCAATACAGGGCCAGGAAATACCTTGGGTAAAAGAATATAAATACCTTGGTATATGGATAAACGAAGGCAATAGATAAATGGAAACACAGGAAAAATTAATAACAGTAAAGGGGAAGAGAAATGCACCGATAACGAAGCACAGAGCGCTATGGGGATACAATTGGTACGATGTGCTACTTGATGTGGGGAAAGGTCTAATGGTCCAGGGACTTACTTTTGGAAATGCCGTTGTTTGCTTGAAATCAGGGGTACAAGCAGGACTCAATGGGAACCAAAGTTCAGTAGGATACCTCACATTGGGCGCTCACGTGAAGACTACAAATGAAGCTGTGCAGGGAGAAATGGGCAGGACTAGTTTTGAAGTGAGGAAAGCTCACAGTAAAATTGATCATGACGAACACACTAAGGAATATGGAAGGAAGTAAATGGGCTGGGAGAGTGTTCAGGCATCTGTAGAGGGAAAACATTGATTCACAGCGGAAGAAAAGAACTGGGAAGCTTACCGGCAAGTATACGGCCTGTAAGGTGAGCTACACAACAACAAAGAACGTCACGCGGAAAGTCAGAGAGGCCGAAATAATCTCATGGGTGGCGGCAGTGGAAAACAAACCTGTCATGAGTAACTACTTAAGAGGAAAAAACGAAATCAGGTAAAGAAGCAATTTATGATAACTCAAAGGGAAGCTCATTGCTTTTCGAAGCGAGATCAGGATGCCTTAGAACACGCACCTATAAAGCGAGATAAGAAGGAAGGAGAAGCATGTGCTTGCTGCGGTAAAGCTAGGGAAACGATGGAGTATGTTTTATTAGAATATAAAGACATTTTCCAAGCGGTCAATTTAGGTACCACTGGTCTCCTTGAAGCCCTTGGGTTCAGCGAGAGCAGGGGAAAAGTAAACATGCCCGCAATAGAGATTAGTAAGAGGCGATTGGAATATTGGTGGAAGCAAAGTAGTGAAACGACAGAAAACGGATACTTGCAAAAGCAAAGTTCACAATAGGGCGTCAGGAAACGTGGTTGTGGGAGTTCCGTCGTGTTTTTTTTCTCTTTTTCTTAACTTAGGTAGGACATTAGGCCGTCTAATAGCATGAGCTTGGTGGCGCAACCCACTGCCCCGTTCCAAAGGGGACGCTCATAACATCCATCCATCCATCCATCCATCCATTGTAGAGTTACTGTATATGGCTCCCGCAGGGAGCCAGAGTTGGGCCTCTGTTTTCCACGTGCCGCCCCATTGTCACTCGTCAAGTGCAGTCTCGTGGAACTCGGTATTGCCGCAGAGAAGCCACCCTAACAGTGGCGACATGGCAGCACCCATACAGCACCGACCGCCCGCTTCGATCCGATTTCGCGTTGGTTCCTGGCTCTCCGCCCTGTCAGCAAGAAACAAGCGACATGATCTGCCATCGCTAAGACTCATGTCAAGCTGAGGTCAAGTCATTCGGTACGTTTTGTCGTAATTATTGGGGTCAGTGGTTTGATTTCAGGCTGATAGGACTATAGACACAGCACCAACCCGTAAAACTGGTTTGGTTTCTAGTTAGCAGATGGCGTTACAGCCTTAGCAATGGTGATGCGTTGATGGAGCGGAAATCTATAGGAGCTGAATTGTTCACTACATGATTAATTTATTGCCATGCTCTAGCGTGATACATGATGTCGGTAGTAAGTAAATGCGAAACAGACACCGAGCAGACGCTGTGGCACAGGTGAATATGTTTAAGGGCATTCGAACGTACTACTTGCTAAGGAGTCTGCAGGGTAACTGCAGGGAAAGCGTATAGGTAACGGGATAGATAGGCAGGGAGGTTAACCAGATGGGTAGATCCGGTTTGCTATCCTACGCTGGGGAGAAAGGGGAGGGGGACGTAAAGTGAGAGAAAAGTAGAGATAAAGAAAGAATGGAGCATAGACATACAATAACAGTCAAATACTGTCACCGTATACCGTCACCACACAGCACAATAGTACTTGCAGCACTATAAACATCTGTTCAGGCTACAGCCCCTTGTCCAATTCTGTTGCCCTTAAGAAGTACAACAGTGCACTCGTCGCCCTCCGGTGCGATGGTTTGTGATTTCGGCATTCTAAAATACATTCTTCTGTTAGAGCGCACGCATGTAAATGCAACTTATGGTTACGGCGTGAAAACATTTTTTGCGTCAATCCATCAGCCGTGGAGCATGTAACATGATGGCAAGCAGACGTTGAGCAGACGCTGCGGCGCGGATGAGTACATCTCGAGCGGAATTCGGCCTTCCTATTGGCTGAGAATTTGTGTAGCTTCCACAGTGCTGCAAGCAGCTCGTGAGATGGATCCCTTCTGTAATACCTTTGTGGTCCTTGAGGGTATATAATAAATGAAATAGGTCCTGCGCGAATGAGAGGTGGCTTCACTGCACAAAAGTCGCTTGCAAGATGGCGGACCTATGCCCAACTTTGGCTTCCTGCTGGAGCCATATGCAGTAACTCTACTCAGTAGTGCGGAGGAACAGCTTGAAGTGGAGGACCGTTTTTGATTATGACTGCTTGTACTTCCGAAGGGAGTGAGAACTCACTCATACAGCTTCAGTGTAGGTGATGCATCAGTAGGCAGATTGACATAAATCTATCTGCAAAGGATATCTTACCGTGCATTAGAAATCTCAGATTGAACTTAAATTATATCACATCGCCACACTGACTTATCATAATATAGCTATCGTTGAAATACCGTAATATTGCCTTGAAGATACTATATATTTATAGCACGCGCCATGTACCACGGTACCTTCGTGGTTAAAAGCTATGGTAGTGCCTGGTCAGCATTGCCGCTCACGTTTGTGTATGTGCTAAATCGGTACATTCCGCAAAGGGTCGCATATTTGCACTAAAACTCCCTCATGGCGTACGCTGCCCAACGAGGTGGAAGTCGCCTGCTCGTTCTTCGGCGTTGCGTCTCAAGAAATGTGCTGCACATGCTGGACCGACGTCTGCAGGGCTCGGCCAACGCGCGAGGGGGATCGACAGTGCCTGTCCGATATATACGTGGTGTAGCTCTGGAACTGGTCTACTTGAATATAGGTCCCGGGTGACCAATGATAGTAACCAGAGCCGCATGTTAAGATTCGGGCCCGGGTCGGCTACCGGTGGCATCGTACGCACGCAGTCCATCCGACTGCCGGCGGAGAACTTCAAGCGGCAGGGACTGCAGCTGCCTTTGCTCGGATTATTCGAGACGAAAGAGAGCTCCGCACGTTGCCATTGGCTGCTGGTAATAGCGTGACTAACTGATCGATTGAATTGAAACTACTTTATGGTAACGTGACTAGGATGGGCGGTGTTACTGACGGGTCGCTTTTATTGAGGTGAAAGCCTTAAACGGCCCGTGGGGCGAAACATTCGATGTCCGGCGTTATGGCAACATACATGGCACGAACTATTCATAGAAAGCCGAACCCACGACCTTTGATGTTTATTAGGGCGAAGTTAATTAAGACACAGTTAACTAAGGTAGAGTCAATTTAGACAGAATGTGAGAGGGGTTAGGTGTACCCCACCTGCACCACTAAAGTATCGCAGGTAATCAGTCGAACTCATGACCTTTGGTGGGACAAAACAAGTAATAGGAAATAATGCATTCGAATGAAAAAATTAGAGGACGCTTAAGCTTCGCCTTTAAGAGGAAGCTTTAGCTCGAGTCCAACTCCGACGCTGTTTATTCAAATACACGTAAAACGCAGAAAGCTTTTTTGAGATAACCCCTGGACCGATTTTAATGAAATTTGTTGGATTTGAAGGACACAGGTAAACTCTAGTGACTGTTCAAGTGGAATCTCTATTTAGGGTGTGAATTTTGTTTAACAAGTTTCCGAAAATTGAAAATTTCAAAAGAAAAATAGAAGCACGAAGTTTACCAATTAATATCTCTGTATCAAGAACAGATATCGCAGTTCTGTAAACGGCATCTATTAGTTCATTCAAAGCGGACTAATTCACTATGTCAATTTATATCTTACGTGAATTTGTTACGTTGTGTAAAATAATTCTGCAAAAGCTGTAATTCCATACTACTAAATTTTTGGGATGCATATGTAACATATCAATTTTGTCCGCTTTAGAAGTACTACAAGATCCGATTGACATAATTGTGATATCATTTTTCATTGTTGAGTTCCAGAGTTGTAAACTTGATAGTGTCGTTTCCTGAAAATTTGGTGTTTCGCCAATTTTTATTAAAAAATAACGACCCAAATAAGAAATTTGCAACCCACAGTCATTATATTTGAAGTTTTTCTTTTAAGACCAGCAAACCTCGTCAAATTTGGTGCAGTGGTTTTTGATAAAACAAATTCTCCTTTAACATGTATTTAGATACGAGCACCCGAGCTAAAGCTTCCTCTTAAGAGTGAAACGCGGTATCATTCAAAGATACCTGGCTGCTTATTACGCTTCGCGGCAACTGCAGCTTATGTAAGCGTAATGTTTACCAGGAAACGCTATCGGCGAATGCTGAGCACAAAGGCGAGCTTTGTTGTAGAAACGCCGCCTCTTGCGTGAGGCGCGGATGAATGGATGGATGGATGTTATGAGCGTCCCCTTTGGAACGGGGCGGTGGGTTGTACCACCAAGCTCTTCCTATTATACTTTCTAATGTCCTACCTAGGTTAACAAAAAGAAGAAAAAACATGACGAACTCCCACAACCACGTTTCCTGACCCCCTATTGTGAACTTTGCTTTTGCAAGTCTCCGTTTTCTGTCGTTTCCCTACTTTGCTTCCACCAATCTTCCAATCGCCTCTTACTAGTCTCTATTGCGGACATGTTTATCTTTCCCCTGCTCTTGCTGAACCCAAGGGCTTCAAGGGGATCAGTGGTGCCTAAATCGACCGCTGGGCAAATGTCTTCACATTCTAATAAAACATGCTCCATCGTTTCCCTAGCTTTACCGCAGCAAGCACATGCTACTTCATTCTTATGTCACGCTTTACAGGTGCGTGTTCTAAGGCATCCCGATCTCGCTTCGAGAAGTAATGAGCTTCCCTTTGGGTTACAATAACTTGTTTCTTAACCTGATCTCGTTTTTTTCCTCCTATGTAGTTGCTCATGGCAGGTTTCTTTTCCATTGCCGCCACCCATGAGATTATTTCAGCCTCTCTGATTTTCCGCTCGTAGTTCTTTGTTGCTGTGTTGCTCACCCGACAGGCCGCATACTTGCTGGTAAGCTTACTAGTTCTATTCCTCCACTGTGAATCAATGTTTTTCCTGTACAGATACCTCAACTCTCTCCCAGCCTATTTACTTTCTGCCATATTCCTCAGTCGTTCTTCATAATAAATTTTACTGTGAGCTTTCCTCACTTCAAAACTAGCCCAGCCCATTTCCCCCTGCACAGCTTCATTTGTAGTCTTCCCGTGAGCGCCCAATGCGAGGCGTCCTACTGACCTTTGGTTCCAATCGAGTCCTGATTGTACCCCTGATTTCAAGCAAACAACCGCATTTTCAAAAGCAAGTCCTGGAACCATTACACATTCCCACATATCCCGGAGCAACACGTACCTATTGTATCCCCATAACGCTCTGTGCTTCACTATGGCTGCATTTCTCTCCACCTTTACTGTTATTGTTTCTTCCTATGTTTCCATATATCTATTTCCTTCGTTTATCCACATATCAAGATATTTATATTCTTTTACCCGAGGTATTTCGTGGCCCTGTATCGCCACTGTCTGTTCACTGTTTTCATTGAATACCGTAATACCTGATTTTCCAACATTAAATTTCAAACCTAAATTGTTGCCTTCCTGTCCACTGATATTAACCAGACGTTGCAAATCAATTTGCTTGTTAGCTAGCAACACAACGTCGTCCGCCTAAAATAAACCTGGAAGCTGCTGCTCTACTACTGTACCCGCCTGTTTGTGTGAGAGATTAAACCTGATATTTCTTCCTTCTAGCGCGCTCTCCGTTCTCACCACGTACATAATAAACAACAGTGAGGGTAAAGGGCACCCCTCCCTTTTTAATATCAACTTGCTCCTCGCTCCTCATATCATCCTATTCAACGCAAATGGTATTTTCTATGTAAATCACCCTCAAAAGCTGCAGATAATCGTCATCTAAGCAGTCCCCTTCCAGAATATCACACAAAATGTTGCGGGTCTACATTGTCATACACTCCCGCAATCTCAAAAAAAGGCCACATATACCGGTTTGCTTTCTATTCTTGATATTTCAAGACACGCGATGCGCGGAGACGAGCGCCATCTGGAAGTGTTGCAAGAAACTGGGCCTGCCGCTGGCTGAATCGTAGAAAGGCTGGAAAAGGGACTTGTGTTTGAATTTCAGCGTAACAGAATTATGTTTTCTCGTATACTCAGATTACAATTCGACGCTTTCGTGTCTGCAGGTTGTGTGTAAATCGTATTTTACGATTTTTCTGATCCATTTTACTTTGAGAAATTCGATTGGTTCAGTTACATCTTTGCGCTAGACGGAGGGCCGACGCCATTGGCCATGCGTGGCTCGGAATTAGTTTTCGCGGAAAGACGGTCTTTCACGGAGGACGCTTAACGCTGTTGCATTAAAATGTAATGTAATCAATGTCTTCGGAGCACGCAGGCTTTCGCCTTCAGACTCTTAGCGAATGTTGAAGTGACTGTCAACTTTTAATAATACTTGGGTTTCTGAAAGAAATCTGGCCCAAGCCTTCCCAAGATGAATGTCCCCTTTAGTACGATTAGCTGGGATCCAAGTTAACGTAAAAGACATTGATTGAAAAAATCTCACAATGCTTGTGGAGCATACCTTGTCCCACACATCCAGTAGCGCATACCAAATGGTTGAAGTGGTTGTAAAAAGCTTCCTTTAACAGTGTTAGAGATGGGGCTAGTTGGTAATCCATGATGTAACTTTTTAGCGCGGAAACACAGGACAATACAGAAGGGAAACGACATGCACTCTGTTTGATGAGTGCAAGCACATGCTGACATACACATATGTTTTTTTTCTTTTAGAGCGGCGCATACCCTGTTTCACATACCCAGTAGTCGCATTTGACATCGATGAAGTTTTTCAAGTGTGAAGTTTTTTAATACACAAGAAATACACAAGAATACAAGAAAGATGACGTTTTTTAATACACAGTTACACATAGCCAGAGGCCGAAGTTGCGGTGAAAGAGGTTAATTTAGCAGTGGCGCATTCCATGTGTAACATATCCAGTAGCACAAGTTAGCGTGAAACGGTTTAACTGACGTCGGTGTAGTGCCCAACATACGCAGTGGCACATGCTTCGTTACCCAAGGTGGCCTAACAGTGATTCATTGAAGAGCGGCGTATAACCTAGAGGTACGTATGTATTGGCCCAAGTTGGCGTCAGGTTCACTGACTAGTGACACAGGTTCAGTTTCACATTCCCAGTGCTCCAAGTTGGCGTCAAAGCGGTTCAGTGAACAGTGGCACATACCCAGTGCCATATATCCATAGATCGAAGTTAGTCGGACGGTTGGTTTCGAATCATTTTGCCCGGTTACGCATTGCCGTTTTCTGAAGGGTCCTGACACGCGAGAGCTGGTGCTGGAATTGTAACCAACTGCGGAGTGAAATACGCTATAGGAGGGAGCACTACATCACGCTGCCGTCCTTGACAAGCGAACTCTCCGTGAAGCCATTCCGCTTGCTTTTTCCCTCACAGTGTTTGCTTAACACGTGACCTCTGAGACTCGATGCGTCATTTCATTTCATTTTATTACCTTAAAGACCCACGAGGGGTATTACATAAGGGGTGGGTACATATATTTTGGCGAGCAAGTGTTAGCACAACGAAACATGACTGGTAACATTATAGGCAAAGTTGGATGAGCACGTGATGGCTGCGATGTCGTTGGGTAGGTCGTTCCAGTCTGCTGTAGTACGGGAAAAAATGATGCGGCAAAGGTGGTAGTTCGGGCACGAGTTCGGGAAACTTGAAGCGGATGACGAGTGCGATGAGATATGCGGGCTGGAGGGACGATGTAGGGTGCGCGGCCTAGTGAAGTATGGAAAAATTTCCCGACCGAGAATGTTTGGTTCCTGGTAGTTTTTATTCGATAAGCACCTGTTCGGCTGCACTGCCGCGGCTCTGCCTGCAGAGCGGGAGTACCAAAACCTATAGCGTGTCCTGACGGTGATGATCACGTGTTGGACAGACTCGTTTGACTTAAATCGTGTTGGGCAATGCTACCTCCTGTTTCGCCATCCTTCTTGTAACCCCTACTGTCGCTCACAGCGGTTCTACTCGGGACAACACGCCATCGAAACACGAAACCCAGGGAAAAAGCTGAAGAAAGTTTCGCTTAATTAGAAGGTGCAGGTGGAATCAGCGCTTGACAAGCGCGTTGCAAAGGCGCTGGTGGTTTCATTCATCGTCCCTCTGCTAAGTGACGTTGCGGGATTTCATAAGACTGCCGCGTTGACAAACTTGCATGTGGGGAAGCTCGGACACCTGCACGTGCGTGAGTTGAGCGTTTCTAGCAATGACCGTCAGCCGTCGTCGAACTGTGCAAATTTTGGGGCAAGTATATTTCCGTATGTCGTTGTTTTTTTGCAACGACCTCTGCATTATCTGTGAAAAACTTCGTAAATACTATAAAACGTGGTGCACGGTAGTCTTTCGCTTCGTCCAACGGCATCCTGGAAATTGCGCAGCGCGTGCAGCGGCGCGAGAACAACCGCAGTACGTGTGGTAAAATTATAATCACGGGGCTTTCAGTACAACCATCCCAAGCATGTTCCGCGTTAAACGACACATCTGACCTCAACGACAAAGCAGTACGGTTAGGCAGAAATCGCGGAGACTCCTCGTTCCTCGTACAGTGACCCCTTGGTTTTGTTTCTCATACACCTGTGGACACGAAAAAGCTCCTCCACCACGAAGACTGGGCTCAATACCTACACTACGAGTGCGGTAACGCGGACATGAGCCTAAATCTTTGTTGTTCGTTTGTTTGTTTGTTTTGTTGTGTTTGTTGTTATCGCAGCCAACCGATCGAGAAAAGATGAAGGTCTGGTGTCGTGACTATATCGAGGCTTGGTATAACGAGTATAAACGCTCTGGTCTTATTCTTCTGATTATTTCCGTCTCATGATCCGGATCCGCCGTCACTACCTGCCCTAAGTAGATGTATTCCCTTACGACTTCCACTGCCTCGCTGCCTATTGTAAATTGCTGTTCTCTCCCGAGACTGTTAAGCATTACTTTAGTTATCTGCAGATTAATTTTTAGACCCACTCTTCTGCTTTGCCTCTCCAGGTCAGTGAGCATGCATTGCAATTGGTCCCCTGAGTTACTAAGCAAGGCAATATCATCAGCGACTCGCAAGTCACTAAGGGCTGGGGTGCGTTTGGCAGGCATTCCCAAATCATGAACAGCAGGTTGCCATTATCCCTCAAGAGAAAAATATATGATAGCTGTGTCTTACCAGTACTCACCTACGGGGCAGAAACCTGGAGGCTTACTAAAAGGGTTCTACTCAAATTGAGGACGACACAACGAGCTATGGAAAGAAGAATGATAGGTGTAACGTTGAGGGATAAGAAAAGAGCAGATTGGGTGAGGGAACAAACGCGAGTTAATGACATCTTAGTTGAAATCAAGAAAAAGAAATGGGCATGGGCAGGACATGTAATGAGGAGGGAAGATAACCGATGGTCATTAAGGGTTACGGACTGGATCCCAAGGGAAGGGAAGCGTAGCAGGGGGCGGCAGAAAGTTAGGTGGGCGGATGAGATTAAGAAGTTTGCAGGGACGGCATGGCCACAATTAGTACATGACCGGGGTTGTTGGAGAAGTATAGGAGAGGCCTTTGCCCTGCAGTGGGCGTAACCAGGCTGATGATGATGATGATGATGAAACGCTCTGGTCGACTGGTCGCCAACAAAGAGTGGTGAAAAGCGGGCATTTCATGGTAGCCGCAGCTGTACTGTCGAATATATGGAGAGCACTTGGTGGCTGGATTCTTTTTTTCTTTCGGTACACCAAATTAAAAAAAAAATCACGTTTGACTTCTAGCACAATTCTAAACGTTCAACTAAATCACTCGATGAGGTGTACATTACTCTCACGGGAAATGAAATGCGGAATTGGCTCATTCAAACAATATTTGGTTATCTGGTTCTAATTGAATAATTTGCAGCAAATATAACAATTTAAGTATTGTAGCCGGTGAATCCACGAGGCGTATCCACTTGGAACTAAGTCTCTGGATGGCACCAGCTTCATTATTTTCAAAGTGCAACATAATAGCTGAGCGTTCCAGTTACTTTTGTGCTTCAATTCGTAAAGAATTCTTTGCTTTACAAGGCAAGTGGTACAGCAGTGCATTTTTACTGCGTTTGCCGGTGCATATCTCGAAACCGGTGCCAATCCCAGAATTCATTCCAAGCCTTGCAAGCTCAGTAGCTAAAATTTGCAAATTGCAGCATGGGTACAAATTATTGCGTAAAGAAAGTTAATAGTTACGTATTTGAGTGCTCGCGGAAGTAATGTTGCCTTATTGAGTAAGTTTGTTCAACGCTTAAGACTGCGCTATCTGGCACGGGTTATTTTGAAACATTAAACTAAAGAAAAAAGACAGCCTGTATACTCAGCGAAGGCAGCTGCAGCGCAGTGAACATAGGACGCTGGCCAATCATCCTCCATCACTGGGGAGAGTCATGACCAGATAGTAGCCTTGAAACGACAATTTTGACTGCAGCGGAATATTTTGTTTTCTTTTTATTAAAGCAGCATGTACTCAAAATAGTACGGAGGTTTTGATGTACATGCAGTAGCGTTCGTTGTTATTTCGTACTTTTTCTCCCCAGTTTAACGTATGAGTGTCGGCCTGTGCTGAAGTATCCCTTCTGCTTACTTCTTTCACTTTTTTTTATTAATAGCTTCAAGCGACTTTATATTTTTGTTATAGGTGAAGTAGTGTGTAGTCTAGAGGTACTGCTCCCAAGTTCTCCAACTGAACTCCATTGAGCCCTGTACTTCGTAAAGAAATCAGTGTAAGCGATGGGAAAGATCTTGGCAGCTCTATAGCGCAGAATTTCACAGTCAAGCTAACAGCGAGCAAGTTCGCGTGGCGCCCCCGGTGACGTACTTCACACGGCAGCCAAAAGCAGCGCGTTATTTTCTCGAGCAAACAGTCTGGTTTCTCTCGCTATTCGTGGGTTCTCTTTGGTACTTAGTATAGGAGTCTCCTTTGTTAACCTTAGGAAATGTATAAATTTGCAGGCGTTAGTTGCAATCAGCTAGCGCAAGACAGAGGTAATCGGACAGTCGCTGGGAGAGGCCTTCGCCCTGCGTTGAACATCAGAAACAGGCTGCTGCTGTTGATGATGATGGTAGAAGTCTTCGTGCATTCTGCGTCTTATCAGGATGCCGCCGCGTTTGTCAAGAAAGAACACCAGGGGTAAAAAAAAAATGTGGGTACGTGGAGGTTTTAGTTTTCTGCCGTGGAGGTGTTTCGTATTTCGGATCAGCAAGATGAGCAGCATTACGCAGAATGAAATTACCGCTCCGCCTTCTCCGCGAGTACCGTGGTGCAAGGAGGTGGAAAGTTTAAGCGACGGTGCGCCTTCGAGGAGGTCTTTTCTTTCCCGGGCGCGGCCCGTAGGCTGCGTGCGATCCTTCCACACAGCAGGAGCCGCTCGAGCCTCAACTCAAACACGACGAACCTTGTAGCAGAAAAATTTAAGTGGAAAAGTTGCCGGCGGTTTTGCGTGAACTGCCACTTAAGCTCGCGTCTGCTCGGCCTGGTTCTCTCCGGTTTAATCCGGTGCGCTAGCTTGCAGGCAGGGAAGAGCGCCGGCGGTAGGCAAATTAATGACACGTGCTGCCCCAACGCGTGCAGTCGAGGGCGGCTCACCGTCATTGAGCGTGACGCTCCCTCGTCGCGGCTCGCTGAGCGGTGGCCGCCGCTTGTTCCCGCTCTTCGGGGCCAACTAACGAGGTCCGGCAACCAGGCAACCAGGCGGAGGAACGGCTACCTGCGAATGAAAAAAAGAAAGATGTGAGGCTTGCCGCGTCAGTCCTGCGCATGTTTCCGCCGTTTTTACGAAAGTTGTCGGAACAGTTTCATCCTCGAGTGCCGCCTTTGATGACAGCGGCCTGTTCTAAGGCAACGTGTGCTCGTACCTATAGCATCGTCTCACCTTTCCGACGCTTGATGCAACCTGAGCTTGAGCCAGTTTAGGCGTAACGAAGCTGGGCAGGTGCGCTTTTTCACAGAACGCCAGTCATTTAACTGGGCTAAGATCTACTTTCTATAAAGTCTATGTCTTTCTATATATATATATATACATATATATATATGCAGCTGTGGAGAGTCCGAGATTGTTGAGGTCCCTAGAAACTCACCATATCACGTGATCCCTCACTCCGTACAGCTTGTGCTTGAGGTAGACAGACTTTAGACATCATTAACTGGCGCGTAAAAGACATCAGGCGACAGCGAGAAGCAGACACAAAAGAACGCTAGAACGTTTTCTCGGTGCCACAAGGACTATTGAGAATCCACATGGTGAATGAAGGTCAACGTACTGACGCGTGTTTCAAAAAAGCATAGCAAGCCATTTGTTGACTGTCATGTGGCTTCAGTGTACACAATTCCCGCATCGTGCGGCAAGTGCTATGTTGGCTAAGCGGGTCGGTGTTTAAACTATTGCATGATCGAAACATAGGGCAGCTGTCAGTGCCTTAGCGGCTGGTGGCCATCTGGCTGATGATTGCCGTAGGTGCTCGCGCACCGAGCACTTTCAGAGCACTCAAGTGGTCGGGTGACTCCACAGGCAGGTCGATAGGAAAATATTCGTAGCGTCTTGTATCATAAAAGCGGGCGATACGTGTGTAAGCCCTGGCTTTCAACGGCAAAGAGTGTTCGTACCTGGAAAATAACCTGTTCATCGACTTGTTCCGAAACCTCCTGTGTTTGAGTGGGGAATGGGAAAAAATGAACGTTGCTTCCTTGCGACTCGGTTCTGCGCATCCCATGAATCCTATGTTTCTTCGCAGTAAAAAGAGAGAGAGAGAGAGAGAGAATGAAGAGGAAAGGCAGGGAGGTTAACCAGATATGAGTCTCCGATTTGGTACCCTACACTGGGGATGGGGGATAGGGGTTAGAAAGATGACAGATAGGAAAACGCTAAAAAAGAAAAGAAAGAAACCCACACACATGGAGACACACACAAAAGGGGTTCCAGTTAAAGGCGTTCGCAAAGGCTGGTAGATCGCCAAAAACGCAATAGCGCTTGCACGGCCTTCTTCTGTGACGTTAGCTCCCTTAGATGTTGCATAATTCTTTTTTCGGATACCGGTTGGTCGTCCAGTTGGTCAAGTTCGTGGCAAAGGCATTCCCTCTGTGGACAATACTGCGGGCAGGAGCACAAGATATGGCCAATTGATTCTTCATGGCCGAAGTGCTCACAGATGGGGGTGCCGGTCATCCCTATGCGGAACGCATAGGCTTTGGTAAAGGCAACGCCCAATCACAGTCGATACAGGAGCGTGGCGTCTCCACGGCGAAGCTGTGATGGCGCTCGAAGACTTAATGTTGGATCAAGTGAGTACAGTCGGGTCTTTGTTAAAAGGGAGTCATTCCATTGTGACGTGGTGCACTGCCGAGCATGCAGGCGGAGCTTCCGTGCTGCGTTAGTTCTGGAAAGTGTAATTGGTACGTGGCGCTCCTCAATATGGGCTGAACCGGCAGCTTTATCGGCCCGTTCATTGCCGATAATCCCGCAGTGACTTGGAAGCCATTGGAAAGTTATTTTATGGCATGCATCACTTATATGGTGTAACGTCTCTGTAATGTGAAATATTAGCTGTTCGTGCGGTCCGCGTCGTAAAGGTGACAGTAGAGACTGCAGTGCCGCCTTAGAATCGCAGAATATCGTCCACTTGTGTGGCTGTTCATTATCAATGTAGTGAAAGGCACTAAAGATCGCTGCGAGCTCTGCTGCCGTCGACGTTGTCGCGTGAGTCGTCTTAAATTTTATTGTTGTGACTGTCGCTGGTGTCACGATTGCCGCCGCGGATCTATTTGCTGCGCTTGTGGTGTCTTCTTCTCTCGTCCCTTGTCTATATTTTGCGCTGTTACTAGCAGGATGGAAAACCAACAAGCCCAAGCTGCTATTCTAGCGAAATACGGATCTATTTGGCAACACAGATCCATCAGTGTATATATGTGCAGAATCACGGTAGTTCTCGTACAGAAATAGTAGTGTGAGCTGTTTGAGGGTTGGGGATAATAGATTACCTTTTTTCGTGATGCCAGGTATTGTGAGATTGATTTTTGGCTGAGCGAGTCATCATGGGGGAACCGAAGGTCTCGCAGCCGGAGTGAAACAAGTTGGCAATGATTCATCATATCTGTGGTAATTGTTTGGCTGAAAGATGTGCGAGATCTGTCCGCTGGTAGAGAGGCTAAGTGGTGATGAGGAGTCCTGGTTAGATGCCTAATATGGGTCCTGAGCACTTCAATTTCAATGTGGGTCTTCACAAAGTGGTCTCTAGTGATGGCTATCGTAGCCGCTGTTGAGGCGCTCTGAGGCAGGCCTAGACAGATCCGGAGCGCTTGAGCTTGAACACTTTGTATTGTACGTAGATTCGTTTTACCTGTGTTGGTTATTGCTGGCAAGCTGTATCGCAGAAAGCCTAGAAAAAGCAAATTGTACAGTTGTAACATGGCAATTGTCGACATTCCCCAAGTCTTGCCAGTGAAAGCTTGAACAGGTGGCAGATGCCTGTCAACCGTTTTTTCATGTATGATACGTGAGGGCTCCATGATAAGTCCCTGTCGATTATGATGCCTAGAAACTTGCGCGCGATCGGAGAGGTGTTATTATTTGGCCATTTATCATTACGCCGTAGTTTGTCATGGGTTTGCGTGTAAATGGCACTAGTGCGCATTTCTCGGAGGAAATTTCCAGGTCTCGATTACGGAGGTTCATAGAAGTTTGGGTGGCGGCTCTCTGAATTCTCGTTCGCAACTGCAGACGTGTTACTGCAGACGTCCATATGCAGATGTCATCCGCGTACATTGATGACCTGACTGTACTTGGCACGTGCTCAATGAGAGCAAGTAGAGTTAGATTAAATAACACAGGTCTAAGTACACCGCCTTGGGGGACGCCACGCCAGCTATGATGTGGAGAAGTATGGCCTTCCTCGGTGCTTACAAAAAAGGATAGCATGGAGACATAGCTCCGTATCTATTGAAACATCCAACCACCCACTCCTACATCTGTGAGAGCAGTGAGAATGTCTTTATGCATAACGTTGTCATATGCCCCTTTGACGTCGATGAACAAAGAAGCGCAGAGACGTTTACGGGATTTCTCATGCTGAATGTAGGTGATCAGGTCGACATCGTTATCGATCGATGATCGACCACGTCGAAAGCCCGTCATGGCATCCGGGTAGGTGTTGCGGTACTCCAAGTACCACTCCAGGCGTCCTAGGACCATCCTCTCCATTACATTGCCCACACAGCTTGCCAAAGCGATCGGGCGATATGGCGAGAGTTCCAACGGCGACTTGCCATGCTTCAGCAGTGGAACAAAGCGACTTGTCTTCGAGCTTCTTGGTAGCGCACCATCTCTCCAAGATTCATTGTACAGCTCAAGGAGAACGCCTCTCGCTTGCTCACCCAGATGACACAGATCTCGGTAGGAAATTCCATCAGGTTCTGGCGCTGATGCAAGGCCACACAAAGATAACGCTGCCTTGAGTTCATGGATGGGGAATGGTAGATCCATTTGGTGATCACCTGGTGGCGGACTCGAAGGCGTTGGAATGTTGGGAGGTGTGAGTTAGCCCGATAATCTGGCGCAGAAATCCTCTCCCACGTCAATCTCCGGTCTCTTTTGGGAGAGGGCAAGAGCCTTGAATAGGAACCGCTGTACGGGGAGTGTCCGGAGACCGCGCATCGTTCTCGATAGTTGGGATAAAGCCTTGCTTGCATCTAGCGACTCACAGAAGGTAGTCCAACGTTGCGATTCGAGCTTGTCTAACCGGCGCTGTATCTTCTTTTGCGTGCGTCTCGCGGTCCGTAGATCGTCCATTGTCTTCGTACGTCGGTATCTTCGTTCAGCACGTCGTCGGATTGCTCGAAGTCGTTCTAGTTCCACATCAAATTCCGTGAGTTTCGAGAAACATGTGAGAGCGAGCATAGTGTCTTATTCCGTGCTCTTGATTGCCTCTTCTAAGTCGAAAGATGGATTGGCATCGCAGTGTTCTTCCATCACAGACTGCAATTTAGACCAGTCCACTCTTTGGATCGTATTTCCTATTTTGGACGGGGACAATCCTCTGATCGTGACGTACGCGGGGATATGGTCGGTCCCGTGCGTCTCTATGTACGCGAACCACCAAACACGTCTGACAAGGCTTCGTGAGACAAAAGCCAAGTCAAGACAGCTGCTGTGTGTGGAGCCACGTAGAAACGTAGGGCTTCCATCATTCAGCAGCCAAAGTTCATTACTGGAAGCGAAAGACACTAGTGCTCTGCCTCTCGCGTTGACCTTCGAACTTCCTCAGAGTGTATGATGGGCATTGAAATCTCCAATAATGACCCAGGGACCGGGAGTTGAGGATAGGATGTCTCGCAGTCTTTTGCGATCAAATTGACTTGACGGAGATAGGTCAATTCACTTGAAGCCTAACGTTCTGTCCTGTGTGTTACTTGCTGTCGTCCGATATCTTTGACATAATCTTGACGAATCTTGACATAAAATTTGGGTATTGTGCATGTGTATCGCGATACATTCGTAGAGACGAATATCGGTACGTGTATTTTCGATATATCAGTTGGGACGTCGTGTGTCTAAAGATGCAACATACACATGTCGGCTAATGCATGAAGGTACCCAGAGTCACCGAAGCACAGAAATTATAGGTCATTTAAGCTCATTCCAGGAGGCATCGATTTCATGTTAGGTCATTTTTTTAATAACTGCACACTACAAGAAACGAGAACAATGCGCATTACAGCTCCTACTAGACACTTCGCACTTTTCAACTGAAATCACTGTAAAGCGCCAGCACGCTTCGATTGGTAAAGTTGGCTACTGTGCGGTGCTGTAGTATGTCGAAAACGAGAAATGCGATCTACAGAATGCAAAAGCGATCGTCCTTGGTTAGTAGAGCATGTGATAAATCAGCTTAAGGAGACCACCCATCCTCCCCCTTAAAAATAAACTGCATTCATCTATATTGGGCAAGTATTCTTTGATAACCCTGTTTCTGTTATTTTAGCGATAATGGTTTGATCGTTCGCAGAGAAAATGCAGGAAAAAGTTAGATTTTCTTTAAACTTTGCAGTGAAACATCAGAGCTCGTACATAAGTGTGACGCCACAAATTGCACAATATTGTCTGGTCACTCTGGTTGCGCTGCCAAAGTAAAAATTTCCAAAACTTCCCTTGTTCAGTTTTTCGCTCCTCTACAAGACAATGTAGTACGTTTTTACCAATAAGCCATTAACTAGGCCTTTGTGGAAGCTGTTAAAGTGGTTGACGTCACGGCGATAGGATCTTCAAGGTGGCATCGCCCCCTGTCTCTCCTTTCTTGCGGCTTTCCTAGCTTACCGAGTTTCTTCTCACGCTAAGGGTGCTTTTTCTTGAGAGGGGGGCGGGGGCATTGTAAAAGGACAATTTACTAATACATGCAGGTTAAATAATCTTTCTCTTTAGTAAATGTTTGACTTTACGAACGATACACAGAAAGTTGATAATGCGTCACTTGTCACGTGTTTCTTCGTCAATGGTATCAGAGCACTTTTCTAAAAGTAAGGGACTCAAGAGGAAATTATCAATTTTTCGATGTTGTAATTGCAGAATGCCACCGTTCTCGTGCGCTAGAAACTTCGTGCACGTGCAAAGCTCCACTTTCATGAAACAAGCAGTTAAGTTATGCCTAGAAGTACATCCCTGTTCCAGTTATTAGTTTACCGTGCTGCTTTCCTCCACAGTGCTGCAACAACAATTCATATCGCTGCAGATTTGAGCACTGCACACTGTGCTAACACAGCTCGAATCACTCCTCAGCGCCGGCACAAGGGCCCGTAATGGAATTTTCAAGCCATAAAAGCAGGCGCTAAAACCGGCAGGCCCTTTATTGCATTTCTGTACTGGCCGCGACCAGGTTGCTGCAGCTGTGGCAAATATGAAGTGCATCATATTCTAGCACAGTCTACGCCGATGTCATTGCGCGCGCCCATGATGTTCAAGGTAACTCGATTTAAACAAAAATGGCGGCAGAGCTCACTCCACGATTACTGTCGGCGGAGTTAGGAATGGACGCACTCCTAAACTCACTGACGGTAATGCGAATACAATTAGAGCAACGTAGCCAAAGACTGTATTCACGAAGTCAAGTTTATTTACCACGTATTCCGGCCATTCTGAGACTTTCCTTGTTTCCGTTATATGCCCCCTACTCCGATAGCGTTCCACTTTGCTATTGCACTCAATTGCCATGTTCTCCTGTCAACGTGGGGGCATGACGACAGCTGTATGACGCCAACGCAATGACGAAGAACTTCGATGGCAAGACAAGGGCGGTAAATCACTACGACGGCGTCACGACAGCGAAATGTCGATTATTAAATGATGACGATGGTATAACAGCGACAGCGTGACGACGATGACGGTATGACGAAGCTGATCGACGACAATGGCATGGCGACGACGCTACGACAACATAATCACGATTGAAAGATGAGAACAGGATTATTACAGAATTACGAGCAAGAAATGACGTTGATGGATCGACGGAGGCGCTATGACGATGATGGTGCGAAGACAGTCGTGTGACGACGACTGTTTCATGACGATGGCTGAAGGCATAGGTATGACAAAAGTCAGATGTCGAAGTTAAAATGACAACGATGTAACCACAACGACAGCATCACGACGACGGTAGGACAACGAATACACGACGACGACGTAACGACGACGATGACAAGACAATCGTATGAGGACAATTATATGACAAATAGTGTATCATAACAATCGTGACTGTATCATAAAGCCTTTGTATCACGACGTCTGTATCATGAAGTTTATGTGACGATGATGGTGCGGCGACGACGGCATGATGAGAATCACATGACAAAGCTATAGCGACGGCGACGGCATGGCCACGATGACATAACGACAGTTGCCTGATAACTTATGCACGATAGCGGCTGCTTGACGACGATGGCATGAACACGGCGCTATAATCCCGATTGAATGACGACGTTGTGGTTACCATAGAATGACGAACAAAGATTGCCGTCGATGGAACGACAAAGGCGGTGGGATGATGATGGCACGACGGCAACTGGATTACGCGACTGAAGCGTTGACGATGACAAAACGACAGCGTGATGAAGGCGGCATGACCACAATTGTATGACGGTTATGTGATGACGATGGTGGCGCGGCGATGGCATATGATGAGGGTCGGGTGACGAAATTAGAATGATGACAATGGAATGGATCAGAATGGCATCACGTCGTCGCTGTGACAACGAATCCACGACGACTTTAGGACAATGAAGGATTGATCAGAACTACATGGTATGAGTCGGCTGCCAAATTTGGAATGGCGACGATACAATGACCACGATGGCCTCATGACCAGAAATACATTCCTAAGTTTCCAAGGTATTGGAGAACTTGGTTCATTGAGTCGATGTGAAAGGCACGGTGATGACGGCATGAGGAGATTCATGTGACAAAGCTGGAATGTCAAAAATGGAATGACCATTACGGCCTTACAACAGCGGTATGGCGACCATGGCTTTACAACGACGACATAACAAGAGTCCAATGGCAAAGTTGGAATGAAAACGATTCAACAACCACGACGGCACCACGATACCGAACACATACGTAGTGACCGTAGCTATTAGACAACTTGAGCAACTGGGTCGGGGCAGAACCTGTGACGATGACAGCATGACGAGAGTCAGGTAAAGAAGCTGGAATGACGACGATTGAACGAGCATGACGGCATCACGACCCCGAGCGTCTTCCCAGTGACCCCAGCAGGCAGACAGCTCAGGCTATTCATTTGGCTTACGAGAATAGATAGATAGATAGATAGATAGATAGATAGATAGATAGATAGATAGATAGATAGATAGATAGATAGATAGATAGATAGATAGATAGATAGATAGATAGATAGATAGATAGAGCTGAGGTAGGCGAACAATGTCAATCGCACTAAAATACACTTGTTCCCACATAGTTCCGTGGCAGCTGTAAAGTACTTGGTGAGCGCTTCATCTAGTATAATCTAGACCTATGTTCATGTGCACACTGACGGATCCGCTTCACCAAAGGCATCGACAGCAGCTGTGGTGATACCCGCCCAGTGTACGACTCGAAGTTTTGCTTTAGGCTGTAATGCTACATCAAGCGCTTCAGAGCTTGTGGCATACGCCGTGGTTCCATAGTGCCTACGGTGTTGGGCCAATCTCGCCGTCGCGGGGGTCGAATCCCGGCCACGGCGGCCGCATTTTGATGGGGGCGAAATGCGGCCTAAATCTAAGTACACGGATGTCTACCGTGTACTTAGATTTAGGTGTACATTAAAGAACCCCAGGCGGACTAAATTTCCGGAATCCCCCACTACGGCGTGTTTCATAATCAAATCGTGGTTCTGGCACGTAAAACCCCATAATTTCTTTTTTTTAATTCAGAGCTTGTGGCCATGCGGGAAGCAATTTGCCACATCTGCGGCGTACGATCTCAAGAGTGGTGCATCTTCACGGACTCCAAACCTATGCTGCAAATTTTGCATTCTTGCTGCGCCACACCTCCTGTCAGGTTCTGTCATTGCAGATCACCAAGCTCCTTTCATGTGCTGAAGAAAAAGGCCACCGAATAGTGTTCCAACGGATCCCTGGGCACTGCGGGCTGACCGATGCTGAGGCAAGGCGCACCCTCAGCAATAACCTGCAAGCTGTTGTGCCGTTCTCTAGACAGGACATCACGTACCTTCTATCGGAATTAGTGACGTGCGACGAGAAGATACTGGGCCCAGCCAGACGCTCGCCACGTCCGCCTTAGAAAGCTGGATCCCGCTATAGACGTCAGACTCTGGAGTTTTGCAAGACGCGCAGCGCCACCTGCCGGTGCGAAGAGGCAGCAATTGAGTAGTGCGAAGCACAACGCCCTTGCTCAGTTGCCTTCGAAACAATGATGTAACTAGATTGATGTAACTGCACAGCGACTTCGAAACAATGATGTAACTAGATTTTGGTCAATATTGCGAGTTTTTTGTGCATTCAACACCCAGACAGAGAGCTATGAATTTCTACGCTAGTCGGACGCGTCGACGAACTGCCATAGAGCGCTTGCTGGCTCACTCTTCAGAGCGATGGCGGAAATTACGGCAACCGCGATAGCTCCGCGCACTACGAAGAAATGCCGCAATCGACGCTACTGTTGTGTTGTAGATTGCCATGAACGTGAAGGATTGAATAAAAACGTTAAGTTTTATTGATTTCCATCGCGATCGTATGAAAGGGAAAGGCGAGAGCGCTGGATAAGGGCCGTACACCCTGTTAGGTAATCGAATTACTTGCATTCCCCACAACACAGCGGCTCGCATGAGAAAGTGCGACAATTTTGTTCTGCTGTAATTTTGTTGCGTAGCCCTGACGGAGGGCCGTGGTAACCAAGCGAAAACTCAAGAATCTGCAGCCGCCACTTCGTTGGTAACAGAAAAAACAGCGTTGCGAACCATCCTGCTTATGTGCCATCGATATCTCCACCTTTTAACAGACATCCGCCTCCGCTTGACCCAACAAGTGGAACGGAGAGATTTGGCAGGTCAGTTTAACCATTTTGGTTCGTTTATCAGTTCAAAATCCTGTTCTAGAGCATCGTTGTATAGGGAGCTCATTTCTAGTTTCGGCATTTTATATGTCCTACGCCGATACAACAAGCACGTTTCGCAATGTGCTGAGCCTGCTAGACTGCGTTTTTCAAATGTGAGCAATGAAGTTGCCGCAGGAGCACTGGATGAGTAATTGCGAAGTAACGCACGTGTGTAAAGAAGAAGAAATTCGCGTTTATTCACATTTATTGGTGCGCGCTTGTTGTTCGAAGCGTGTGCGAAAAGTTCAAAGCTACTGAGCGAGGCTGTAGCTCCTGTGAGAAAGAAAGAAGCGGCGCGTAGGCACTGTAGGAAGCTTACTTTCGTTATGTTCGCACGCTGTTTGCTGCTGTGGAAAACGTTTTCTGTTTGCTGCCCTGAAGACGGCCATGAAAGTATGTACTCTCTGTAAATAATTGTGAGAAAAATACATTACGATATAGGAGATACTTAAGTCTTGTGTTCAGGACATTTTCAATATGAACCAATTTTAAATGCTTAGATTTTTATGCTGATATGCCTATAAACAAACCTGATACTCTCTGTGCTTGCGAGTTGCAGCACACCGAAAAAACACCTGAGACTTCTTTTATATTGTACAAGTACTTCGCCCTGCTGAGCTTCCTCCTTTTCCGAAGCGCGGATGGGCGGAAGAAGCTTTCCAGGTCCTTGATTTTTTAAGAAACCGTGCCTCAACACAACGGAAAGATGAGGGTCCATTGTGAGCTATGCACCTTCGCTTGCGGACAGCTCTTTTTGCGCTACTCAGTTCGCGCCAAGTCTGCGATGGGGGCGCTGGTGATGGGTTTTACCGCAGCGCCGCATGGGCAGAATCTGAGGTCTATACATTTTCTATCCCGCATGGTATTCTACGCCCTTGTGCCTGCTTGATACACAGACTACCTTTACGCGCAGGTACTTGCAGATCATTGAACTGGCGGTCTGCCCGCACTGTTCAGCGTGTGGCGTTGTTGAAACTATATGGACCTTGTCCTCGCGGTGTCCCCTCTGTGTGCGCGGGAAAGACTGACACTGGCAGCTACCTTGAGGCATTCAGACACCAGACCGCTATCGGAAGACTTCCTGCTTGGCGCATGGTCGGAGAGTTGGCAGACGATAGAGGCAATGCGTAGTGCCTTTTCACGTTTCTTAGGCGACACGGGCCTGGGCTCGCACTTGTGATGGTACACTTATGCGATGTGCTCTTTCATCTCGTTTCTCCCATAATCAGCCCCCATTTCACCCTCTTTCTTCTCCTCTTCCCTTTCCCTTGCGCAGAGTAGCAGGCCAGATACTTCACTTTCCGGCAGATCTCACTGCCTCTTCGAGTCAATAAACCTCTTATTCTGAATACCATGAGTCGGACCAATGTGGCTGCCGTCACAAATAGTCAGCAGCGCGACCGGCTTAACACGGAAACACGGAGCTCGCCTTCGCGTTACTACCTGCTTATTACATAGTTCTAGAACACCAGCCGCCTATTTATCGGAAGACATTTGAACTGGCAACTACGGCTGCAGTTAGCTCGGGAAGTGTACAACGACATGCTCACAAAACGTGAATGGCAGTTCTTGCTCTAATTCCGCACGCTACGGATGAAAAAGCCGTCATCGATAAATTTTCACCGCATTTTGAGACTATATGTCTTCTCATGAAAACAGAAAAGAGCACTACAATAACACTAGTGTTGTTGTTTAATGCGCCTGATCAGCGAGAGCTCCTGCTCTTGTTGAAAGCCAATTTTATTCAATATTAATGCGATTTGCATGGTTTGCCTACTTCCGGTCTTTTCAGCTTAATTAGCTATCTACCTAGCCATTTACGCCGCCGACCCAGCGACCCAAGTTGTCTGCCATGTTGGGCTACTAGGTGTGTGCCAGATGACGATCCAGTGTCCAAATGATCATCCGGGACCTAGATACAGTGCGTAAGTTCCAACAGAATGCCCCGCGTATCGGACCGGAACACTCGATCTCTATAGCGCACCCATCCACCCCTCCCTGCGTAGGACGATCATTTACAGCTCGCTGCTTGAGGTGCAATACCGAGAAGCCAGCCGGTGTTTTCCACCTCGCGTGGCTGTCCATAGCATTAGAGAGATTTAGCATGTCTCTGTAAGTACATGACACTACGCGGAATATACGGCTTAGCGTAGGCGTAAACGTGACTGCTCTCGTTGACCGGGCAATCCGGTAGCTTTTAGCCGAAGGTGCCATACTATATGTTGGGTTTACAATGGAGATTTAATTCGTAGCTCTGAGCATCCATGCAAGCGGCTGCAACACAATCAGTCAGCGCCAACAGGTCGAGGTATAGCCTCGCGCCCCGGTGAATGGCTATGTCAGTCCACCTGACGTGCATGTTCGCGGACTTCACTGCAGCTGCTATGCATACAGTAGCTGCAAGGCGATATTCCGTTATTCGTTGAAGGACAGCCGTAGTACGACAAGCGGATGCGGTCAAGTGATTTAGTTAAACATCAGACTTGTTCTGAGCGTCAAACTCCACACTAAACAAAGAAGCGAAGGGCTGTGGATCGGGTCGTTAACATGTGACCAGCTTAAGTCAGTCTACTCCAACGAGACGAGAAGTGAGCCGATCAGTGAGAAATAAAAGTCGCTCTTCACGTGTTACTTGCAGTCTCTTTAAAAAGCTCCTGCGCAGGTTATCAGAACACGCGAACCCCCCTCTCCTCTTCTCGTAGGAAGTGCGCTGTGACATAAATACTGCAATCGATTTCCATGTTCGGCTCAGTATTTTCAGGCGAGAGCCTTAAGTGGCTCGTCGTACCGCCGTTGGCATGGAAAACGCGGCGTGCGGTACAGAGTCACGTGAGCTCGCCTCGTGCAGACACGCGCTCTTGCCACTGCTCTCGTGTTCTTTGTCATCTTCCACAGCTCGCTCCGACGCAGCGCATCACGCTAAAAAAAGGCAAACTTAATTAAGATAAGGTAAGTAACCCACCAACTTTGGTGTTAATTAGGGCGATGTTTATCAAGGCACAATTGATAAAGGTAGCGTCGATTAAGGCCTTCGAACCCACGACCATGATGGGAGAAAATAAGGAATAAGAAGTAACAACGCATTGGAATAAGAATGTAAAGTAATTTAATAAATCTCTGCTGAGCGCGCAGACTTTCGCCTTCACCCTCTGTGGTGTATGCTAAAGTGACTGTCAATTTTCACTCTTTCCTACAACACACTTCATGTAATTACTCGCCTAGGTTTAATAGAAATAACTTTAGTGGGAGAAAGTCGGAGAGGTCGACCAAGTGTGAAGGCGCGGGTTCGTGCCCCACCTGCTTCCAGTTGTTTTTAATGCACTTTCATTTTCATAAATTTATCATTTCTTTAATTCAATTAAAGAGTACACATAATTTCCCCTAGGCTATCCTTGGTGTCGTTGTTGGCTTCTTATGATATGACTAATAAAAATCAGTCCCTCGGTTTACTTTCCTCTCTTTCATTACATAGCGAGGTTTCGAATCCGAGAGCTTTGATGCCTTTAGGCAGCATGTGTGGGTTTATTAACCAGTTGCCTTCACCCAAAAATATTACGTACACGTGACGCCTGCGACAAAAAGGCATGTTCCACATCATCTGTCAAGGCCGTGAGGTGTGGCGCTAGCTAACAGCCCCAGGTTTAGTTCTAGTAGCCGAACACAAATACCCGGAAAGGAGGATGGGAAAACGGCACCGCGGTAGCTCATTTGGTAACAGCACCGCACGCGTAATGCGAAGGCGTGGGTTTGTGCCCCACCAGCGGCCAGTTGTTCTTCGTCCACTTTCGTTTTCATTAATTTATCATTTCTGTATTTCAATTAACAAGCACATTTGATTTCCCCTATGCTGTCTATGCATATTTATGATTGCATATTTATGATTTCCCCTATGAAAGCCTCTAACCCTACAGCTAGAATAGAACTGGCAGAACTTTCTAAGTTAATCAACAAGCGTAAGACAGCGGACATCAGGAACTATAATATGGATAGAATTGAACAGGCTCTCAGGAACGGAGGAAGCCTAAAAACAGTGAAGAAGAAACTAGGAATAGGAAGAATCAGATGTGTGCGTTAAGAGACAAAGCCGGCAATATCGTTACTAATGTGGATGAGATAGTTCAAGTGGCTGAGGAGTTCTATAGAGATTTATACAGTACCAGTGGCACCCACGACGATAGTGGAAGAGAGAATAGCCTAGAGGAATTCGAAATCCCACAGGTAACGCCAGAAGAAGTAAAGAAAGCCTTAGGAGCTATGCAAAGGGGGAAGGCAGCTGGGGAGGATCAGGTAACAGCAGATTTGTTGAAGGATGGTGGTCAGATTGTTCTAGAGAAACTGGCCACCCTGTATACGCAATGCCTCATAACCTCGAGCGTACCGGAATCTTGGAAGAACGCTAACATAATCCTAATCCATAAGAAAGGGGACGCCAAAGACTTGAAAAATTATAGACCGATCAGCTTACTGTCCGTTGCCTACAAAGTATTTACTAAGGTAATCGCAAATAGAATCAGGAACACCTTAGACTTCTGTCAACCAAAGGACCAGGCAGGATTCTGTAAAGGCTACTCAACAATAGACCATATTCACACTATCAATCAAGTGGTAGAGAAATGCGCAGAATATAACCAACCCTTATATATAGCTTTCATTGATTACGAGAAAGCGTTTGATTCAGTCGAAACCTCAGCAGTCATGGAGGCATTACGGAATCAGGGTGTAGATGAGCCATATGTAAAGATACTGGAAGATATCTATAGCGGCTCCACAGCCACCGTAGTCCTCCACAAAGAAAGCAACAAAATCCCTATAAAGAAAGGCGTCAGACAGGGAGATACGATATCTCCAATGCTATTCACAGCATGTTTACAGGAGGTATTCAGAGGCCTGGAGTGGGAAGAATTGGGGATAAAAGTTGATGGAGAATACCTTAGCAACTTGCGATTCGCTGATGATATTGCCTTGCTTAGTAACTCAGGAGACCAATTGCAATGCATGCTCACTGACCTGGAGAGGCAAAGCAGAAGGGTGGGTCTGAAAATTAATCTGCAGAAAACTAAAGTAATGTTTAACAGGCTCGGAAGAGAACAGCAGTTTACGATAGGTAGCGAAGCACTGGAAGGGGTAAGGGAATACATCTACTTAGGGCAGGTAGTGACCACGGATCCGGATCATGAGACTGAAATAACCAGAAGAATAAGAATGGACTGGGGTGCGTTTGGCAGGCATTCTCAAATCATGAACAGCAGGTTGCCACTATCCCTCAAAAGGGAAGTGTATAACAGCTGTGTGTTACCAGTACTCACATGTGGGGCAGAAACCTGGAGGCTTACGAAAAGGGTTCTGCTGAAATTGAGGACGACGCAACGAGCTATGGAAAGAAGAATGATGGGTGTGACGTTAAGGGATAAGAAAAGAACAGATTGGGTGAGGCAACAAACGCGGGTAAACGACATCTTAGTTGAAATCAAGAAAAAGAAATGGGCATGGGCCGGACATGTAATGAGGAGGGAAGATAACCGATGGTCACTAAGGGTTACGGACTGGATTCCAAGGGAAGGGATGCGTAGCAGGGGGCGGCAGAAAGTTAGGTGGGCGGATGACATTAAGACGTTTGCAGGGACAACATGGCCACAATCAGTACATGACCGGGGTAGTTGGAGAAGTATGGGAGAGGCCTTTGCCCTGCGGTGGGCGTAACTAGGCTGATGATGATGATGATGATGATGATGATGCTGTCGTTGGTGTCGTTGTTTGTTGACTTCTTGAAAAGGGAAAGTATTTGCTTTCATGAGGAAAAGACGGAGTCCCCTTGTCGACACAATGGCTCCAGCGACATTCTATGTTCGACCAATGTTCATGCGCTACGAAGTGACATGTGACTAGGGCATGAATAAACGACGTGCTCCATGCCAAAGGCCGTACTGGGGAGTCTGTCTTTTATGCCGCCATTGTCGCACGATGCATGTGTGGCTGTTGTTGCGCGATCACTAAGCAAACAACCGACACATGTCTGCAACACGCCTTTTTGTTGACGCTCGTGAGAGAAGCTCCGTGTCGCGCCGTAGAAACATGCGGGCCTGCTTGCGTAACGGCATACGTGGGAGATGGCTTGGAACTGGCACATCTGTCGCGAAGGGCCCTCATCTTTTTTCTCATGTACGAAAGGTATACAGAGAACCGAGGGGTAGCGTACCTGCAAAAGCACTCGCCGGTCGTTGAAACCAAGCGCCTTGCGTCATGCACTTCATTTTAGGAGACGCTAAGGCGCTGCAGCATTACGGCGAGAAATGACGCAAAAGCTATACCATGTAAGACGTGGAAAGAAGATTAAAAAGAAATAACGGACTAAACGGAAAGCTAATAAAAAAACAACGTCGTATTGATCTTGTATATGATCCTCTGGAACCATATCACACGAAGCTTTTTTTGCTCGTATGTGCTCTTTGGCATTGGTTGGCCGCCTTCGCTAATACTACGTCCAGCAGCAAAATTGGCTGAAATTTCCCATTACGAAAAACTCTAGCGTAAAGGATTTTCGTGAATTTAGTTTCCCAACACTGTAAATTTTCCTGTCTTTTTCTTTTGGTAATTCTTGCCAAATTGATCAACTCTCTGTAATCGTTCGGCCCTGAGCGAAAACGAGACATTGTACTAATGCGACTCATATGATGGAGTAAATGCGTTCGGCAAACTCAAGCGAAGTGGTTAATTGTATACTTTACGTCTAAATGCGATGCGTTAGATTGTGCTTGCTTTCATCATGTGCAACGTGTACCTTTATGCAATGTCAACGTTTACGCAATGCGCAGGTCACATTTTTACCTTCGTGCAATGTTTACGCACCCCACGAGCTATCTAGACATGCAAATGCACGCTGAACCAGGTGGATGCACACCGTGATTTCGACGCACCGATGTTGTAATGTCGTCGTGGAATTTAATCTTGGCTGTCGCCATTTATGCATTCCTTCTGTTCAATTGAAGTGGGCGTTTGCTTTTTCTTCCCTCCTTCTTCGCTGTTCGCTTGTCGCTTTCTGCATTTGGGGAGGCGTTGCCTTTTTATCGGAGTGCCGCTTGGCTAGCAACCGAACCGCTTCCCTGGAGAAGCTGCGAAGTCTACTTTGAGAGACGCTGACAGGGCGCGTATATCGGAGAATACCGAGCAGCGTAACAACAGCGCAGTATCGCACAGTTCCTTCGAAACACCGCACACTGATACGCGCTGCGTAATTGTTTGGTTTTACATCCGAGGCCACAGTAGGGCGGGCGGCTGGAAGAACTCCGACCAGCGGTGTAAGTTACGAGGTGAGGACTCATTTGTTCCGTGACTGCACGGGCGTGTGCGAAAGTATAGCCGCCAGATCGTTAGGTGGACCAAAGTTTCTGCCCTCCAGCGCGTTATGATGGATGTTGACGGTTGTTAAGCGCTTACGCACAAAGCACGTGTCGTCACGCAAATTCGTCGCAAGGAGCTGGAGCACAGACAACCGGGCGCTGAGGCAATCCGGATAAAGATTTGGCAAATAAGGCTTCGCTTTGAAGAAATGCTTCATCATATCGATATTCGATCAACCCGTATAATGACTGTGAACGTGCGCTTTGAGATATACGGTTTCATTTGCTCCTGCGGGATACCTCGATACGCCTAGTTTGCTAGGTCTGGTTTACTGAATGTGAATTGCATCTTCGCGCCGGTTTATTTTCGGCCGTCTTCGAAAATACCAGGTGCCCATGCTCTTTAAGCACGTACTTCAGTTCGCAGTTCCTTGTATTTTGGACAATCCTTGCGGTACAAAAGACGCCAAATTATTGTGATTCAGCTGTAGTGATGAGGTCTGTGCCTTTGTCCATAGAGATTTGTATAAACATTACGAGAGGGAACTACGATCGTTCATTTACCATGGGAACCATGAATATATGATATTGACTTGTCTAGCTTTCGCGCTTGTTGCTTGAAACGTTCCTGTGACGTAGCTCATTACACTTTACCCATCTAAACTTCCAAAGATAAGTGGTTTTCTAAACTCGGCAACGCCATTACTGTCGGAGCACGTCTATAATAATTGCGAGTTGTTGCATTTATAGAGCAATATCTTGTTGGAAATTTGCAATTCGCCAAGTCGCAAAGCCGTTTCAAGCCAGAAGAATGACGTTTTGGGCATATTTGTAGCTCGCGTAATGACTATTGCCAAAGCTTCCCTTAGTTATTTTCGTGGGTTATTCTTATAGTCACCTGCTTCTTGTTTGTTACTTCTCGACGAAAACCCGAAAGGGATTGCACTCATAAGAAGTGCAAACAAAGCTTAAGAAAGAAACGTTGCAATGAAGTGACGTTGTGAAAATTGAAACGAAGATCCGGAAAAAGTAATTGTGAGCGTGGGCCGGAAATGAACTCGCCGCTTGTGATTGAACTGTGACCGATGATATGAACAAGCAACATAAAACAACGAACTCAGTAAGGTGCCGCTAAAGAACATTAGGTAAGGCTTTCTGAGGGAACGTTGCTGGGATACCAAAACGTCAGCCATTCCGTGAGCGCTGGCTTGTAACCCCCCTGCCCCCCCCCCCCAAGTAAAAACATTCAACGATGATAACGATATTCCTCAATGCAAAATGAGTGTCAATAATTCTTCTTCTTCTTCTTCTTCTTATTATTATTATTATTATATAGGTACATGGTTTATATTCGGAAAAGAACGCCGTGAGTAGCGTGGCTCGCGCGGACCGTCTATCTACTGCGGCACATTTCAAACCGGGCGAAATGTGGCACGATTGCCTCACTAATCGGGAGACTCCAAGAGGATGCGCGCGGGTGACGCGTAGGCGCGATTAACAGCAGCTGCCGCATACAGGCCTCCACACATGCAGCGCTTTGTTACCATATATGCTATCGGTGGACGCGCTCTCCGCATGCCATCGGTGAACAGACGACGGCGCACTACTATGGCGCCATCTCGTAGCGGTCGTCGTGGCAGGGACCATCTTGCGCGACACGACGTTTTTTTTTTCTTCTCACGCTATCGCCATACCCTCCTCCTACGCATTCCTCCTCGCGCTCTCTTCGCTATCGCCGCCTTTCATCCCCCGCCGCCCTCCACGTTCGCTCTTTCCTCCTTTGCTGCGCTCGTTCGCTCGGTTACGCCGGCTCTTTCTCACTATCACCCACTTTTCCTGACATCAGGCTGTAATATCTGTTCAGAACCTCGCGCTTCTGCTCTCCACCTCCTTTCTCATTGCCCGGCGGCTCCTCCCTCGCGGGGCCTCGAGCACCTGAAGACATGAGAGGAGTGGGAGATCCTGCTGTGGTCTGGAGACCCGGTCGTGCAGACCATGGTTACTGATCGGGCTGCCAGCGTTGTGGACCGAAGCAACATAAACGCTTGAGTGCAGTGGGGTCGTGCGGGGGCCCGGGAGCCTGCGTGCCCCGAACTCCTCAGTCTTACAATAAAGGTTTTATGATGATGATGAGGATGGCCAGGATCAACGCAAGAAAGCGAGCCAAAGAGCTGGGCTATAAATGTCTGCGACAAGAAATTATCGATGGCGACAGTCCTTTAAGGTTCCTGCACCGTCGTTCTCTGACGTCATAAGTGTTGATAGCATCTGCTCATCGGTGATAAATTGTTTATCAATAAACAACCAAAACGCTGCACTAAACGTGAAGCAAAGCAGAAGGTAAACAGAGAACACAATGGCGCGGGAAGACGAAACGGACAAGTGGAGAGCTACCGACCTTTGTTTCTTTCTTGCGCGAGAACAGTTCGTATGTGAAGGAATACCTTCAAATCAACGGCGTAATATTTTCGTATAGCCACGCTGTGGTTATGGAGTGAAATTCGAAATAGAGAAGCCTGATCTTCCTTTTATTACGATGGCAAGTATATGGACACTCGAGGCGCATTTTTGTCGTTGGCGTCGCCAATCGCCAGGATGTTCCATATAAAGTCCAAGGACGACAACGCCGTGGCCGCCCGCCGTGCGTACGCTGTATGTGCGAGGGGAAACATGAGAGGGAGAGCCGACAATCGCTGCTCGATCTCTCTCGCGCGCAAGGGAGGAAAGGAGAGGCTGTGGGGGGGGGGGCATTGTGCTTTGGCAGCAACTACGTGTCGCGAGGGCTACTACTACGCGCGGTCGCGAGAACCAGCAACTACGCGCGGTCGCGAGGGCTTTATGCTGAAAGCGATCTGCTTTGGGCGCACAATCTAGGTGCGCAGACGGCTCGTAGCTTTGCGTGTGCTGCGTTCTCGCGGCTCAGTTGGCGTTGAAACGACAGACAACGCGAAGGTCACCTGACTCACTGCTGCTACCGCGCCTCCTCACGTCAGCCTGTCGACAGCGAGTGTCAGCGGTCATCGAGTGGAATGTGTCCATGTTTGCCTGTGCGCGCAGATACCATGCTCGTTAATTTCGTTAGTAAGACGGGGTTCACACGTTTATACGGTCGATAAAACTAATATCCTTACTTCGTACGGCTTTCTAGTAATTCGCTGTCGCAAAGGATGCTTCGCCTTTAGGGCGAAACAGCGACTATCCTCTTTTGGTAATCGAAGGCGCTACAGTCTGTTAAATATGACCGACTAATGTGCTTAGTGGCACCTACATCTTTACGCATCCTCCCTATAGAGAAACAGAACGAAGGACTTGGAAAGCGCATGTCACATACGAAGGTTCGGCTTAACTGAGTTCCGATTATCAGAAGATCAGCATACGCCGAAGAACTATTGCGCATCATGGTTTATAGACGCCGCCAGTGAGACGAAAAATGCCCCAGTGGGAAGAAAAAAATAAGGTAAATATTGTTAGGGAATCTCAAGTCCAGAAACTGCACAGTGGCCTTATGAGGGGCGTCGTAAAATTACTATAAATTGTGGAATTTTACGTGCCGAAGCAACTGACTGAATATATAAGCACGCCATAGTGGGGGACTCCGGATTAATTTTGACACCACCCGAGGTTCTTTAACGTGCCCGTAAACCTGAGTATACAACAGATTTTCTTTCTTTTTTTTGCATTTCGTACTCATTTGAGTGCTGCCGCCATAGCCGAGAATCAAACGCGGCAGAAAAATCAAGTGGGCCAGGTTGAGCGCAGGCTGGCAGAACATCGACTCCACTCAACCATACTTTACAACGCTCTGCTCTCAAGCAACGAGTAAAAGTGGCGCGCATCACAGACACGCTCTGCAGCGCCGAGGATCTTAGCTGACACAAGTCTCAATTGAAGGCGCGTGGTTTCTACACATGGTATACTTGGCTTAAGACCACTAAGTGAAAAGCTCCGGGACGGGTTGGAATCTTTTTTGCTTGTGTAGCTGGTCATTGTTTTCTCTAGGAAGTTTCCGCTGAATTAACACATCGGAACGGGTCTCTCGCGCGTTGAGACTACATATTTTCTAATTTACGTAGATTTGATGCAGCTGCGTCCCTCCCCCCTTCCCCTTTTTTTTCTGTCTGCATCGTGCGCGCAGTCACGTGCTGCGTAGTTTTCGCCGATGGATATTCGCTGACTCAAGAACCTACTTAACACAAAGGTACTCTTGCAGCCAACTTGTGTCGATAGTGTGACTACATTTTTTCGCATTTAGCATTTTTAACCGACTTGTACACGTTATGGACAAAAAAATTAACCGATTACAGTTACGATTACTTGAACAAAAAGTTTGAGTGATGGTATTTGCCAAATACTGCCTTAAGAAAGTACCTTAGCCATCACAAAGATCTAATTGATTACTTTTACGTTGCTTGAAACATTTATTATTATTGCAGGAATACAGTAAATATGTAAAACGAGCTGGACTGGCTATTTTACTGCGTCGTAGCAGCCTTTACTTTACTAGCAACTAGCAACTTTACTAGCAATTGCTTTTTCGAAATTGTGATCGCCGATCTTCCCTGCTTTCCTTGTGAAGACATCAGCAGCAACACTGAAAATTGGCTCGTTGGGCGCGCCGGAAGAAATGGAGATGTTGTAGCGTATGAACACATCGCGCTAGAGATCATGGTTGCCCGATGCCCCGGTGGCTGTATTTGGGTCCTTTAAGAACGGCAGTGCTTCATGACCGTTGTAGTTCGCAGAAGACGCTCCTGGTAGGGAAAAACTGCAAAAAAAAAAGAATTAAAAAATGGTGCCTGGATTATTTGCTGGTAACAACGTTAGAAGTGGTCATTGCTTAGCATTAATAGCAATTACTGTTCAACTCGGCGGCCAACCTATCTGGTGGGGCTCTGTCCGGCCCCCTGGGCTCGTTAAGCACTTACACTTAAACCAAAGAATTGCAAGGGGCACTACTGGAAGTTCGCGTACCTTGAAAGGTGGCTAAACCTGTATTGTAACTAAAAGTATAACTGTTTATCATTCAGGCTTTAAAAGTACTGTTTGTGTTACAATTGGAAGTTCATGTGAGTCACGTAAACAGACTGTACGTTTAATGACGAGAAACTTGTCTATATAACAGAAATCATAGACATCGCTCCGCGACGAATTGAGTAGCTATTCTCCCCGCCTATGGATGGCACCTGAAAGCTGTTCCAGAAGAAGTGCGCAAAACTCGGGTTGGTCTGCCGAAACAGGCGCATCCACGAGGCTGCAGCGGTTGACGGACTGCGAGTTTCCTACTGCAGTTGCCGCCTAATTTAAGCGCTTAAAGCTGCGTCTCCAGCTGCTAAAGCTTGTTCCACCAATAAAGTAAGGGGTTCCAGGTAATAGGGTACTAGAAACGTAACTGAATTACACTGGCTGTTAGGTTCACGAAAAAGTAATCGTTAAGTTACAGTATTAGCAACAAATACTAATGATTACAAGTAATTAATTAGGTACATGCAAAGGGTTGCGTACAAATCTGAGTCTTAGCCCATTTCAACCACTTTGTGTATATCATCAATCTTTCTATCTTTATAGCGCCATTATGTCACTTTGGCTACAATAAAAAAATAAGAAGTTTTAATATCTATCCCACGCTCGGCGGATTCGAGCGAGCGTCACACATGTTCCTCAAGCGCAGCAGCCGGGCGCTTCGGCGCTGCGCCAGAAATTTCTTTCTTTCGTGGCATTTATTGCGCGATGTACAATACTATGTGCGAGAAGCGCGCAAGCACTAGACAGCACATAACATAATGACGGCCTAGATATGACCTGCGTGTCACGCTCGCCGGCAGCGAGGAATTATTCTCAGTGTTGTCACGCACCGACGCGTCACCGGTGCGATTTCGGAGACCGTGCAACAGGAAGGACAATATACGTGGTGCAGCGTGTCCAAAGCGAAGCTCGATGAGAGGAGCCTCGGCTGCGATACGCGGCTCGTGCTTGACGCGTTACGGCCGTGGCGGTATGGTGCGTCGCCTTCATTGCTCGATTGCTAAACGCATCAACATCGACAGCCATCCTGAGTTGGGTTCTGCCGGAATTCGCTTTTCTGTTTCTTCACCGATATCTCAGCGAAATCGCTCGAATGTGAACTGTAATTTTGCCAGCAGCGGCTTTTTTGTCTGCAGTGCTTCAGCGGTGCACAGTCTTCCGGAGCGCGGAAATCGTGTGCGTAGATGAAACGCTGGAAAATGCACAAGTGGATAAGGAATGCCGGAGAATGCTTCGTAGCGGTCATTATGAGTTTCGTCGACGGTATGGCCTGCTTGCGATACCGTAAGATTGCGCTACGTTTCTTCCCTAGTAAAGCACCGCGGAGTCAACGACTTGAAGCCTTCTGCAACTTCAAAATCCCTGAATGCGCGTCTCCCAAGACGCCTGTATTTCAACACACTCAGCACGCGACCCCGCTATCTCCACAATCACTTGCAGCTGGCTAAAGTTGTCTATACTCATTAGAGAAGCGCTTTTTTCCTATATCAGAGCCTGTTCGACCCGTAAAACGCACGTACCAGACCACCAGACCCCTCCCGTCACCGGTCTTTCCTTCTCCCTGCACTTTCAACCGTTCGTTGCCGCTACACAGACGTGGCCTAAATGATCCGCGCGGCAAAATCCATTTTCATCGGCTTTGATGGAACAAGCGCTCTGTCGTGCGCCTGCGTAGATGCGTTTCCAACTGATAGAAGCTACGCACTGCGGCCATTATTTTCTGGAGGTGCGCCGTTATGACGAAGTAACTGCGTCTACGCTAAACTGACCAGCCTGCGAAGTTTACTGAACCGCAAGACTCACCGCGTCGCTCCAGAAGAATACATCATACAGCGCTCTCGGTAGCTGGCTAGGCGATCGATTAGTGCAAATGGAAAGTCAGTGATTTCACTGCGCAGTGTGGTATTCGGATTTGAGGGCATCGCAAGATTAGTGTCGTTACCATAGAGGCGTCTGTTTGTAATGGTGCCACATTGACGAGGATATATAGAGGAGGTCCCACGTAACTTTAACCGAAGTTTAAGCATATGCAAATGTCACGCATCTGGATACAACGAAGGTAATGTTCTATTCCGCAGCTTGGAGATACTCACATTATATTTTGTGTTCCGCCTAATTGCATAATTAGTCCTAATTAATCAACTTCTGAAATATTTTAATTCGGTGAAATGTGTCAATGCGAAAATTGTAGAGTCACATGAGAAACTCCCCGATATAAATTTCTTTTGCTCAGTGCGTGCTACGTAAAAGTCTTTTTTTCCGAGCGCGAAAGAAGCCCGCAAATGCACGCAAAATTGCCGCGCGACTGCCGCTCGATGCACTTTGCGTGTATTCACGGCCTGCATTCACGCTCGGAAGAACGTAATTATTATTTTTTTTATAATTAGGCGGAATAAAATGAATAATCTGAGTACCTCCAAGCAACGGCAAACAACATTACCTTGCTTCTCTCTAGCTGCGTGGCGTTTGCATATTTTTTGCCTAAGGTTACGCGGGACACCCTGTAGATGCAGACAGATGCAGCGCATTTCTGAGGTATAGCTCCAGTTAACTGAAATTATTGTGCAAACAAATATTTATAACTCGTAGGCACCGTGTTTTCATGGTTATTGTCATCTCGCTGGACGCCACCTCCAAGCTATTGGTGCACAAAGCGCGCAGTCCACTTTTCTGCAGTAACGAAATAGCGTTCAGGGCCCTTTGTCGCATGAAAACAAGGCATCGGCGTCCCGCGCCCAGCGGCGACCGTCATTTCGGCCCAATATTGGCGGTTTACGACGCACAGTGGCTTTCGAGGCATCTCAAACGAAAAAATATGAGGATCGAATTGAATTGAAGTTACTTTATTCGAGTGCATGATTACACTTAGGAAGACAGGGCAAAAGGCAGCAATGCCTGACGGCGTCCTCCCACCAGTGACAGAAGCTTTCACATACGCTGTGGCAAACAAAATGGAACCGATGATGTCGTACAGATTGAATGACAAATTGCGCATGTGATGTGGCAAGGTGGACGAAAAGTAGTCTACAGTCGGTGACAATCGAAGTACAAAACAGTACACAATTCGCATAAATTCACCAACCAATCACGTTAGCTTATTTACCTGACGTGAAGAGCAATTGCGCCTTTCAAATGACTTTTAACGAAATAGCGTTAAGGGCCCCTTGTCCCAGAAAATCAGGCGTCAGCATCCCGCGTCCAGCGGCCACCTTCGTTCCGGCAAAGATCATTCTGAACCATGCAAACCCAACCACGCATACCGGAGCACGCAGACCCTCCGTGTAGCGCAAAGAAGTTACTGAACTAATTTATATTCTCAAGGTACAATACGTCACAAAAATAAGAAAGTACGACTTACGCACAACCTACAGACATGATAATGTCGGACTGTAATTTCAAGATACCAGAAAACGTATTTCTGTTACGCGGGAGCCCAAACACAAACCCTTTTTCCAGCGTGCCTACTATTAATATACAAGCCACGCCATCCGAGGTTTGGGCGTCCAGGCGCGTACAAATCTCCTCCAACAATTTCTCTGGCACTAGCTTCTGCATGTGAGCGGTCGCGGATCATGGATTCCTTTTTGCATATATTAAACATTTTTCCGCGGCACTGTAACGTTATCGAGCCCTTTCGGCACGTGTGCGAAATCACTTTGCCAACTCTTGTTTGCTGAGGATCCGTTCTGGAGAATTTTCAACGTGGCGTCGCACGCCACCACGATTTTCGACCAGCCACCGCAAGCTAAGTAGAAGCGGATCAATCACAAACGCCGACAGCACCCGCTCCAACCTGTTATCAATTTTCATTGTGCTGGCTCCGTCCCATCGAATCCCTGTCCACTTGAGCATGCTCCTCGCCTCTCGACAGCGAATCATATAAGAAAAACCGCTCACTATAGAGAATTCTATTCGTTTAGAGAGCAAACAGAACTGGCCCCCTATAAACGAGCAGAGCGTTTGGTTGGCCTTTTCAAAGAACACTGCGTGTTACCGCCCTATGCTTGAGTCGGTGGTTACGTAAATTTCCCGTCAGGAGATTTAAATAAAAGCAGATTGGAATAGTTTTGCATTCTACGGTCAATATCTACATGCATCTACCCCAGCTGGCACGGAACCTTACGCCCACTCTATAGCCAACGCGTCAACAAGTGAATGGGCGCTTCCTTGGATATATGTGCACTATATACGCTGAATAAATGACGGACTACACCGATAGCGCACGAATGGTAGAAGCTGCATGTTTCCTGACGGTCGACAAGAGTAAGCGAGTTACTAGCGATAATAGATCTTTCGTGCAAGATATTACAATATAGAAAACGGCAACGTTACAAGTCTTGCACGCAGCAAGAACGAATCTGTCTGAACTAAGCACACCCGCGAGCGATTAGGCAGAAGGAATCAGATAGGAACCGCACCAAGGAAATTTGCTGAGTCAGAATTGGGACAAGCCGCTGCTTCAAAATATTTTCCAAATAAAGAACAAAGAGCAAAACAGACTAATCCTGATTCAGTTCATGAGCAGAAAGTTTAAATAGCTTGGAATACCATATTTAGCCTCATTTTTAAAAACAAGCACCCCGCTGCTCGCGCCGTTTGGACATAGATTAATCAGCTTCCCAAAGCGCGTTTCCATCTTCTCTGAAGCTGCGGAGAAAGTTTCGTGTCGTCAGTCCAGTCACCGTCTACGCTTTTTCCCGAAACAGAGCTTTGCTAAGCCGCACCGGCTTCATACGCACCTCATTGTAAACGCGGAGGTAACGGATGCAGTTGAGGCAAGCAATGGACGCGTCACCATGTGATCGAATATGGCAGCGCCCACTGGATTGCCGCGCAAAGGGTCAACAGAATGGGCAAAGACGAAGCCAAAATGCGCACCACGGTCTGCCTAGTCTTCAGCCACGAAGGAGACAAATAGAGACAAATTTAAGTTATAAACCTAAGTAGTCAAGAAAACGATAGTAAATCGAAGCGCGGGTGGTGACGACACACTGAAACTTATGCGCACGTTCACCTTTACATCGCATGTTGTAGTGTAGCATTTTGATGGCATCTTAACAAACAGGAATTACCGTAGATTCGAAAGTGAACCTAAACTCACACTCGAAGCCCTCACCGAAGGTTATCAATCAGAAAAAGAAATAAGGTGGTCGAAAGTACGGGCGTATCTTCAATTAGACCTATTCTAGCGTATCCGGGGTAACAGACATAGTATAAAAACAGCATTTATATGTCATTATTCCTAAATAGGGCTCACAGTGATAATGCTAAAAATGTAGACAGAAGACGGAAGACTGGACCACACCAATGAGCGCAACTAATTATGATGAGTTGTTCCCGCTAAGCCCTTTTGCAGCAGTTGAGATTTTGGGGCATAGGCACCACTAGGGCACCCATCAGCCTCCCTACCCTCTTTCCAATAAAGCGGCCGTGGTGACTTGCTGCACTGGGGTGCATAACAAATGTGGTGACGACTTGGGGTTAGTGAAGATCGGCTAAACAGGCATCACGTATGATTGGAATTCTGCGTGCTTTGGGTCTTTGATCGGCCTAGGATGGCGAACGTCGCCATACTACACTCTGTAACCACCGTGTTAAACGTGCTGAGGCGATGAAATTTTGATAAAAATAAGATCGGCTTTAACTCCAGAACGTTTACCACAGTGAACTCCTTCCGCTACAAGCTGTCTGGAAATTGACCTGAAATGCTAGGTGTGCTTTTGTCTATACTTAGCGTCCCGAAAGGAAACTGGATAACTGACAGCAACACCGGGGAGGGGAGAACGACGAAGCATTTTCGATGAATTCTGTGGGAGAAAGAATACGAAGCCTTGAAGTTCTTTTTCTTTGCGACAAATCTACTAAAAACGTATCCATGTTTCTGAAAGGCCTTTGCTGCATATATCAAAATGCCTGACCCCCATTCTATGCTTTCACTGTGATTTCGAAACCCTCTCGAATGGACGTATTTTTCTACGTGTCATGAAAAAGTACCAGCGTATTGTCGCTTTAAAAACGACGGCACGTATTCCCAAAACGTTCTTACGCTAGTTAAGTTTATAACAACAAAAACGGTCCACTATTCACGTCGAACCTATTAATAGTGAAAGCGGCCCACTAATCAGACAACGTTCTTACGAACGGAATGTTTTATGAATTTGGCCACAGGATCCGTATTCTCGGAAATTTCTCACGCTAGAATTGTTCGTAAGGGGAGGTGGCGTGAAGTCTTTACGTTAAATATATCTTTAGCAGCTGGCTGATGGCCGGCAGCACTTGAAGACAAAAAGAGTTGTCAATTCGGCGCCCAAATGCCCTATGTCTCCTTACGCTTCTTTGCATTTTCCATCTTTTTTTTTATCTTCGTCCCTACCTCTCACAGAGCCACACCCCACCTATCGCCAGTATGGGCCACTCTATGATAAATAGGAATTCAATAGAATCTGAGATAAACTACCGCTGCAATGTTTCTCCCCAGACAAATAAAGTCCCGTAAACGGCGTAATTGCTCACCGCTACTGGTAATCCTCCCAAGGACTGATGTCTCAAAAAGCTCGCTGTATGGATCGGAAGCAGTTGTTCCCGGGACACAGTAACCGCAAGTTATCCGTGCAGAGTCACGGTGAGAACCGAGCGCTTAGCCTTCGCATTCCTTGTCATCACAGTCTACAAAGCAGCGCGTGTGGCTCTGAATTCGATTTGCTTAACATACCTTACACTACACCCCTATCTTAGGACTAGTCACATGGCTGCGGCCAAAAGTACGGCTATATTAGATGAACGTGCCGATAAGTTGGCGAACGCAGCCGCCTACCAGAAAAGTGCTGCAGAAATTATGCTAAGCCAATGATTTTTCAGGGCCTCACAGTAAGTTTTCTAAATAATGCATCACCTAAAAAAAGGGACGAGAGAAAATAAATAAATAAATAAATAAATAAATTAATTAAACAATGGAAACAACAGAACGCTTTGTCAATGCGAAAGTTGAATAAAATGAAAAGACCTAATTTCCAGAGGCCGAATGCACCAAGCTTCTTCTTCGTATGAACTTTCTTTTTTTCTTTTGGTCCGCTGTCTTCGGTAATAGCATGCTCTCTCACTACCAGGTTGGATTTTACCTTTTCCAACTTAACTAACGTCAGAACGTTTTGTGAACACGAGCCCAGAACTGCGCAAAACAAGCCTTCTTTCTATCGCCGCTAAAGCTGAAGGACATGTGGGCGGGGTGGCGCTTCTGCTAGTGGCATGTTTTCTGCAAAGTTCCCTTTTTTGTGGTTTTCACACGTTCCCCGAGGTCTCTCTGTTTAGCTATAGCTTTGGGATAACTAGCACTTCTTCAGCGAAGGTTCTGGCATTTTGTCGCTGGTAATAAGAAGGACGACATTTCACAACCTCATCAGAAGCCACATAAGTTGTCAGAGAAGCGAGCCATGAGAACTCTTGCATGCCTAAAAACACTGTCAGACGGAGAATACGAACCTGGGAATAAGCCCTGTTTTCAGTGAGCGCTTCTCAAGAACCGATTCATGCTGCACACGCTTTGCGTCAAAGATTAAAGTCAGGCACCTGCACTTTAGGCGGTGGAAATCGAGAACTCTACAGCAACAGTAACACTTACGAGCCACGTGAACCTAGGGGCCCGCTTCTGCTTATTCACCAACGCAACTACTGTTGCATTCGTAACTGGAATTTGACCGACCGACGGACCGACCGACCGACCGACCGACCGACCGACCGACCGACCGACCGACCAAAACACACGTGCCCATTACAAACTAAGTTTATAACAGGAATTACTGCAGCTTCTAGTGCGCCACAATGCTTGTAACATTGTTCCTGCAGCATGATTTTGTGTCGATGCGTGTATTTAGTTTTGGTGAGGTATCCTTTTTGTTGTCTGTGGTATTGCAAAACTACGCTAAAGGTTCTTTTTGTCTTGATTGTTTCTTTTGTAGTGACTATCTGTGAAGTGTCTCTGAGCACTAAAGCAGGCGGTTCTACAGTCCACATGTCAGACTACGAGAACGTGATATACGTCGCATATAAGAGGGATGCTAAAATAAAGTTATAAACAAAGAAAAGTTTCAAGAAGAGGACGAGGATGGCGTTAAGGATGACGTGGGTTAACCGAAGACTGAAGAAGATAAAGAAGAAGTTCTCAGTGAGGTGACAAGAGATGACTGGTGGAGAAGAGAAGAAGAAGTATCCGGTGAGATGGAAAGCGATGATTGCTGGAGAAGAGAAGAAGACGAAGAGAAGGATTACGTGGACTGACAAGAAGGCTATAAATAGGCGAGGAAGGGCGAGACACGGGGGGAAGAACACAGCAGCGAAGACTCGGCGGGTCAGGGACGGTTCGACCGGAAGAGAGCGACGCCGGCTAGAGCTTCGGTGAGCTCGCGTTCTACGGCTTCGCACCGCAGACTTCCTGCCGTTCCTGAGCCCGTTCCGGGGAGTCCAGGGAGGACGCTACCACCTGCTACGGCCAGGGGTGTCTCCAGAGCTGTTGCCACCCTTCCGGGTGGTGCCCCAACGCCAATGTTATCATCGACCACACCTCCACGGACGTTTGGACCGGGAGCGTGTACGACGGCAGCCAACGACGCCGCCAGCGACGCCAGCCCTAGAACGAACGCCAACCACTAACGGTAGAACGCTAGTAGCAGTGTTACCGGGTCGTGTGTACTGATAGCCTCTGTATTTTGCGTTAGTTTTGTTTGGTTTGTGTGCTGGCGTTTGTGTCGCGTGGGTTGTATTAAATATGCATCTGTGTGGGTACACCTGTCGCCTAGTCAATTCTTTCGGCCAGAGTGTTCTCCGGAGGAGATCCGTGACAAAGATAAGTGGCCAGCCTGCCAGTATTCATTTCCTTGTGTCTTTTTTCTTTGTCTCGGATCTTTCCGATCTCTCGACGGCAGAAGTATGGATTTGGCAAAAACGCTAGAACTTGCGCTCAAGCTAGAGTTAAGCAAGGAAGAGGCGATGCGTCTCTGGGACGAGGAGAAAGAAGAAGCAAAAAGGCAGAGAGAGGAAAGGGCGCAAGCACGCGCACACGCTCGCGAGGCAGAAGAACGGGAAGAAAGAAAGAACAGGAGAAGGAGTTCCTTTTGTGGAAACAGGCGCATATCGTAGGAGGCTATGAGTGGATCAGGGACGATGATAAGCGTCCCTTAGCGGGTACCGAATCCCCTAGACCAGCCAGAGTTTGTCCAAGAAAGTTGATGGCTCCTTTTGATGACAAAAGAGATCATTTGGACGCGTATCTGCAACGATTCGAGCGGATAGCTTTGGGGCAAGGCTGGGGGCATAGTGAATGGGCCACGGCATTGAGTATCTGTTTAATCGGGGAGGCGCTGAATGTGTTTGGAAGGATGCCGGCTGCTGAGTCCATGGACTACGAGAAGGTTAAGAAGGCACTCCTCCAACGATTCAGGCTTACGGCAGAAGGTTTTCGGCAGAGGTTTCGCACCGCGAAACCCGAGGATTCTGAAACCGCTAAGCAGTTTTCCTCCAGGCTGACCAACTATTTCGATAGGTGGATCGATATGCCCAACACGGAAAAGAGTTTTGAAGGTGTGCGTGACAAGCAGGTCACAGAGAAATTTTTAGCATGTTGCAGCTCAAAGCTGGCACTATTCTTGAAAGAAAGGAAGTTGTGTTCATTAGAAGAGTTTGCCGACACTTCAGACCAATTCCTGGAGCCTCAGGGGCTAAGAAATATGAGTAAGGGGAGGGAGGAGACACAGGAGGTCCCAGAGACAGATGCGGCAAAACCAAGAGCATATGGCGGTGCATCTAAGGCGCCAGTAAGGTGTTTTCTCTGCGGCAAGGTGCGACACCGTGCAGCTGACTGTCGGACCAGTAACGTTGCTCAAAAGACACAGGCTGTATGTCAGAGTTGTAAGAGGAGAGGACACACTGTGTATGAGTGTCGGTATAGCACGCAAGACCAAGCTGCATGCGTTGTCGACTCTCGGGCAGAACTTGTCACACCACCTGAAGTTCCACAACTGAAAGGAGAACAAACGCCACTGGGAAATGAGGTGGTGAATGGAGCACCCAAGTCAAAAGCAGCAATGCCGGTGGTGGTTGGGCAAATAGGGGACCGTCCTGTATTGGTGCTTAGGGACAGCGGAGCCAACACAGTTTTGGTTCGGAGTAGCCTGGGGAAGGACGAGGATTTTACAGGGGAAACGTCGGCCGTCGCTCTTGTAGATAGCACAGTAAGATACGTTCCTGAAGCCAGGATTCTAGTGTCCACGCCAAATTATACCGTACAGGTAGTGGCAAATTGCGTAGAGCAGCCCATCTACGATCTCATGTTGGGAAACATTACGCGTGCAAGAGTGTCGAGGACCCCGATCCCGAGTGGAGGATGCTCGACGTTGAAGAACACCCAAAGGAGGAAAGGCCAACGACAGCTCAGGCGGGTGATGGGGCAGTCAGTTCCTCGTCGGCAGTGGAGACAAGAGCTCAAGCGACAGCCACAGCAACGCAGCGTCCGCTCTCTGCGCCCGTTACGATGTGGCTGAGCATAACACCGGCTGAAATTGCAACTAGGCAAAGAGAAGACCCGAGCTTGAAAGCGTGCTTCGAAAGAATCGGGGAAAAAGTGGAAAGAAAGAGGAGTCGTGCGTCATTCGAATATCTGTTGGTAAATGGTCTTCTGCACAGGGAATGCACACTTAGCTCAGGAAGGCGGGTCCAACAGCTGGTGCTACCGAACGATATGAGAGAGAGAGTGTTACGATTTGGACACGACGCCATTATGGCTGGACACCAGGGTGTCCAAAAGACGGTGTCTAGAATCACCAAGGAGTTCTTTTGACCAGGTGTCCAGAGTGATGTGAAACGCTTTGTTCGCTCATGTGACGTGTGCCAGTGCACAGTTCCGAAGGGTAGAATTGGTCCCGTACCTCTGGGCAAGATGCCAGCCATCGACCTGCGATTTCAAAGAGTGGCCGTTGACATTGTAGGGCCAATCTCTCGAGGATCCGCCAGAGGCAATAGATATGTGCTTACTCTGGTTGATATGGCCACTCGTTATCCTGACGCCATTCCATTGAAAGCTATTGACAGTATCCAAGTAGCGGATGGTCTTGTGGAGATGTTCTCGCGTTATGGTTTCCTGAGGGAAATATTGAGTGACCGGGGCGCGAACTTCACGTCGGAGCTGATGAAGGAGGTCAACCGCCTTTTGTCAGTAACGCAGCTACTGACGACGCCTTACCATCCCATGTGCAATGGCCTTGTAGAGCGGTTCAACGGTACCCTCAAAAGTATGATAAAGAAAATGTGCCAGGAAAGGCCTCAGGATTGGGATAGATATCTCCCAGCTCTGTTGTTCGCGTACCGCGAAGTGCCGCAAATGAGTCTTGGTTTCTCGCCATTCGAGATGTTGTATGGGAGAACCATTAGAGGTCCACTTACAATACTCAAGGAGCTGTGGGCAAATAAAGCGATCGCGTCAGATCTCAAGACAACATACACATATGTTCTTGAGTTGAGGGAGAAGTTGGAGGAGACATGTAGGTTTGCACATCAAAGCTTGGAAAGGGCGCGCGAACGCTATAAGGGCTACTATGACAAGAAAGCCACGCACAGAAATCTGAAGCAGGGCGACAGGGTTCTCATCCTGCTACCCACGGATCATAATAAGCTACTGATGCAGTGGAAGGGCCCTTACCTTGTGGCGCAGAAGAAAAACTACATGGATTATGAGTTTTTGGTAAATAATACCAAGAAGGCTTTCCACGCAAACATGTTGAAAAAGTACGAAGAAAGAGTTCCCGTACGGTGGGCCGCCGAGGTAGCATGCGCGGTAGTGGCAGAGGAGATAGATGATGTTGCCGAGGTGCCCACGTGCAGTCGGAAGAAAACTGTAGGATGGGATAAGGTGGTAATAAACCCCGATTTGAATGAAGACAGAAGGTCACAGATAAAGGCCCTACTTCAATCCAAGGGAGATGTGTTTTCGGATGTGCCGGGAAAAACGGATGTCATAAGTTGCGAATTAGATCTCTCTTCAGATGGACCAGTCCGCGTGAAACAATATCCACTGCCTCTAGTAGTTCAACAGTCCATTGAAAATGAGGTGCGGGATATGTTGGAGCTTGGTGTGATTGAGAGGTCGTGGTCAGCATACAATGCGCCTCTCGTGGTTGTCAAAAACCGGCTGGTACTAACCGACTGTGTGTAGATTTTCGTCGGCTAAATGCCATCATAGTACCCGATGCCGAACCTATACCAAGAGCAGACGTGGTGTTCGCTAAGGTCGCTCACAAAAGGTTTTTCTCTAAATTTGACCTAACTAAAGGGTATTGGCAAATACCAATGGAAGGTTCGTCTAAAGAGAAGACTGGCTTTTCTTGCTCGGCAGGTTTATTAGTTTAAATTCATGCCGTTTGGTTTGAAGACAGCGTCCGCAATATTCACGAAGCTGATGAGGAAGGTTTTGGAGGGGCTTCAAAATGTAGAACATCATATTGACGACATCCTTGTGGCAACGGCAACAGATGCGTGGGAAGAGCATGTAATTGCGCTGGAAAAATTATTTCATAGAATTCAGCAAGCCAGGTTGACCATAAAACCGGCAAAATGTGAGGTGGGCTTTGAAGCCATTTCTTTTCGCGGACACAAGCTGGGGATGGGCCGCATAGCGACAAAAGACGACATCCTGGTCAAAATACAGCAAGCCCAGCCACCGACGACCAAGAAAGAAGTACAGTCGTTCCTGGGTTTAACAGGTTACTACAGGGACTTTATTCCCGCTTATGCCCACATAGCCGATCCGCTTGTGGAACTTACTAAGAAGGGGGCAAGCAATTAACTGAATTGGACTGCTGAACATGAGGACGCTTTCGTGATGTTAAAAAGGCATATGGCAAAACCGCCCGTTCTGCTTGCTCCGAATTTGGATAAGGAGGTTGTGCTGCACACTGATGCATCTGACAGAGCTTTAGGAGCCATACTCTTGCAAGAAGAAAATCACGTGCTGCATCCGGTATTTTTTTCAAGTAAGAGACTATCGGCTACTGAACGCAACTATACCACTGTTGAGAAGGAATGCTTAGCGGTGGTGTGGGCGGTAAAGAAATCTTACATTTATCTTTATGGGAGACATTTCAGAATTCAAACGGATCATCAGCCGCTTGAACACGTAACCAAGGCCAAAATGAACAATAGTAAAGTCATGAGATGGAGTTTGGCCTTGCAAGAATACTTATTTCAGGTGGAATATATTAAAGGCAGGGATAACGTTGGAGCGGACTTCATGAGTAGAGCGAATTGAACAGCTCTAGGTATCTCTAGGAGGTATCTAGTTGTTGCTGCTTTGCTATGTATCTCAGGGATGTATCGTGTTGTTGGTGGTGTTGTGGTTGTTACGTGATTATACAAAGAAGTGTGTTGTGGACATTAACATGTTTATTAAGGACACCGTGTGGACAACGGCAGTGTTCCGAAAACGTAGTTTGGTTGTGAACATTAACATGTTTATTAAGGACACTGTATGGACAACGGCAGTGATGTGTTGGGGTTCCGAAAACGCACTTTGGTGGGATGTGTTAGTGGTGTACTTTTTGTGTGTGTGCTGGTCATCTTCGGCGTGTTGAGTGGTGTGCTGGGTCCAGAATCGCCACAGAAGATAGTCGATTGGCTGGATAGCTTGAAGAGGAGGACGACGTGAGCAGTTTTTCAGGGAAAAGCTATTGAGAGAGGGGACCCTTGTCACATATAAGAGGGAGGCTAAAATAAAATTATAAACGAAGAAAAGCTTCAAGAAGAGGACGAGGATGGCGTTAAGGATGACGTGGGTTAACCGAAGACAGAAGGAGATAAAGAAGAAGTTCTCAGTGAGGTGACAAGAGATGATTGGTGGAGAAGAGAAGAAGAAGTAACCGGTGAGATGGAAAGCGATGATTGGTGGAGAAGAGAAGAAGACGAAGAGAAGGATTACGTGGACTAACAAGAAGGCTATAAAAGGGCGAGGAAGGGCGAGACACGGGGGAAGAACAAAGCAGCGGAGACTCGGCGGGTCAGGGATGGTTCGACCGGAAGAGAGCGACGCCGGCTAGAGCTCCGGTGAGCTCGCGTTCTACGGCTTCGCACCGCAGACTTCCTGCCGTTCCTGAGCCCATTCCGGGGAGTCCACGGAGGACGCTACCACCTGCTACGGCCAGGGGTGTCTCCAGAGCTGTTGCCACTCTTCCGGGTGGTGCCCCAACGCCAACATCATCGACCACACCTCCACAGACGTTTGGACCGAGAGCGCGTACGACGCAGCCAACGACGCCGCCAGCGACGCCAGCCCTAGAACGTCGAACGCCACTCCGACGCCGGCTACGGGACCCATACCACGCCACATCCGCACTGAACCAGACGTGAGCACGAACGCCAGCCACTAACAGTAGAACGCTAGTAGCAGTGTTACCGGGTCGTGTGTACTGATAGCCTTTGTATTTTGTGTTAGTTTTGTTAGGTTTGTGTGCTGGTGTTTGTGTCGCGTGGGCTGTATTAAATGTGCATCTGTGTGTGTACACCTGTCGCCTAGTCCATTCTTTCGGCCAGAGTGTTCTCCGGAGGAGATCCATGACAATATATACGGTATAATTGCTATTTACTTATTTGTTCATTGCGTTATTCAATCTTAGTTGCAACTGACTCCCTTGTATTTTTTCTGCAAATCGCTCCATAGCTGAGATGTATCGCTTCACCAGTTATAATCTTTCATTCATTTAAGAATTTGTAGTTGTCCAGAAGCCGACGACGTATTGTGCTTGATGCCAAAGTTATTGTCGCAAACAGAGAGGTTGCAAGGGAGCGCCATGACCAGAGGACCAGCGTAGCAGGCTCTTAGAACGGACTAGCGCGTGCCGTGCTTGCGCTGGGACCAGCACCGCCCAACTTTATTTTCGTAATCTTTTGGAATTGCCTACCGAAATCGCCAACGCTTAGCGTCCGTGCATAGCGGCGTCGGTGGGCGCTGCAAGGCCCCCCGCAGAAACGGAACGGCGAAACGTACTCGACTAAGCGGAGATGGTGCTTTCTGGGTTACGTGCACATCAGCGGACACGGCTGCGACATCCGCGGTGAGCTCCGTGGGGGGCGTTACGAGGTAGGCCTATTTTTGAGGTAGTCTAATGAGACTACCTCTTCGCGACCATTCAATATATATATAGGATGGTCGCGGATTTCGGCTCCTTGTGGAGTACATGCTACGGCCCATCGTAGGAGGGTGTGAGAGGTGCCATTACAGCGTCTTGTCTGAGAAAAACGTGGGTCGAAGACGCAAGGTCCGACCGCCCAAACATGCTGTAGTCCGAAGATCGAGGCGGGACGGGGTGCAGTTGCTGAATGCAGTCCTGCAGGTATTGAATGTTCGGAAGCGGCTGGGGCGAGGGGTCCGAAGAAACAAGGAAGTCTCCAGGAAGCCGCAGGGGGGCACCATAGACGAGTTCGGCCGGAGATCAATCAAGGTCGCGACGAAGGGCAGCGCGTAGGCCGAGAAGCACCATAGGAAGGTGGTCGACACAGTGCTCCAGGTCCAGGAGCACAGTGAGGGCAGCCTCGAGATGGCGGTGCAGCCGCTCAACCATGCCGTTGCACAGGGATGATGTGTAGTGGTACGGTGCAGTGTTTAGCGCCAAGCAGGCGGTTGAGGGAGGTGAAGAGGGTACAGTCAAATTGTTTGGCCGCGAGCAGTGGTCACGATGCTGGGGCCGCAGAAGTGGGAAACCCATGCTGAAACGATGGCTTTGGCGACCGTTTCTGCAGTGATGTCTGCAATGCGCACGGTTTTCGGCCAACGAGGGAAGCGGTCAGTCATTGTTAGAATTTACCGGCCGTCGTGAGAGGGAGGGAGTGGTCCAACCAAATCAAAACGGACGTGGTCAAAGCGACAGCCAGGTCACAAGTAAGATGGCGTGGGAGTCTCCATGTGGCGGGTCACTTTGGTGGTCTGGCACGCGACGCACGAACGACCACTGGCGAACATAGGCGTTAATGTTTGACCAGACGTAGCGCTGTGTAACGAGACGCTACGTGGTAGGATGCTGGGATGGCAGATGTCGCGAAGGGATTGGAGCACCGCACGTCGGGAAGCAGCCGGAATAAAGGGGCGAGGTGCAGCCGCTGAAATTGCACACCATAGCGAGCCAGGCACAAACGGGTGAAGAACGAGTAATAGCGGAGGGAACGGGGACGGTAACGCAGCGCTTCCAGCTCAGGGTACTCCATCTGCGCCCGAGCTAGACGTTCCCAGTCCACAGTTGGTGTAGAGGTTCCGAGGGAGGTGATGCGGGAGAGGGCGTCAGCTGCCTCGTTTTCGCCGCCTTTGATGTGCCGGATATCCGTAGTGAACTCCGATATACAGGCCAGTTGACCAACTTCACATGCTGACCTTTAGCGTCCGCTCGTAGCGGCGTTGGCGCGCGCCCGTTAACAAACGAAAATAAATAAATAATTCAAGCGACGCTGTGCGGGATATTGTGCCGTCAAACTGCTATTGTTAGTGTCCGAAGTGATCTTGTATTACACGTTGTGTATGGCAGGCGTGGATTGTAGGACGCCCTGGCGAGCTACTATAATTTGTTCAATAAGCTTACTTGTACTGGACATTTGCTTATAGGCTTTTGTTCGTTCCTGTTGTAAATAGTACTGTTGCTGTATCGATCGTAACCAACTTTCTCAATTTTTATTCCACAGAAGAAGAAAAGAAGCATTATAAATTTTGTACTACTCATGGAAAGAGAACTGATGTTGAACAGCGGAAATAAAACAAGGACACAGGCAAACAAATACAACAGAAAAGTTCTGACTGCCAACTGGAAGTTTACTTGAAATTCTCCAGCCATTTTATACCTTTTTCAGCATAGTTTTTCAGCGTTTCTAGCTTTGTCATGCCGTGCAAGCTATCCTCGATATACAATCGTATGAAAACACGCGAAAGGCCCTTGTGCAGCACAAATCACAAATCTCGTTTCACTGACTGCAGGCGCAACGTTATCGATCAGATACCACTGAGCTTCAGAATAACTTATATAGGACAAACGGGACAGTGTTTCAATGAAAGAGCTCGTCAGCACCGCAGTAACCTAAACAATGGCTATGGGAGTCATTTAGCGGGACATTGAGTAAGTGTCCCTGAACTCCCATCTTCGAAAAAAGAAAATTTATAGGGAAAGGGAAATAATAGAGGCTTACCGCATTAGAGAGGAAGGAGATAAATGTGTAAGTGCTACCTCGCTTGCCTTGTCGGAAAAGGAAATAGCCTTTCTTGCATGAAAGATGATGATGTTGCTGAATTGCAGATGTGTTTGCGACTGGTGTACGCATGGCTATGCTGAAAAAGGCGTGAAATGGCTGGAGAATTTCAAATAAACTTCCAGTTGGCAGTCAGCGCTTGTCTGTGGTATTTGTTTCCCCGTGTCCTTGTTTTATTCCCGCGGTTCAACCTCAGTTCTAAATATGCACCAACTAGCCTTCATCAAGATCTGACTCATAGAAAGAACCTCTTACGAATGTTTCTATAAAGCATGAAACTAGTTCTTTATGTCTGTAGCTCAGTAAAATAGTTTTCCGCTATGCAAAGATTTCAGATGCTGTCTACAAAAGTTAAATGAATTAAACATCATATCAAGTCGCAGGCGCTTCGTTTTCAAGACACCCTTCCTTATTGCAAAACGTATTCCGATTAATTACCTCACATTTCGATATGTCACGTCTGCTACCACCATCCTTCAAGCGGAGCAGAAATATAGCAGTTATCGTACTTTAAATGAATTTGAAGTTGAATTTGAAGTTGTTGCCTTTTGACGCATTCTATTTGATGAAATACAGGGTGCTGACAGTGCGCTAGAACAGGTTGCAACGTACCCCACAAGACATACGCGTTAAAAACGTATTCCTGCTTGTTTTTTTTTTCTTTCAACCTGTAAAATGCAGGTTGGTGAATCTAAATATTCAGCGGACTTCGTGGGTTTATTAGGCTTAGTATGGCGTAGTGTGGCCTGTTGAAATGTTTACATTAAATTAAAGACTAAAAATACCGAGGGTCTTGCGTGCCATAGCCATGATCGTGTTTTACGACACGCCACAGTGGGCGACTCTCGATTAATTTCGACGATCTGGGATTATTTAACGCGGACATAAACCTAAGTAAGCCAGCGTTTCTTTTTTCGTATTGCCCCTATCTACATGCGGCAGGCACGACCGGGATTGAACCCATGACCTCTAGCACGCCCGTGCCGCGCCAAACCCACTGCCCTACCTCGACCGCTTAAGGTTTACATTGCTTCTAGGCGAGCGTTCATACAACGACAAAGAGCCTGTACCTATCCATTATACATACAAAATTTGTTGCTCAATAAAGAATACTGCAGTAGGCACCACTATCATCATTAGCCAATTCCCTACAGCCAATTCCCCGTACAGGGTTCAGCAACATTCAGGGCACTGCCATCTTCAAACACATAAAAAAATGTCACCCTTCTGAGTGTAGCGCCAAGCTACAAATAAACCTATTTAGACGAGCTAAAAGGCAACCTTCGATACTGCTGAAAAATTTGACCCGATCTGGGTACCTAACTCTGGAACCAACGCAACATTGTGGAGGCCGCTCCCGGAAGTGTGTTAGCCATATCTGTTCGACACCATGCCACTTCAGTTTGTAAAGAAATAACCCATACAGAATCAGACGGATAATATATCTAGCTTTCGATTTTACTTGAAAAAGGCCACCGCTGTGCATAATTTCATGTTCAGACATAGTTACCCGAATTGCTACATTACAGCCTATATCTCCGTCTCAGAAACTTTAAAACAAACTGAGAAAGCAAGCAGTGCGCCGAATGACGACTGCGACGTACATGACACCTCCACCGCATTTAGCAGATGTTCACGTTTTGCATGTTTGTGATATTTACTTACGGAACATTCGTGCTTTGTTCTTAAAGGTGTTCTTTTTAAGTATACTTGCTATGTTTCCATTATTATAGTTGTCCGACCCAAATAGATCGTTCTTTTTCTACAGCGAGCCTGTCTATAGCTGGAATCCGCGGATCGCGTATGCGCGTAGACTAACAATTTTTCATACGTGGGCAGATCCCGAATTGTGCAATGCAGCGCCGACCAACGGAGGAGGTGAAACAGGCGTTAAGCACTCCCCATACGTGGGCCGATCCCGAAGATAGTGCAATGCCGCGCCGACCCACGGAGGAGGTGAAACAGCGTTAAGCACTCTCCATACGTGGGCCGATCCCGAAGATAGTACAATGCCGGGCCGACCTGCGGCAGAGGTGAAACTGACGTTAAGCACTCCCCATACGTGGGCCGATCCCAAAGATAGTGCAATGCCGGGCCGATCAGCGGCGGAGGTGAAACAGGCGTTAAAGCGCACTCCCCATACGTGGGGATGTACATTTCTGATGTTGAGAAATTTCGCTGCATATTAGTATTTATATTACCATGGTGTTTTACTAATGATCTATCGATTGATTGATTGATTGATTGATTGATTGATTGATTGATTGAGCAAGGAGGTTTGCAGAATACACTGTGAGGCCTAATTAATCGGCAACTTAGAAATGCTTAATTCTTGAACAAATGAATTGTGGTAACTATGGAAAGTTATTGTGAGGTAACTGAAGAGTTAGTTTCCCGCACATGCGAACAAACTTACGACGAACATACGGAGGTAGCCGAATTCTACCGAGACAGTTATATCGGTCGTTTCCAAAAGCGAACTCAGTTGAAGTTATTTCCGCCACACCTAGATCACCTATTTATTGCTTCAAACATTCAGCGCTTCGCGTTAATCAGCGTAGCGCTCCCACTTTGCTTGCCTCCCATGGTTATAGCTCAGATGGTAGAACTGCCACTGCGAGAAACTGGTCGGTTTCCGGATCCGGTCCCCGTAGCAGGACGAATTTCATTTCGGTAGCAGTTACACGGACAGTTAAGGCACGTTCGCCCCACCGCTGGCGTCGCCGCCATTGTGCAGTCAAGGCATCGATGGCGCATGCGCAACCCACGCGTGGACGGCTTGAAGGTCACCAGCGACGCACGCAGTGCTTTCGGCTTGAGTTGACGTGCCCTCACGCTTAACTGAATGGTCACTGCCGTTAGCCGTGGCGGCATTCTGGCTTGCGCGGTTCGGCATGAGCATTGTGCGGGCAAAAAACTAACATTCATGCTGTGCAGCTGCTTGCATTGCAACACTGTGGTGCATACACTGTACCGAGTAAAATATTACAGAGAAGCTGTTGATCTACAGGGTTCCGTGCATTTTTCGTGTTCGTCAACAAATGTGTGAGGAAAACTATTATGAGCCATGGCTCATGCCACTGCTCACGCGCTCGTCGTCGTCTTCATGGCTGGCTCCGTTACCGTGCATCATACCAGCGTTCCTTTACTGCCCCTGGCTCTGCAAAGACGCTGACAGCACTGACCCACTGTCAGTCGGTGCGGTGATTACGGTCTGAATTTCTTTGCCTCATAACATCGCGAAATGAATGCAAGAATGTATATAACAAATTTATAACACGAACGAACGCGGATGTATAAGAAATGTGTGCGTCTAGATTTCGTCATGACGACCACCGATCAAGACAATAAATGTGTTCGTACCTTCGTTCAAAATTCTGCGTCCCCTCTTGGTCATGTGCTAAACGGTTTTGCTGGTCATCCACCTTCACAGAGTGGAATGGCTCATGATGTTTCATGGGGCGCTGACAAGCGCCGACGGTCTTTCGTCGGTTTCATCTGGCCCAACATGTCTTCTTCTAATGAACAGCTTATTTTTCTCTCGTCACGTGCACCATCGAGGTGCGACGTCGGGAAACGCCGCTACCAGTAGTATTCATCGCGCCAGCGTTGTGACACGTCTGAGAGAGAGAGAGAGAGAGAGAACCCTTTAATGAAACGCAGAGATTTTAGCCGGCGTACAGACATCGCTGACATGCTACTCTGCGTGGGGTAGGGAATTGGGGAGAGAAATAGAGAAGGAGAAAGGCGCAAAAAAAGGAATAAGTTAAAAGAAAATTGGCCACTGAGTTTTCTGACTCATGGGCGACAGCGTGCTATGGTAAACTCCTTCAGTGTATGCACCGTCCTACAATGAGGTGACAGAATTCGCTCGTGAAAGCTACTTGAGCGTAACAGAATAGAACTACAGTTTGTCAATTTGACCAATGTTTTCTGAGTATGTGAATAAAACGTTCATTGTACGCCTCTGTACAATGAACACAGAGACAAATGACAAAGGTCTCTGTGTAAGCGAATGCATGCAATGTTCATAGAACGCACGCTCGTCGGCATACGCTCGACACTCAAACAGGATATGCTCCACGGTTTCAATTGAGCCACAGATGTTGCAGTGTGGACCTGTCACTTGACCGAAGCGGTACCGTAAGCCGTTTCATAGGCGGAGTTCAGGCGAAGACGATGATATGGAGTTTACATATGGCGAGGAATGTTGGATCGGAGATGGATCTGAGATTTGGGTCGATTGAGTTTAGGAAAGGGTAATGTTGGGTCTACAAGCTCTACAGCCCGTCCTTTCCTTAAGAAGCAAATATATTATCTAGTTGGCAAGCATCAGATTGAGTGAAATAAATCCGCTTATAGTTTTGGTGTTGAAGATCTTTGCGTGCCGCTTCATCTGCTTTTTTGTTGGCCAGAATACCACAATGAGCAGGTATCCACTGAAATTTGATACAGTGGCCTGATGCAATGGCTAAGTGACGTAAGTACACAATGTCGAAAGAAACAGGCTGATGATTGTTCTTTTTTTAACAGACTGTGCAATGTTTGTAGTGCTCCTTTGGAGTCAGTGAAAATCGTCCATTGATCAGGCGCTCGGCGCAATAAATAGAGCACAGATTCTCTGACTCGATGAAGCTCTGCTGTCGTTGAGGATGTCATCCGCTGCAGCTGATAAGATAGCATTTGTCTCGTTGAGGGCACATAAAGACCACAGGAGGAAGTCTCCTTAGTGGTTGAGGCGACAGTGTAGATGTGGGTGTGCTGAGTATATTTCTCGGCTGAGTAGTGGAGAGTGACCTGCAGTAGCGAGGCCTGTGGCATGGGAATATTTGTCCTAATTACACCGGGTACAAACTGGTTTATATCTAGAGGCGAAAGTGTCCAGGGAGGAAAAGTCGGAGGCAGTAATTTCTGCCGCTGAATAATCGGAAGAAGGTGCAAGATCTGCACAGCTTGGCAAAAGCCAGACTTGCTGTGGGACACGCCTGGTACCTCATAGGGCCCTGTTCCTGCGGCACCGCATGCACTTGTCTCATGTGCGGCGTCACGCCATGTCGCCCCCGCGTGCTGTTAGAACACCGTGCAATGAACTTGATCGCAACGCTTAACCTTGCTCTCGCTTTCAAGTGCACCGCCTGAAGGCGAAGCTGTCTTTTTTGTTTTTCTTGAACTGCAGAGTTCGTTTCTTGGGGAAACGTGTGTGGATTTCGGTGTAGCATTCTACTACAGTCGGGCTTATTAAGGCGAAAGCCTTTCTAGGCTCATGGTGAAGTTTGTGTCAGCAGACCTGACCGCCGGAGTGTCAGCCAAAGCGTCATCACGCCATATGAATACAGATTAAAGACTCAAAAATGATTGATAGTGACGGTTTGTGAATGATAACGTTTTAATAGAGATTGGTAGAGATTAATAATGACTAGCAATGACTAATAATGACTACTATACTAATGACTGGTAATGACTAATAATGACTTTGCAATGATCAATATGTCTAATGACGGCTTCTAATGACGAAAAATGATTAGAAATGACCACTGTGTCTACCGACGGCTTGTAATGACCAAAACTGATTAGAAATCACTATAATTGTCTAGTAATGAGTAGTAATGACTAAAATTATTACTGACTTATATTGACTACTTATGACTACGGAGTGACCAATATGTCTAACGACTAATTGTAACGGCTACAAGTGATTAGAAATTATTAAAGATGATCATCAATGACCAGTAATGACTAATAATGACAGAAATGACTTGTAATGACTACTGATGACTATGATATGACCAACATGTCTAACGACGCTTTTAATCTCCAAAATTGATTACAAATGACTAAAAATTCTTAGTAGTGAGCCGTAATCGCTAATAATGACTTAGATGACTTGTACTGACTATAAAATAACCTATATGGCTAACTACAACTTGTAATCACTAGAATTCACTAGAAATGACTAAGAATGCCTAGCAATGACCAGTACAATGACTAATAATGACTGAAATTACTTGTATTGAATACTATAATGACTATGATATGACCAAGATATCTTAAGACGGCTTGTAATGACAACAAATGATTACAAATGACTAAAAATGCTTAGTAGTGAGCAGTAATGACAAAAAGAAAGAAGAGAAGAGGCAAAGAGAAAGAGGCGAGTGATAAGAGGAGGAAGAGTCGGCTTGCACCGTTCACCTCTTGAGGGAGATCTGAAGAGACCCTGTAATTTTTAAAAATTTTTTTCCGGGGAAACCTACTCCGTCCTCAAGACTCCGCAGATCATATTTGGATAACAAATGGCTGCGCCTTGTCGTTCTCACGTCCACGCTCTCAAGTTTCTAACTCGGAATGCTCGCCGGAATGGACTAGTTCACAAAACAGCCGCTCCGTGTCGCATGAAGCTCAGGCTGTCTTTCTTCTTTTGCCGCATTGTTTTCGCGCCGCAGAGCGCTGCCTCTTTATTCTAAACGGCGCTCACCACAGGGAAATTTTGGTATTAGAGTAAGAGGATTAGCGCGTACAAAATACGGAGGCATGCCATCGTTTCTCTGTCGCGTTGCTGGTCTGGGGATCTCTTTTCATTGCCTAATTCTAGTACTGCAACGTGTGGCTGTTTGCTAATCACAGAAGCTTTCGAAACCAGCTGGCAAATTTGGCTCCGCATGTATGAGGAAGCGGCAAAGAATGTGTATAAAGAAATTACTATCATGCCAAAGACGAGAAGGAGCTCACTACGACAAGAATTTCATCGTTTCCTTAGGAAAACACGTGAAGCCCTAAGACGCTTTTGCTCTTGCGGAAGCAACGTGAAAGTTGTAATCTTATTTGCTCATGAGAAATCCGAGAGAACCGCACTTAAAGATCAATGAACACACGAAGCTCTTTTCTTTGTTGACCGGTTTCCATGGCCGAATTTTTTTTTTACAGAAGTAATCCACAATACTGCCATTTGGAAAAGTTTTGGGTGTCTGCGCAAATGCAGGTGACATACTCGTGTGATAATAATTTTTCGTTAAAAGAACTAACAAGGCAAAATATTTGCATGGCTTTGAGTTTATTGTAGTTCGTGCCTCCTGCTACACTGCGATTTTTTGCAAAAATAACTGCCGTGCCAAAAAATGTGGTGATAGCCATGCCAGCAATTGCGTCACACCATCGTTTCCACACGAGGTGAGAGAGAAAAAAAAGTTCTTTGTTTTGTTTTGATTCGTCAGCCTGAGGTTGCACGATTCAGCTATTGCGCGCGGGAAGAAGGCGAAGAAGAGGGGCGACGGTGAAAGAGGTTAGACGCGAAATACATAGCGGGCAAGTCTATACTTATAGCCTAGAATATGAGGCTCGAACTTCAAGGAGTAAAGCTTGGATGGTTTGAAAGCTAGATTTATAGTCACGCCAAGGGCCCGATATTACACCCTCTGAAAACGACTGGCTGTCGAGACGGGCGAGAGTGTCAGCCAACGACTTCCGATCTTCCATTTTTAGAGGGCAGCCACATAGCACACGTTTTGCAGATTCATTCACATGGCACAGCTCACAGTACCGATGGGTGAGACCAAAGGTATGGCGGTGATGCCGGAAGTGCACCCTAGCTGTAGGCCGGTTTAGTCTGGTGGCTGAGGTGAGCAGTCCCTCCACTGAGCTGTTCTTGCGGCGTCATCTCCTTACAAATTACCACACGTCAAGAAAACAACTCCTTTCGTTATGCAAGACCACGTGTAGCTTCTTCTTGTGCAAAGGCGAGCGCTAGAGTGGTACGGAAAGGCGGCAGCATTCATAGTCAACGCGTCCGCGGTCAATCAGTTGCACGCTGACGTGGAACTTCGTGTTCGACTTCTCAGCACGAAGTCACCAGTGTGACTCCCGGCCGCAGTGGCTGCATTTTTATGAATGCTTAATTCAAAAACACTCGCGTACTTATACATACGTGCACTTTAAAGGGCCTCACGTGTGCCATGTTATTTTTGAGTCATGCTAAACATACGCCTCAGAATGTTTCCGAAAAAAAAGGAAACTGGGAAGTTTAAACAAACGCTCATTTACAATGCAGCAATTATTTGGACTGTGGTGAGGAAGTCAGTAAAGGTAAACGTATTCGGTTTCATAAAATAAATGTTTGCGGCCATCGAATTAGAAAAGCGTTCATGAGAAGTATTTGCGTTCAGGGCATATATGAGTGGGTGCTCGTATAATGCTCTGGCGACCTCGTGCTTAGTAGCCGAACACCATAGCCACTAAGCAATCACGGCGGGTAGGCTTTTGATCAGTGAAATGCTCAGACTCCATACGTTTTGTCCATGTCTGTTGCACACCTCATTGCTTCCGTCGATGAAAAGACCCTTCAGGAGCAGCAGACGCTCCGAAGGTATCAAGTACGACGCCATTCTAAAAAGGCCGCATGACGACGATTTTGTTTGTGTCTGTGATTGGCTGACGGACAAACACAACCCAGCGCGGTCCGCGTGCCTTGGGTGCCAACTGGTGTTTATTTAAGGTACCCCCCTCCATTTGCATGGAAATACCTTGGATTGTTCCCTCCCCCCCCAGAAAAAAGATCCTGGGTACGTGCCCGATGCTCTGTACTGTGCACGGAACTTGAACGGAGCTGTCTGTTAGGACCTATCATCTATCTGGCACGTGGATGGCTCTTGCAGCAACGTATACAAGGATTACGAAGTGTACATATCAAGGCTAACGCTTTAAGGGCCCCATGTCGCAGAAAATCCGCTGTCGGCGTCGTCGGAGTTGTCCGTGAGCGAAAATTTCCTTAGATATTTAGGCATGTGTATATGCCACGCCTTAATATATGAGATGGGGTATATGCGGATATAGCGCCACGCCATTCTATCACTAAATCTGCTCATACCTTGTCTTATATTCTTGACAAAGTTATTACTCAAAATTTTGAGGATGGCAGCCCACAAAAAATGTCATGAAATAAAACACCGACAGCGCATGCCTTTTATGTTGAATCTTCCGAGCCTTAAGTATTAAAAGTGCGAAACAATAACATAAACCTGGAAAGGATGTAATTTTTTGGCGTGGCTGGGTACTACCTACGAGGTCGGCTCACCAAGAAGCCACGTTTCTACCGGAAAGATCGCCTCGATGCATAGCGGTCGCCGCCAGTGTTTTCTGATAAATATTACGGTTGCATAAACTGTAGTTTCCGGGAATCATGGGTCGCTGTCTAGGATCTTTTATTTCTATCGCGATCCACTCTTAACGGCAAAAACCTTAAGAGCGCTGCAAATTTTTTATTCAGGTAGTTGCATGGAGAGACGTTAATGAGCTATCTGCTGCAGTGTTCGTGTCATCAATCAGTTTCGCTGTCATTTTTTTATTAATTCAACTCATTTTACATTATCGATTATGTCTTTCATTCTTGCTGCATAACAAAGAGAAATTGATTAGCCGCATTACACTTGGCCTCAATTTTTCCACAACAACCCATGTATAACAGAGCAGAACAACCCCAACTAGTAAAGATATTTCGAAGCCCATCGGTACTATGCCTCTCTTAGCTCCAGTGTTGCGTGGGACGCAAACTCTCATGCATCAATGTAGCCCCAATCAATAACTGCTCTTCACGATTTTCTCGTAGTTGTACAGTCCACTTCAATAGCGATCGTTCATCGATGTCTTCGAAATTTGACTTTGTGCACACTCGCGAAACTTGCACCCATGTTTCCGCTATCTTTCGAATATACTTTCAATAATTTACATGCAGTGAATTAGTTGTGTATGGTGATGTTTTCTTTTTATTTTACGCTATATGCAAGAGTATCTTAATTTATTTTTGTTTTGGTAATGGGCTTTGGAATTGGACGGTAGCCTGTTGCGAACATGTCGGGCTTTCTAACTACACATAGTACAGTAAACAAAACTGAACAAGAATTAAAGATGTCATCCACGGAACAGTTGCTCGACACTGCAGAGGTAACTTAAACGAGGTCAGGAGTAAGGAAGCATCGCAGTTTTAAAAAAAATTGTGTTCCTGGGATTGAACTTTTCACTAAAGCCTTTTCTGGGCGGTATCTCTGCAATCTGAGCGAACGAGTAGGCTGTGGCAGGGGACAGCACAAGGTCGAAACAGTCAAAAAGTTGAAATTCAGGTACACCGAACATTCGAAATTGCAGTTGCGCGGCAATCCGCAAGTGCAGAATTGTTTACAAAGCCGTCGTTTACTCGTATTTATGCAATAGTTTATTCCTCCAATATTTTTTGCGTTATGATTTCGTTCTTTTGCAACTGGTTGTTTTTTCACATTTCTTCGTCACTGGAATTTATTTTTGATGTTCGGTATTGCCAGGCGCCCTCGGATGGGTCGAGCTTTCTAGGGTCTCTTTCTTGAAGAAGCAACAACAGCAACAGCAACAACGCGGTCATTTTAAGTTTCCCAATTTGTTTTGCAACTTCGTCATTGAAGGACTTGCATGCCATATAAAACTGTTCCTTAAGTTAACCTTGTTGTAAAAATATTTCAAGTTGCTCCAGAAGGCAGCGAACATGTTTGAGCTGGTTGCATTCGTGCTCCTTGGTTGTCTTTTTTTGAAAGCTTTGCACGGGAATGTTGAAGCGAACTGTATTTGCTCAGCTAAGGTCTTGCATTTCGTACTAAATTTAATTGTTGCTTAAATTAAGCTTATCGCAAAAACTACCCTGAGTGCCTCTACTAGATAGCGAATACTAAGCGCTTTGCGTCCGCGCCCCTTGCACGTTTATTTTTTATTTTTAGGAAAGCTTTGGACAACATGGCTGGAACAAACTGGATACACTTAGTTGAGTGCAGCGCTTGTGAGTGTATAGTTGCGTGTCGTTTTCATTTTATTTATACTAAGCAATTTTGTTTGGAAATCTTCTGAACTAATCGCGTGTTGTGTCTCTTTCATTTCTCGGTAGAAACCCAGTGTACACGATGGGCTCCAGGTCGTTGAGAAGCACGTATTTAGCGGTTGGGTTAGCGGTTGCGAGGAGGTCATCTAACTAATGAGCCTGAGATCGTAACTTCAGCTCCAGCTGCTGCTATCCGATGGAGGCAGATTGCAAAATGTTCGTGCAGTGCTGAACATTCGAAACTTTCAATTACGGCTTTCGTGCTGCCAGACTGCGGAGCTTCTAGACAGTAAGCTTCGTATTTACTTAGTTACGCGGATCGAAGCAGGGAAAGCTGGAAGCCGCTACCTTAACATCCCAGTAAAACACACATTACTTAATTGCTGAACAGCCTTTAGTTTGTTCCTAAATGGTGGCGTTTATGTCGTTGACGTCATCATCATCGCAACCGAGTTTAGGTCCATTGAATGACGAATGTCTGTGCAGGAGCGTTAATTTCTATTAAGAGCGCTACTATCCCTGTGCTGGTTCAGGTGAACCCTGCCTGCGAACTGAAGATAATTGCATCGTTAGGGTGTTTTCTGGCGTCCATAACTCATCTCGTTTTTTGTTTGTTCGCTTATTAACTGCGCACCCCCATAAACACATAGATAAGGGAGTTTATCTGTACTGATACGCCCAAATGAGAGAGTGATTTTTTTGGAATTGCACCCCTCCAACCTAATATACGTTTTCCGAAATACACACTACGTTTTACTTTTGTAGCGACATCTTTTATCAATCACTGCTCTAGCCTGTAGGACGACAGCCGATCTATTCCAAATGTTCTGCGATGCGTTTATAAATAAATAAACAAAACAAAAGCCAAAGAAAACAAAGACGCGCACCCTGGGTTCGGACTGTGGACCTACAGATTGCAACTTGGAAGTAGCTCTCGATCACTACTTTTTTTTTTTGTTGCATTATTTTCACAAAAACACGCACAAAAATCTTCACAACGTGAGTTCAGAGAACATGTGCTCTAAAAGACACGGATAACATATTGTTAGAGTTATTCAAGTGTGGTCAAGAGTTCTAAGCTTAAGAATCATTCAGGAGTAAGTTTTTCTGCTTTTCGCGCCTCGAAGTAGGCATTTATTCCTTCTGGGACGTGCAACCACCCAGATAATGCGTCTGGGTCGCGTCGTCTGGCTCAATACCCCGTCATTCGGGAGCGCGTGAGCTATGGAGGCCAATGAGCATTATTAAGTCAAAGGGAACCTCATCTTCATTTTCCATCGCTAGATGGCGAATGCTGTGCGGTCGTAGCGGAAATTCTTCTTTAACCGGCCTTTCTAAACCATACCAAAAATATACACTTTCTGAACAATTTAAGAAAAGAAGGCCTACTGTTTCCGTCCGTTGCTGATTCTTGGTTCCCATTTAATCCCTTCTAGCACTCATTGCTCATTCTTAGGGGTAGAACTAGATTCTAACCTCAAGTTTCATCATCATATCTCGAATATCAAAAAGAAAGTTGCTTACGGCATTCGGTTATTAATTAGAGCCCGCCAATTTTTTAACTGTTCTACACTTGTCACTATATTACGCTTTTATACACTCACACATTAACTACTCGTTAATATGTTGGGGAAATACATACAATACTCACCTCAGTTCACTTCAAACTTTGCAAAACCAAGCAATTAGAATAGTCACCTCTAGTCCCTATAATACTAGCGCTCTCCCATTGCTACACCGTAATAACATTCTGTCTGTCAAAAAAACTGTGATGTATAATCTGGGTATATTTATTTTTAAGTTATTGAATAATGAAGTTCCTGCATGTATAATTCCTAAAACCTGCCTGATCAACACTAATGTCACTAGATTTGCTTTGCACAATAATTTAATTTTACCTCAAGTGCGCACCAACTATGGCAAACAATCAGTTCATTTTTCTGCCTTTTCATTTTGGAATTCTTTTTTTTCTCTTTTTCTTCACCCTTATTACTTCAAATATTCTGCTATTCTGATACCTTTCTTTTTTATTAATAGTCATGTGTATTTCAAAGTTGTTTTGTTGTTGTTTCTACTGTTGCATTTATGGTCATGTATATTTGAAATTCTTTTTTTTTTGTGTGTGTCTTGCACGTTTGGGTAAAATTACCTTTACTGTTCAATTCGTTTAGCTCATTTGGTTTTACTGCATTTGCTCCTTGCAATTGTATAATTTCCTTCGTTAGATTTCTTGTAACTAACTCGTAATCTTGTTTTGCATTCTCCAGTACTTACTTTCTTCCATGTTTGCTTATATATGATTTTAATGTAGTTCAATTCGTTGCTTTAGAAAGCGCATTTTTATAAATAACAGGAGGTCCCGATACAGTCATTGACTATGGGACCTCCTTCTGTATATTATTTGTTTTTACAACCTGTAATCTATAATGAATAAAAATCAATTTCAATTTGCAGACCTCTCCGCCGACGCAATTGCAGGGTACAATACAGCTCACTTTAAGTGTGCACTAACATCTCTGGCGGCTTTGATAGGATGACGCCACGCCCTTCGGTGTTTCAGTTTATATGTAAATCAGCACTAAGTGGAAACAAGAAAAGCTAGAAGTAAGATGTCAAGAACAGGAAGGAGAGAAGATGACAAAATAGTTGTGCCTTTCCACTTGACATGGGCGCGGCGCCTCCACAACAAATGCTGCGTCCTTAGCGGCAGAAGATTTTTCCATACGCACCTGACAACGTTTATGCTAACCAATACTACATGAAACAGCACTAGAATTACTGCGCATAACATTGCGCTGGCCCGCGATGATACACCAGAATGAACATGCGCCTGAAGAACTATGGTTGACTGCAGAATGGCAGCTGATCTATTAAACAACACCGAGGCGAAACTTCTTAAGGAAAGCAAATGTAAAAAAGTCAAAGCCGGGGAAAGAAACAAAAGTAAAAGCTATGTCTTTCCACTTCATCGCGGACGGCATGTGCATTAGGTAGCAGATTGACATCCGTAGCCAACTATGACCATGTGACGCGCTCGAACAATGAGTTGGCGCGAACCACAGGAAACCACTTACAAGAAATATTGAAGTGCCAAGGCACCCTTGGATTCTGCAACGTGTACGTTACGCACAAAGCACCCCTTTAGCACCCTCAAATCAAAGAAAACGCATACTAATATACTTTATACCTTTATCTAAATGCTTGGGAGCGGAGAAATTGTTTTTCTCGGCAGCCACTTCACGCATTTTGTATCCGGTTTGTGCTATATCAAGGAACAAATTGAAATCGAGCTACTATAGGAAGCACATATTTAGGCCACTGATTAAAAAAAAAAAGCATTGAAGCTTCCCAAATTTAACAAACAAAACAATCAATTTATCAACTCTGTAACTCAGCAATAAGAAATGATGCCGCAAATTTGTGAAATGAACCTAAAGCTGACAAAATTGATGTGATACACAATGCGTGGAAATATACGACTAATACGGTAACAGGATTGTTGCAAAATCTTTTTAAGCAGTCTAACAAATACTGAGAACCAGTAAATGCATAAAGGTTTGTCCGTTTTAGATGTTCTAACGAACGCAGTTTACAGCACTGCAATATACCCTAGTTGTTTTGGGGCTGCGTTCCAAGTTTGCTAAATTCTTGCTTATTTTTTTAAACGCTCTGAATGTTTAGCATTTTCGTTTAATCAAAGCGTTTAGATCAAAAGTTCAAAAGAATCAAAAGTTCTTATTCAAAATTATGCCTCTGTAGTCGCTAGAATTCAATGCTTTCTCTCAAATGCAATGAATTGCATTCACGCCGATCCAGAGGTTGTCTCATAAAAGCATTTCTGTATTTTAACTGTACTTGAATAGTCGGCATCGAAGTTGGCCCCTAGCTAAAGCTTAAGCATCTGCAATGCATCGACTGTCACCCCACTTTTCATGCCATGTTTAAAGATTTACCAGCCATTGGCAGAAAAGTTGTGACAACGGAAAAGAGTCAACAAAACGCCATGTGTACGTTTATTTCTTTTTTTAGAACGCTGCCCTTCTTTAAAACTCTGATGATTATAGTGCAGTGATGACGTCGCAGACGACACGACCTATTGTGTCATGTAAGAGCACTGGCGAAATCTCACGATTTTAGTTATTTGACTCCATCGAATGCTGCTCTCACTGCTGTGGCACCATCCTGTTATGTTCTTTTTTAAATCGGTTGCTTTGCAGAAATTGTCGTGACAGTACTTCGGCTACTCCCCCATTTTTACTCAACAAAAATAAAGAAGTTATATTACACTAATAAAGGGAAGCATTCTTAGCCTCTTCTTTCGACTTTTCCACTGGTGCTGTGGCTGCCGCTGTCTTGCACTACGCGTCGGGAGGTAGTATGACCGTGGCAGAGAGTAAAGGCGACGCAAGAAGCTCGTATGGACTTTCCATCACGTCGCATGTGCACAATGTCCTCTGGGGCTACGTGGGCGTTGCTTCAATACCCTTTTGACAACTGCAATTATACATGACCTCCGCAAAAGCATTCGAGAAACTGCAGAGCTTACCGTTGTACTAACGTGCAACACTCCAAAGTGGAGGTAGATAGAATGGTAGAGATGAGGTAGGGAGAGGAGTCAGAGAATAGGCAGAACCGACGCAATCTCGAAAAGAATGAATGCCACTCTTCGTTCGCAGTTTCCATACGTGAGCTGAGGGCGGGAGAGGGAAAAGGTGACGAGAGAAGGCGAGGAAAGGCTACTACTGAACGCGATAGCGGTGGCGGACTAACTGGATAAATTTAAGTTTAAGGTACGGTACGGTGCGTTTCTGTTATTTCTGAACTTAAACACGGGGCAAAATTTTAAAGCGTACAACTGAGGCAAGAAGCGCAGACGAAAAGCCGCATTAAAGCACTGTAGCGTCTAAACGAAGCTACGGAAGCGGCCATGCGCACGTCAAATCAACACTTCTGTGCCCGCGGTGATAGCGTTGCTCGAGTTTGCGGGTGTAATCTCGATCAGCAGCTGCATTTCGACGGGGGCGAAATACAAGAACGCTCGTGTACTTACATTTAAGCGCACAGGAAAGAAATGCACGGCATCAAAATTAATCCGGAGTCCACCTCATGATGCGGCTTGCCACATGATCCCCATCATTTAATTAAACTTTAACAATTCTGCCGCGATACGATGTGCCATGTGTGGCAATGAAAATGCTAACTATCTGGAGAAGTTATGAACAACGCCTGTAGTGGCAACACAGTGGCCTCTCGCGGTGGCAATTGTTGCCACCGCGAGAGACCACCCAATATTGACCTATATAGCTATCGATGCACTCCGGGCGCATGTTCGCCATATATCCAGAGTCCCTGACCACCATCTCGCTCGCTTGCCTGAGAAAAGACCCAAGGCAGCGTTGTCCAGATCAATTGCGGCTAACCGGCACTCTTTGTTTTTGTGGCACTCACCCGCAACAAGAACGCCATCCCCTATGTGGTGCTTGAAAAAGCCTCCTGTATACCTTGCTGTTCCAGGAATAGTGAAGAAAGCTAGCCTGACCACCGCGGCGCTCAAGCAGATCACATTGGGACTTTTGCATTGTTCATACGCTAACCGAATTCACGTTTACACGGATGGTTCCGTCTCGGAAAATTCTTCGGGCGCCGTTGTTCTACCATCTCAATCGGTCGTCATCAAGTTTAAGACTTCACACGTAACGGCATCTACAGGTTCCGAACTGGCCGCTCTTCGCGCTGCTATCGAATATATTGGAAAAGAACTGCCCAACAAATGGGCAATATTTTGTGACTCGAAAGCAGCCCTCCAGAGCTTGCGAAGTTTACGACCTGGCAATTATGAACAGCTGCTGTCACAAATCAGTGAAACCTGCCATTGCGCTTCTGAACGAGGACATGATATCATATTTCAGTGGCTGCCGGGACATTGAGGCATCGTTGGTAATCACCTCGCCGATGACGCTGCCCGACGTGCCCAGGCTGGCTCACCGACACTCCTTATACCTTTATCGAGAGTCGACGCTGCAAGAGAGCTTCGCATTTTCGCTCGTACCATCACGTTAGGTTGCTGGCATACACCACAGAACTCTAGGTGTCGTTTATACAGCCTCGACCCATCACTGAAACTTCAATTACCAGCGAACCTTCCACGACGTGACTCAACGCTGCTGTGTCGGCTGTGGGTAGGAGTAGCATTCACCAACTCCTACAGCTATCGTATTGGAATGGCAGATTCACCAATGTGCGCTAAGTGCAAGTGTGAAGAGACCATCAGTCGCTTTCTGTGCCACTGTTCTCGCTTCGATAATCAACGTGAGACTCTCCCGTGTGCCTTGAATAGATTGGATGACAGGCCATTTACGGAAGCGAAAATCTTGGCAGCCTGGCCTCACAGTTCATTAGCCCAGAAAGCAGTTCGAGCGCTTTTTCACTACCTGAAGGCAACAGACTTGAGTGCCCGACTATAGACATCCTACACCTAAGTTCAGCCTCTCTCTCTTTCACTCCCCATTCCCCTCCCCAAGTGTAGGGTAGCAAACTGGACTCACTCTGGTTAACCTCCCTGCCTTTCCTTCTCTCTCTCTCAAGCCAACACGTCTAGCTGTGGGGTTTGTGTACTGCGCTGACAAACGGCAATGGTTTTACTCAAAGTAAAGTCTAACATCAACTCACCACTCACGTATTTAACTAAACGGTGAAGAAAATGAAGGTTCATTGTCGGCACCATCGCTAATTATCGGTAGTCAATGTAAGCAGCACAGCAAGCTTCGCTTAAATCGCTTGCCACATAGCCTAGTGCCCGCATGATTTCCAATTAAAATGTGATGACAAATATAATGTGTTAGTATTGTACAGCGCTGGTTATCTCTAGTGCGCACTACAGAACTCGCGAAATGCATTGCTTCATGCTATCTGAACTAGAATATCGTGCATGCTGCCTCTTTCTCCCTCTTAACGTTACACATTATTTTCTGTAGCATCACTGCTTGTGCGATCTTTGTGCGTATTTTCTGCTATTTTTGAGCGTTCGTTGGGCTCATTTGGCCTGAATTATCGAAGTGCGGCCTCCGCAGCTTCAAGTGCTGAGTCAAAGAGCGCTCTTGTTTCCTCTATACGGGCTACAGAAACAAAGCTTTCCACCTACCGTTATAATTTCATAACGGCGGTGCACCAAAGTACGAAAGGACAGAGACGAGTATACAGCTCTAATTTCCCACTGAAGTTCCCAATCAGTTATTGTTAGTCACCACCAGCACATACTATATTACTATAGTGTTTAGTTGGTACCATTATAGCTTGTGCAGAAAGTGTGGAGCAGCAGGTCAGAGGTACGCTAATTTAGCCAACCTCCTCACTTTTCATTCTCGTAGAAAGACACCCTATTTTTACAACCTCACCTTTAATTTGTTACTCTTTCACCTCAGTGGTCTTTCCGCCACAAAACAGCACTACAACGCTACTACTCACACCGAGGAACTTCTGAATCAATCGGCCGCGCCAGAATAATTTCACACGCGTGACAAATTTATTCAACGGTGAAAAGCAATAAGGCTGCCCCTTGTCATCGCAAAGCGAAAGTAGTAATATATTGTGCTTATAATTCATTCCTCAGCTTTCGGTCTTTAGGAGAACTCATTTCACATCGTGATTGGTGCAAAGCCATGTTAGAATAAAAGGATTTATAATTCCACTTGTTCCTTGTAGGATTCGCTCCTTCAACTGTTGTGCCGAGGAATGTTAACTTTAAGCCTGATGAACAATATCAAAAATACCTGCATTCTTCCGGATGTTATTATAGTATAGGATGGTTTACCGCTGGTTACCTTTGAAATGTGAAAATTTACGGTTTGTGTAAGGATACCATAATTAAATATAAGAAAACAGACATGGTAACATGTTCATGACTTTCTCTCCCACCAGATCTCAAGTGGAGAGCGTCTGGTTGCTGCTCTTGCTTCACACAAAGTCACAATAAAACCGGGCCAGGTTCCAGAATGTGACCGGCACGGAAAGATCTCTAACTGGGCTCGACATTCCATTGTCACGATTCTCAACCGTTGAGTATCTTTTTTTGTACTAAGCGCAGAAGTTGCTTTTTACTTCCTCGGATCCGTCTTCATATCCATGCAAAGTGTTTCTGTTATTCAAGGCACTTTAGTTTGACTGATGTGTGTTTTTAGCACTTTTAGTAAAGACTTTGCTAACCATGTGAAGCCGTAAATGGGATGCTAATACTCGAGGTGGGATCGAAAGAAAAGCAAACCGACTAATGAAGCTTGGCTGAGCTGGTACTTACGGCGCAATAAAATGCTCAGAAAATGCTTAAACGGAAAGGCGGGAAGTTATCAGCGTCTCTCATTGTCGCCGGTCGTCGTAGGGAGCTCCACTAATGAGGAGTGGGGAATATTGCCCCGGGTGGAGCAACAATAGAAGGCTCTAATGGCACGTCTCTTTGACATTATAATTTCCTCTTGTGTTATATATATATATATATATATATATATATATATATATATATATATATATATATATATATATATATATATATATATATTGTTTGTTACGTTTGGAAAGACACAGACTAAAGATGCTATTTACACGCTATTTACACTGGAGCCAGGCAGCCAGGCTGACACTCGCTCGCGACAAGGGCACAGGCCCACTTCGTCGTCGTCCTCGGGGCGGCTCGTCCCTTGAGCATCGCTCGGTGATATCGTAATAGTAACCCCCGGCGGCAAAAGCGCCATCACGGTGCTGTTAAGTATCCAAGGCGCGTGCAGTGTTATAGGGTTTGAGTCGGGCGACGTGGACAATGTCACTGGTTGTCACAGCGGAGGACGTAGTGGGTGTGACAAGAACGATTTCATTGGTGACATCGGTCACTTTGCGTATCACGCGATATGGGCCTGTGTAACAGGAAAGCAATTTTTCACAAAGGACGACTTTACGCGATGGTGACCAAAGCAACACGAGGGCGCCGGGCACAAAACGGACATCACGATGACGGAGGTCGTAGCGTTGTTTCTGCTTGTCTTGAGACACTTGTAGACGAGCACGCGCAAGTTGGCGAGCATGGTCAGCATGGGCGATTGCATCACGGGCATAATCGCTAGTTGAAGCTGTGGCGGACGGAAGCACAGTGTCCAATGGTAGCGTCGGTTCGCGGCCATACAACAGGTAAAACGGGGAAAAGCCAGCAGTTTCGAGAGGGGAAGCGTTGTATGCAAAGGTAATCTAAGGTAGAGCCAGGTCCCAGTCACGCTGGTCGTCTGAAACTTATTTGGATAGCATGTCTGTAAGGGTGCGGTTCAAACGCTCAGTGAGGCCGGTCGTTTGGGGGTGGTAGGAGGTGGTAAATTTATGCTGTATTGAGCAGGCACGCATGATGTCGTCAATGACTTTGCCAAAAAGGTGCGGCCGCGGTATGTATGCAATTGACGCGGAGCACCATGCATCATAATGATATCATGTAGGAGGAAGTCCGCAACATCAGTTGCGCAACTGGTCGGAAGAGCACGGGTTACGGCGTAGCGGGTCGCGTAGTCCGCCGCGACTGCAACCCACTTGTTTCCTGATGTGGATTTCGGAAATGGGCCGAGATGGTCCAAGCCGACACGATGGAAGGGCTCGGCAGGGATGCCGAGCGGCTGCAGGTAACCAGCGGGGAGCTGCGAAGGCTTCTTGCGTCGTTGGCAAAGTTCACAAGCGGCGACGTAACGTCGTACGGAAGGGGCAAGGCCCGGCCAGAAAAAATGGCGACGTACACGATCATAGGTTCGGGATGCGCCGAGGTGTCCTGCCGTTGGTGCGTCGTGAAGCTCTTCTAGAATGGTAGAGCGGAGGTGTTTAGGTATTACAAGCAGGAACTCAGAGCCGTCGGGATGAAGGTTACGACGGTAGAGAGTACCGTCGGGGAGGACGAAGAGGCGTAGAGCAGCATCGGTTGGAGAGTGTTCAAAACGGTCGATGAGTGCTCTGATGTAGGCGTCACGGCGTTGCTCGTCGGCGAAATGGAGCAGCTGGGATACAGAGAATACTCAAGAAGCACTGGCAGTATTGGAGGAGTCAGAGTCGTCAACAGGGTAAAGCGACAAACTGTCAGCGTCTTGGTGCAGGCGGCCAGCCTTGTACGCCACGGAATATGAAAATTCCTGTAGCCTCAAAGCCCATCGACCAAGCCGGCCTGTAAGATCTTTTAGCGATGAGAGCCAGCAGAGAGCATGACGGTCAGTGACTATGGAAAAAGGGTGACCGTAATGGTAAAAACGGAACTTAACAACCGCCCAGACAACAGCAAGGCATTCGCGTTCGGTAATGGAATAGTTGCGCTCCGATGGTGCTAGGAGGCGGCTCGCATAAGCAATGACGCGATCCTTGCCACGCTGATGCTGGGCTAAGACGGCAACTACGCCATGACCGCTGGCAACTGTGCGTAATTATGTAGGGGCATCAGAGTCGAAGTGGGTGAGAAAGGGTGGTGAGGTTAGAAGAGTGACGAGACGAGAGAAGGCGGCGGCTTCTGCAGTACCCCACGAGAATTGTACGCCTTTCTTCAAAAGATTAGTTAGGGGCCTGGCAACTGTCGCAAAATCTCGAACAAAACGATGAAAGTACGAGCACAGCACTACAAAACTTCGAACGTCTGCGGCTTTATTCGTAATCGAAAACTTTCGGACAGCGTGAGTTTTGTCGGGATCAGGCTGAACTCCGGAAGCGTCAACGAGATGGCCCAGAAGAGTAATTTGTCGGTGGAAAAAAACGACATTTGGACGAGTTAAGTTGCACAGCTTCGCCTTTCGAAATACATCAAGTATAGTTGTGAGATGCTCAAGGCGAGTGTCGAAGGTTGGCGAGAAGACGATGACGTCGTCGAGGTAGCAGAGGCACGTGGACCATTTGAAACATTGGAGCAAGGAGTCCATCATTCGCTCAAAGGTGGCAGGGGCGTTGCATAATCCAAACGGCATTACTTTAAATTGGTATAGGCCATCAGGTGTGATGAACGCGGTTTTTTCTCTGTCCATATCGTCAACAGCAATCTGCCAATATCCCGAAAGAAGATCAATAGACGAGAAATAGCTGGAACCGTGCAGGCAGTCAAGGGCGTCGTCTATACGTGGGAGCGGGTCGACGTGCTCTCTTTGTAATGCTGTTCAGATGACGGTAGTCTACACAGAAGCGCCACGTGCCGTCCTTCTTCTTAACCAACACCACAGGTGATGCCCAGGGACTCGATGAAGGCTCAATAATGTTTTTATCGAGCATTTTGTTCACTTCATCTTGAATTATTCGGCGTTCCGACACAGAAACTCGATATGGTCGTTGGTGAATAGGCGCAGCATCGCCAGTAAGAATCCGATGCTTGACCGCGAGCGTCTAGCCTAAAGGCCGATCGTCGAAGTCGAAAATATCGCGGTAGGACGATAATACTTCGCAAAGGTCTTCAGCCTGCATAGAGGACAGGTCCGTCGCAAACATTTTCCTTATGTTGGTATCAACGCCCGAGGCTGGCGCGAGGGGCATGCTAAGCTCGCGAGAACCATCTGTCGATAACGCTACCACGTATTGGTCGCCGAGACAATCAATCGTGGCAAGGCAAATACCTTGCGGTAGAATTTGCTTTGCCAAGCGAAAGTTAGACAGGAATGCGAGTGCGGTTCGCAGTAATAGTAAGTATACTGTGAGGAACGGTGACGTCATACTGTCTTGGGATGTTGGGCAGAGGAGTGACGAGGTACTCGCCATCAGGAACTGGTGGGAAAGACAACAGTTCAATGTAGACTACGGACTTTGGCGGCAGGCGAAGAAAGCCGGTGGAGCGTAAGCGGCAGTGAGGTGCGTCAGAAGGTTCTGCGAGCATCGGCAACTCAAGGCGAAGGGTACTGGAAGAGCAGTCAGTAAGAGCAGAATTGGCGGAGAGAAAATTGAGGCCGAGAATGAGGTCGTGGGGGCAATGAGCAATTACGGTGAAGAGGACAGGAGTGTGGCGGCCGGCGATGTTGACACGTGCCGTGCACAGGCCGATGATAGGCACAGTACCGCCATCCGCAACGCGGACGACGCGTGCCGACGCTGTGATGAGGAGCTTGTTCAGTCGTCGTCGGAAGGCAGGACTCATAATAGAAAGATGTGCTCCTGTATCGATGAGTGCCGTGACAGGATAGCCGTCAACGTCAACGTCAAGAAGGTTTCGGTCAGTAGGTAACGTGAGTCGAGGACTTGAGGGCAGGGTCGACAACGCAGCTTCACCTCCAGAAGCTGCAGTGCCTAGTTTTCCGGCTGGGTCCGGGAGACGATAGGCGGCGAAGAGAAGCGGCGGGGTTGGGGCGAGCGAGACTGTTGGCGTCGAGGTGAGGGCGAGCGGCTGTAGCGAAGGTTCGGAGCAGGGGCATCAGCGGTAGTGGGTTCATGGCGGGTCGCATAGGGTACAGAAGGTCCAAAGGTGCGGGAATAAGTGGCGGCGTAAGCCCGAGGAGGTGGTGGCCATCGGTTTTGGCAGTGACGGGCGACGTGGCCGATGCGACAGCAGTGGAAGCAGATCGGCCTGTCATCAGGGGTACGCCATTCGGACGGGTTGTGGCGAGATGTGGTAGAAAAGGACTGTCGGGGACAAGGAGGGCCGCTAGATAACTAGGGAACGCTGGGTCGAGACGTGGAACACACGGTGTTCAGACCCATGTTTCCAATTCCTGTCTGACGACGGCCTGAATCATCGCAATGGTGGTTGCTGGCGGATCGGGAGGCGTCGTAGAGAAGGCTGGCGAACAGGCGGCCTCGAGTTCGGGGCGAACAATACTGGTGACGTCGTCGCAGGTGGTGGTCTGACGCGGTCGACCCTCACATGTCGATGTAGCAGTAGTGTTGGGCAGGCGCGCAATGTGGTGTGAGATGCGGCGGCTCTTAGCCTGTTCAAGGCGATGACATTCTTTTTAATGACGTCGATAGGCGGGACATTGCCGAAAACAAGCAAATCTAAAGCGTCGTCGGCGATGCCTTTTAGCACATGTGCCACTTTATCTGCTTCGGATATATTATCCTCAGCTTTACGGCGCAGAGCTAAGACGTCGAGGATGTAGGAAACGTATGGCTCTGTAGATGACTGAACACGAGACGCAAGAGCCTTTCTCGCGGCAGTCTTGCGCCCACTGGGGTCGCCGAACAGTTCCCGTAGCTTTTCTTTGAAACTGTCCCAACTGGTTATTTTGTTATCATGCGTTTGGTGCCACACGCGTGGGGTGCCGCCGAGATAAAAGATGACATTGGCGAGCATAATCGTTGGGTCCCACCTGTTATTAGCACAGGCGTGTTCATACAGCTTGATCCAGTCGTCGACATCCTGTGCCTCCAGGCCACAGAACACACCTGGGTCACGATGTGGTGCAACCGTGACGATTGGAGCAGTCGGACAAGCCGAAGCCGTTGCAGAGGCGGGCTCGTCACCGGGAGACATGGTGACAAGCTCGGTGTGCCAACCACTTCGGAGTTCCGTCGTGAGGACGGGGATCGCTGACCTCCACCAGAGATGTTACGTGTGGAAAAACACAGACGAAAGATGCTATTTACACTCTATTTACACTGGAGCCAGGCAGCCAGGCTGACACTCGCTCGTGCCAAGGGCACGGACCAACTTCTTCGTCGTTCTCGCGGCTATATATATATATATATATATATATATATATATATATATATATATATATATATATATATATATATGACAATTTTTTGTGCAGAATCCCAAAAATTCTCACGCAGAGGCCTTCATTCGAAAGGACAGGGCCCTTGACATGAATACCGACATCTACATGTCCCGCGGGAGGCAGCCCTAAAAATACCTTGTTAGGGTGCCTCAGTGGAAGTGTCGCCATGAAGGGTGGTGACACCTTTTCAGCAGCCCGGCTCTGCTGTGTACCACAATGCTGAGCCGGGTACTGCTCGACGTATCTTTGTGTCACTGGTGTTAGGATGAAACTTGAACATCTTGGCAAATAATATGGGCCATCCTAACACCAGTAATATACCATAGAAAATAGTTTACCCCGAGACAACAAGTTCTCATTTTTCAATAAGCCTAGAATTTAATGTCACAAACAAAAGTAGATCAACTATGACCAGCTTCCAGCTAGCATGGCTCTCTTTCAAGCGTCAAGTAGAGGCACTTCCTGCCGCCTCCAATTAACCGCAATGGCGATGCTATACGACGGCTGGATCTTGGGCGTACTACAATGGGGGACGTATGATGATGACTAAACCGCGAGAAGCGTCGCCATCGAGGTACGCATATGTCGTGTTAAGGGTGGACTAATAAAGATGCATGCAAAGAAGCGTAAGTCGGCACCGCCAGTAGAAATCACGCCTTGTTTCGCCAATGCATTTTTCTCTGCATCGTGTTAAGCTGTGTACTGGCCTTAGATGACCATTATTCGCCTCTGGCTCGGCGAGCTGAAGCGAGCAGTCCAATATGTCACGATTTTCTCACTGTGCGTCGTCATCATCCTCGTGATGATCATTATCTTATTTCATCATCAAAGGCACCTTGAGGGGCATCAAATAATGGGGAGCAAATAACATAACGCAATGTAGATAGAGGGCCAAATAAATGATTTAGAAAAAATAAATTTCAACAGAAGAGTTGACAATAGAACGAACAGCGTAATACAAAATGGGAACCTGGTACACGATGTTAATGTTTGAAGCGTTTAATAAACACCTTTCCGGGTACCAGTAATCTATGGCAGCATGCAAAAAATGAGGAACAGCTCGACAGCAGCAGAGACTCCTTCGTAATTCGCTAAACCCGAGGGCGTGGGATCAAATCCTGGCCGCGGCGGCCGCATTTCTTTGGATATGAGCGCAAAAACACCTGTGTTTCAGGCCCTGGGCACAAGTTAAGCAACCCCAGGTTGTCAAAATTAATCCTGAGCCCCCTCCTCCCTACTACGGCCTGCCTCATAATCATATCGCGGTTTGGCCACGTAAAACCACAAAACGTAATTGTTCCCATAAGGGACTTGCATTGCCTCCAACGAGTCTGTAACTTCTCGGCAGGCTTGCGAATGCTTGTAGAACGTACGGCATATATATAGTGACTGTTTTGGCGGTATGTTAGGTTATTGTCACAGAGCGGCATGAACTAACCCCAGCCATTTGATACATGGTAGCAAATTTTGCCTTTACTCAATGTGACAACAAAACATACTACCAAAAAAGTCACTATATATATATATATATATATATATATATATATATATATATATATATATATATATATATATATACATACAGTGACTTTTTGGGTTGTATGTAAAAATATGTTCACAGAGGGGCACGAAAGAGCCCCAGCCATTTGAAACATGTTAGCAACTTTCGCCTTTACTCAATGCGACAACAAAGTCTCTTGGTTCACAGTAGCACATTCATTACATTTCGGGTAAACTACGTAATGACGCTACTCCCTTGTTTTCAAGAATGCAAAAAAGCAAAATTAACGCAAATAAAACAACCACCACGAAGCTGTTACATGTACTTCTGTGCTGCGCTGTTGTGGGTCACTATAACTCAAACTAACGCCGCGTAATGCTAGTCCAGCTTCCTAAAACACAGTTGTTGCTGTTCGGGGGGAAAAATGCCTCGTTGAGAATTCTGATGCATGCATGTCTTTACAACAAAGAATTAAAAAAAAATACTCGTTCGCCGTGGGCGTCCCAAGGATGCCACTTGTTCCACCACGACGAAGAGGAAATAAACAAAAATATGCTGCTGCCACGACATGTTGTAACCCAGTTTTTTATATTGTTTATTTGTATACCCAGTTGAGCTGCAGTGCGGTATATTGCGGGGGGCGTCGCATATAGAAAGGGGGGGATGGTTCTTTGGCGAGTTCCGTGCTGGTATAAGAGTGGCTAACTTCTATCTGAGCTCAAAAAAGAGAAAAAATATATGTATAGAAAAGGAAAATCCGTGTGCGGGAATAAACAAAAGGAAATGGCGCACTCGCACGGCTGTTTTTTCTTGACCTTCTACAGATCAGGGGCGAGGCTACTCAGCGGCAATTTTCTTTTTAATCGCAGTCTCAACTAACGAGGTTGTGTTCCTTTAGGGAGGCCACTCGGATGGGACAAAGAGCTCGCCTGATGTGGTAGGCTAGATACATCTAAACGTGCACGTGATTTACGAGAAAACAAATGCATAAATAGGCATTAGGAGCGATTATGCAGGCTAAGGGAAAAGAAAAAATAAGATTATGCAGGGATAAGAAAAGAGCAGATTGGGAGAGGAAACAAACGCGAGTTTGTTCCCTCGCCCAATCTGCTCTTAGTTTCACCCAATTTCATCTTAGTCGAAATCAAGAAAAAGAAATAGGGCATGGGCAGGACATGCAATGAGGAGGGAAGATAACCGATGGTCATTAAGGGTTACGGACTAGATTCCAAGGGAAGGGAAGCGTAGCAGGGGGCGGCAGAAAGTTAGGTGGGCGGATGAGATTAAGAAGTTTGCAGGGACGACATGGCCACAATAACTTCAAGGTGTCTCGGAGTAGGGTCAGGGAATTCACGTTCATCGATTGGGAACATTTTCGCAAGATTCGTGATGAAACCGGGATAGCCAGGGCACCCGCCACTCTCGAAGAATGTTGTGAAGGCATCCGGAACGACGCTTCCGCGTCCATCAAGAGAGTGGAAACATCTCGACGTCGAGCGGATGGACAGCAGACTCGCCTACCTGATCGAGGCCAAAACCGCCCTGCTCCGCCGATGGAAGGGTCAAAGGCTCAATCGCAGACTCCGAAAGAAGATTTCGGAGCTCAACAGGGTCATCGATGACCACTGCAAGGCGCTATGCCAGCAGCAGTTGGACGAGCTCTGCGAATCCATCGACGGACAGATGCGCAACGGCAAAACCTGGGGTATGCTGAAGCACCTTCTCGACGAAAGTGGCTCGAAGTCAAATCAAAGGCATACGTTGGCCCGGGCCCTTCACGAAGCCACCAGGTCTAACGCGGTCGATGAACTCATCGCAAAACTCATACAGAAGTACCTGCCTGTCCGTCGCGACGGAGACCCGTCGACCCAACTCCCGGACTACCGAGGCCCTCCACGCCCCGAGCTGGACGAAGACTTCTCCATTGCCGAGGTCAGACAGGCCATCTTCGCGCTCAACCGCAAGTCTGCGCCGGGTCCGGACGGAGTCACCAACAGAATGCTGAGAAACCTCAACGACACGTCGATTGTCTTTCTGACCGACAAGATAAAGTAGTCCTGGAAGAGCGGCATTGTACCTGCAGAATGAAAGACGGCCTTCACGGTGCTCATTCCCCAAGCCCGGCAAGGCCCTGAACATCGAAAACTTGAGGCCGATTTCTCTGACCTCCTGCATCGGTAAGGTCATGGAGCGCGTCGTCCTCAACAGGCTTAACGGGTACCTCGAAGACAACGAGATTTACACGTACAACATGATCGGCTTCCGCGCCGGACTCTCAACGCAGGATGCCATGAAACTAATCAAGCATCAGATTGTGGATGGCCGTTCCGGAGACGTCAAGGCTCTGCTCGGTCTAGACCTCGAGAAGGCTTTCGACAACGTGCTCCACACCTTCATCGTCAAGACCATTTCAGACCTGGGTCTCGGTTCCAGATTCCACAGCTACGTCAGCTCTTTTCTAACTCATAGGAAGGCCAAGCTTCGCATTGGAGACTTCCGCTCCCCTCAGAAGGCCGAGCACACCTCATGGCGCCGTCATCCCCCAACTTTGTTTAACATCTGTATGATTGGTTTTTCCAAGAGGTTGGCGCGCGTCGAGGACCCCAAGCACACCATCTACGCCGATGACATTACCATATGATGCTCCCGCGGCTGCGAGGGCAGAGTCGAAGAAGCCATGCAGGAGGGGATCGACGTGATCGAGGAGTATCTCCGCCCCACCGGACTTCGATGCTCCCCCGCCAAGTCGGAGCTCCTACTTTACAGAAAAGAGAAGGGAGGCAGACCCAAAGATTGGAAGCCAGTCTCCGAAAGCAACATCAGACTTCGCACTTGGGACGGGGGGATGATACCCAGGGTCGACGTTATTCGGGTCCTGGGCATGTTTGTCGAATTCAACGGCGGGAACGGAACTGCTCTCCTCCACAAGATCATCGCAAAGACGGACAACGCTTTCCGCCTCGTTCGCAGAATCGCAAACCGGCATCGAGGAATGAAAGAAAACAATCTTCTCAGGCTGATCAATGCCTTCGTACTCTGCCACATCACGTACACGATTTCTATGCACAACTGGCTCAGAGCGGAGCGAGACGAGCTCAACGTTCTTATCCGCAAAATAGTCAAGAGGGCTCTTGGGCTACCCATCAGGACCCATACCGAGGATCTCTTGAAGCTGGGGGTACATAACACCGCCGAGGAGATTGCCGAAGCCGAAGAACGCGCGCAACTCAGTCGCCTGACTACCACAGTGGCAGGTAAACGCATCCTCGAAGAGCTGGGTTACCACCCTGCGGAATTCCCGATTGTGAGTACCCCGATCCCTAGGTGCATTCGAGACAAGTTCGTAGTGGCCCCTGTGCCTCGAAACGTCCATGCCGTTCACAACGAGGGCAGACGCAAGGCCAGAGCAACAGCTTTCCTCAAACAGATCAAGCAACGCGACATTAGAACAAGCTTCGTCGACGCCGCGGAGTACAGTGACGGGAAGACCTTTGCCGTCGTTGTGGTCGACTTGAGCGGAACGATTTCCAATAGCGCCTCGATTCGCACTTCAGACCCCGGAGTCGCCGAGCAAGTCGCCATCGCCCTCGCCCTGCTAGACGCTCGTGGCTCCGAAATCTATAGTGATTCTAAAACGGCAGTTAAGGCTTTTCAGAAGGGTTGCATCGCCAAGGAAGCTGTCCGTCTTCTTAGCGGCTCGAGTCCACATGCTCTCACAAACCATTCAATTCACTGGTTTCCCGCTCACGTAGGATCGGTAGAGGGTGCTCCCCCGAATCTCAATGAGTCTGCCCACGAGGCTGCGCGTGACCTCACCGACCGCGCTTCCTCTACAAGGAGCACTGGCTCCCCTCCTCTCTACGGTCACAGGGACGCTCCCGCTACTCGTAACGAGATTATTAAATATTTCTACATGTCCAGAAGAGTCTTTCCACGCCCTCACCCCAAGTTGAATAGGGTGCAAGCCGTTTAGCTTAGGCTTCTACAGACCAGCACATATCCGTGTCTGTCCGCTCTCCACGAGGCTTACCCCGACGTCTATCGCGACGACGCCTGCCCGTCCTGGGGCCAGACCTCCACTCTACCTCACATGCTCTGGTAGTGCGGGTCGACATACCCCAAGTTCGTCAAGGAGGAGTGGGATTCGCTTCTGCGTAGCCCCGCTCTAGAAAAGCAAATCCTGGCCGTCCGGCGTGCCCGCCACCGGGCCGATGGGCTAGACCTGCCGGTCCCGACGTGGGACTAGCCGGATGCGCGACGGGTTCGCGTCCTCGCCGGACCTGCAATAAAGTTTATTCACTCACTCAGTTACTCACCTGGGTTGTTGGGGAAGTATGGGTGAGGCCTTTGCCCTGCGGTGGGCGTTATCAGGCTGATGATGATGATGCAGGCTAAAGTTCTCAGCCGGACTTTTCTCGTTCATCCTAGACTTGTATTCAGCTCAAGTCTGTTAGCCTAGGAGTGTTACCTTCCCTCTCGTGTGTTACCGTATCAACTAGCAAGCTTACACGCTGGCTTAGGCTAAGCAGCGTGTGTTCCCCCAATACCAGAGACAAAGGGGATATGGGCAAACGAGGCCTACCTGTGTGGGCTCTATGGTTAGCCCGAGAGCATGTACAGGGTGATCCTTTATGAAAGGATGCTGAAATATTGTGGGCATCATTAAGGAGTGTGCAATAGAAGTCGGTGTTGACACCGTTAGAAAGGATACCAGTAAGCTATCGCAAGAGACGAAAGATCTGATCAAGAACCGCCAATGTATGAAAGCCTCTAACCCTACAGCAAGAATAGAACTGGCAGAACTTTCCAAGTTAATCAACAAGCGTAAGACAGCTGACATAAGGAAGTATAATATGGATAGAATTGAACATGCTCTCAGGAACGGAGGAAGCCTAAAAGCAGTGAAAAAGAAACTAGGAATTGGCAAGAATCAGATGTATGCGTTAAGAGACAAAGCCGGCAATATCATTACTAATATGGATGAGATAGTTCAAGTGGCTGAGGAGTTCTATAGAGATTTATACAGTACCAGTGGCACCCACGACGATAATGGAAGAGAGAATAGTCTAGAGGGATTCGAAATCCCACAGGTAACGCCGGAAGAAGTAAAGAAAGCCTTGGGAGAAAGTAAAGAAAGCAAAACGCGAAGGCAGCTGGGGGGATCAGGTAACAGCAGATTTGTTGAAGGATGGTGGGCAGATTGTTCTAGAGAAACTGGCCACCCTATATACGCAATGCCTCCTGACTTCGAGCGTACCGGAATCTTGGAAGAACGCTAACATAATCCTAATCCATAAGAAAGGGGACGTCAAAGACTTGGAAAATTATAGACCGATCAGCTTACTGTCCGTTGCATACAAGGTATTTACTAAGGTAATTGCAAATAGAATCAGGAGCACCTTAGGCTTCCATCAACCAAAGGACCATGCAGGATTCCGTAAAGGCTACTCAACAACAGACCATATGCACACTATCAATCAGGGTTTAGAGAAATGTGCTCAATATAACCAACCCTTATATATAGCTTTCATTGATTACAAGAAAGCGTTTGATTCTGTCGAAACCTCAGCAGTCATGGAGGCATTACGGAATCAGTGTGTAGACGAGCCTTATGTAAAAATACTGAAAGATATCTATAGCGGCTCCACAGCCACCGTAGTCCTCCATAAAGCAAGCAACAAAATCCCAATAAAGAAAGGCGTCAGGCAGGGAGATACGATCTCTCCAATGCTATTCAAAGCGTGTTTACGGGAGGTATTGAGAGACCTGGATTGGGAAGAATTGGGGATAAAAGTTAATGGAGAATACCTTAGCAACTAGCGATTCGCTGATGATATTGCCTTGCTTAGTAACTCACGGGGCCAATTGCAATGCATGCTCACTGACTTAGAGAGGCAAAGCGGAAGAGTGGGTCTAAAAATTAATCTGCAGAAAACTAAAGTAATGTTTATCAGTCTCGGAAGAGAACAGCAACTTACAATAGGTAGCGAGGCACTGGAAGTGGTAAGGGAATATATCTACTTAGGGCAGGTAGTTACGGCGCCTCCGGATCATGAGACGGAAATAATCAGAAGAATAAGAATGGGCTGGGGGTGCGTTTGACAGGCATTCTCAGATCATGAACAGCAGGTTGCGATTATCCCTCAAGAGAAAAGTGTATAACAGCTGTGTATTACCATTACTCACGTACGGGGCAGAAACCTGGAGGCTTATGAAAAGGGTTCTACTTAAGTTGAGGACGACGCAACGAGCTATGGAAAGAAGAATGATGGGTGTAACGTTAAGGGATAAGAAAAGAGCAGATTGGGAGAAGCAACAAACGCGAGTTAATGACATCTTAGTTGCAATCAAGAAAAAGAAATGGGCATGGGCAGGGCATGTAATGAGGAGGGAAGATAACCGATGGTCATTAAGGGTTACGCACTGGATTCCAAGGGAAGGGAAGCGCAGCAGGGTCCGGAAAAAAGTTAGGTGGGTGGATGAGACTAAAAAGTTTGCAAGGAGAACATGGCCACAATTATTACATGACCAGGGTAGTTGGAGAAGTATGGGAGAGGCCTTTGTCCTGCAGAGGGCGTAACCAGGCTGATGATGATGCTGAAAGCGCCAGCGAGTGGCAGTAAAGGGCAGCTCGTTCGCTTGTGGCGTCATCTAGCGGCGGCCATGATAACCAGACACTGCTGATTGGCACGCGCCTGCTGGGCTTCCTCCCACGCCAGTTAGGTGCGCAAGCCTGCAGCGCGGCGTTTGCTGCTAGCAAACCACGTTCGGTACGCTAGCGCACCGGAAACGTGAAAGTGCCAAAATATGCGCGCTAGTTGACGGGTGCTCGTAGCGTATTTTAATGCGTAAGCATTCTTTGGCGAGTACCGCAGCGAGATCTCTGTTACGCGAAAAGTTTAATGCCTTGTATCTGCCCAAAAAATACGCAATTTGCGGCTTGATTTATTCGTCACAGTAGTGCAAATGTAAACGATTAGTAGCTTTATACCCGATAAGGAACAATTAGAACAACAGTGTTGTCAGATAAAATACCCATAGGTACACCTACGGCTTCATAGAAAATATATTGGCAAGGGGTTGGCCAACTTGAAATTTGGGGGTGGACCAACTAAAGTTTGGGGCTGGGCCAACTGAAGTTTGAGGGTAGGCCAACGTGAAATTTTGGGGCGGGCCAACTTATATTCGTGGGCGGGCCAACTTGACGCCTGTAGATTGGTCAACTAAAATTTAGGGGCATGCTAACTCATATGCATATTTAGACAAGTCCTGTGGAGTGTTTCTGCATACTTTTTACAGTACTCAGCTCCGGCTCCGCACTTCCCCGCATAGCGTGAATAAACATCACTTGATTCGGAGCAGTTTAGGAGAGCTATGCACTCAAGACGAACTTTGGCTTAGGTAATTAAACCTAATTAATTCGTTAAATAATTAAACTTAGTTTTATTTAAAACGACGATGGCTGTCTAATTATTTCATTGATTTGACTTAATTAAATGTATGAATGATACGTTAGTATAAGTAATCAATTACTAGTTGAGAATACTTAAGATCAAACTAATCTCAAGTACCATTGATCTTGATTAGGCTCCGTTAATTTAACCTTGGTTGGTCTTGTTTATTATTATAAATTAAGATACGTTAACTTTAATTTTATTAGCCACATTATTTTTAATTACCCTCAATTATTCATGGTTGCGCTTAACTTACTGTATCGTAATTAATCTTGCTAGTATTTATCAATCTCAATTACCCTTATTCCTATTCAGTACTCCCTATACGTGGTCGTAATCATAAATAGTAGTCATACGTAGTCAAAGACACTCTCATGCATACACCCATAGTACCTCATGTATACCATGTATACATAGGACCTCATGCATCGTATCACGCTTTACAGAGAGACGGACGGACGGACAGAGTTCCGAGGGAAGTAGCTTTAGAATGCGTACGTATTAATATACGCCGGGAGTACTTAATAACCACCGGGCGTATGTTAGCGCTGCCACGTTTCCAGCGCCCTGGCGTGCTCTGCGTGGCTTGCTAGTAGAAGATCACGCGCAGTAGGCTCCGCTCCTTGCGCAACAGTCATGCGGCGACGGGGTGGCGGGAGGCGCTCAGCTATCTTGCAAGCGCTTGTCTATCGGCCACGACTGGTTATCCTGGCCGCCAATAGATGATGCCACAAGCGGACGTGCTTCCCCTTCCTGCCACTTGCTGGCGCTCTAAGCAGCCTCGGCAACCTCCGCATACATCCACATATTTAACGTAGTAGTTCTGCGGAAACCCGCAAGGTGGAGAGATGTAATGAATAAAGAGAAAATGAGACATCCACCCGTTCGTAGCAATTGCTACAAAGGAAACCCATACGGGTTCCTCGAAAGAAAAGCCTCATAGTTGAAGAAAAATTCGTCCTGGTCCGGGACTCGAACCCGGGACCACTGCCTTTCCGGGGCAGCCGCTCTACCATCTGAGCCAACCAGGCGGCTAGCAGATGGCAGGGCGAAGTCGAAATTGTCGACAACACGAAGCAAAGGCAAGAATTTGACGTAGTAGTTCTGCGGAAACCCGACTTCGCCCTGCCATCTGCTAGCCGCCTGGTTGGCTCAGATGGTAGAGCGGCTGCCCCGGGAAGGCGGTGGTCCCGGGTTCGAGTCCCGGACCAGGACGAATTTTTCTTCAACTATGAGGCTTTTCTTTCGAGGAACCCGTATGGGTTTCCTTTGTAGCAATTGCTACGAACGGGTGGATGTCTCATTTTCTCTTTATTCATCCACATATTTACCTCCGAAGAGCGCAGACCATGCGCTCGCCTGTTCCCTTTGACAAAGGATCAGCGTGTACGCTGTACCTAGTGTCTGCAGTTCCCGCAGCGACAACCTGTGCATTACGTATGAGCACGGGCATGGATCCTGAAAAAGGCCTTGCAATTAGCCCAAGAAGGCTTGTTGTGCGATACTCATGCGAATTTGACGACTTCGCGTACTCTGTGCGACGTCGATCGCTGCCACTGTCATCGTTGGATGAAATTTTATATGGGTGATTTACGTTTGCAGGATATTGTTTATTTTTACTTTATTTGTTTATAAATACTGCGACGGTGACTTGTGGTTATAGCAGAGTGGAGTTACATTTGTTGGGTTTTGAAGATTGTCAAGCATGCAACTGTAAGAATAAAAGGAATGCACAGAAACGAATTAGCTAATGTGGCAATGTGACATGGTGCTTTACTGGAACCAAGCACGAGAAGGTATAGTAATCTTAGCGCGAGATGCGAGACAATTCGCTTCTGTAGCTATACAAGAAAAAGGTTTAAGGATGGTTGCGAAACGACTTCATTCGTAAGTTTATTTCATTCAGTTATTGTCCCACTGTTATTTAGGGTGGAAAAAGGAGTTATGGTCAAGGCGCGTCTCTGTCTTGTGGCATATCCTGTAGAGAAAGAATCTGCGATATGTCCGCCTTATAATAGCCTTTAACGAACTGCAACGAAAATTTCAATCTCAAAACATAATTTCTTTGCGTTACCATTGGGAGGTTGGATTTTGCTAATAAACAAGTGATCGAAGTTCACCCAAACCTGTTCTAAATAAACCTAACCACTCTATTTTGCATTGCTTTCAATTTGGTTAACATGTTTTTAATGTAGTTGCACCAAACTGTATTATGCACAATCTAAAGTTGGTTGAACAATTGCCTTAAACGCAATAAGGTGAACAGCGGGAGTAGGAAGTTTGTGCGCAAGTCTTAGATAAAAGAGCACATACTTAGATGAGCTAACTACAGCGTTTAGGTATTTCGTCCAGCTAAGGTCATGGGAAATCTAAAGACCAAGATACCTGTAGTGTTCCACTTCCAAAAGAAAGACGTTATAGGCTAAATATGTAAAATGAAGAGGATCACGTTTATGGGAAATTTCCATGAAAACTGTTTTTTAAAGATTAACAGATATTTGCCATTTATCACACCAACGAATAACCCTTTGAAGTGCCTCGTTGAAATAACTTAAACAAAAGCTGAACTTTTACAGGTATATCATGTGTAATTTCGAGTACTGGAGAAAAAATCCTACGTCATTACGTTTTACAACTACTTGAATTTCCGCCTAATCATTACGACTGCCACGCGGAAGGCTTCGCAAACACTGGCAGCGACGCCAACAACAAGCCGAGCACACAGCGCGCCAAATAACGCTTTGCGGAAGGTGTTCTAACCAAAGAAATGGCGCCATCAGTGAGCTGAGCAGGCTGGGCAAGGATGGCGCGCCAGCTTCCGCTACGTGACAATATGCCCTGCTGTTATTCTGTGCCGCAGTTATAAGGTCATGCAAGAATGGAATGTGGCGTCTAAGGTCGCGAAAAATTTCCGTCGAGAGTAACTTTCATTTTGCTTGCATTTCGAAGTTTCCGCGACCCGGATAACATGGAGTTGCGTGGGATAATTATCACAACTGGTTTGCTCCTATTTGTTTGACTGTTCTCAGAATAGATCTAAGCAAATATCGTGGACCTAACAAAGAATACTTAGGCCTCTTTAAGATGCGCCTCCCAAGTATTTAAAGTTAAAGCACAATTATTTCTTTTTTCTTAGCGCTAGATTGGCAGTCTTTGACGCATGTATGAAGTATGAATTCTTTCGACAGATTCCACGAGCTTCACAAATAGGCCAATTAAAAATTGCTTTGGCGCTTTCACCCAATCCGCGTTCCCTTACTATAGTACATCTAAGTGACGAGAGCAGCGTCGCCAGAGTCGCGTCACAATTTTTACCAACCAGCATGAAGACATGCTGACAGAATACACGGCGTTGTGAAGTCACTATATACAAAAGCCTCATGCTTCTGCAACCGGCCAAGGACGTCTCGGAACAAGAACACATTTCTCCGAACATCCTTGCCAACTTCCCCCCCTGGCTTATTTTAACAATACAACGGGAGAGAACTGAACGTTTTCTGAGCGGAAGCCACAAGCGTAATACAACGAAAGAGCACGTCGTTCAGAGTTCACCACAGGAGTTCCTTCGGTCTATAAGGAAGTTGCCTCGAGCACTCCACAGCGACTCCCACCGCCCTTCCCAAAACGCCTTACTGCACACCTGGACATTGTCGACGCCCAAGCCTATTGTGCGTAATGCACTTCTTTCTAGCGTTATCCATCTGAATATTGGTCAGCCGCCCGGAATACAATGCGAGCGGTGGCCTGGATTCGACAGGCCCCGCTCGCATTAATGTAGAGATTTTCGTTGTCTCGTCATACCTCGGTTCAGACGCACGTGACTGCTTTCAGAGAGCTCTATAGATTCGTTTCGATGGGGCCGTAGCCTCAGAGGAAATCTTAGCCTATGGGGCCGGTCGGCCCTGCGGGCATAGTCGTCGATCCAGCTTAAGCATTTGCGCAACATAACGAGATTCGGGCTCCACGGGCGGGTTAGCTAAGCTCCTGGTTTCGATGAATGACGTGCGTTGGCAGCAAGGAAAGCGTGATCGTAATTTTGTTCCTTCGGAACAATACTTTTCCTTTTTTTTAAACTTTGAAGCCGAAGCGACGTCTTCCTTATGATGACGGTAGATTCTGAGCCTCCCTACAATTGAAATGCGAAATCGACCAAAAATCGAGCTCCGTTTCAACAAAAGCCACAATGTTGGCGAACGTTGTTTCGAAGATGTTGAAACCAGAGAAGGAATCAATGGTCGGATATACGTGCCAGGGTACCGCAAGCTGCGCTGCGAAGCTTGCAAATTTCCTTGGTGTCCAGTGTAATCAGGTCGGCATATGATGGGTGTCCTCGTGAACTCAACCATACAATGCAAAAATATTAGTGTACGCAGTAAGACGAACAAAATCACGAGTGATGGTATGCACGGTGAAAGGCTAATTGGGATGAAGCAATGAGATTCTCAAGAGCCAAGAGATAAAAAAGAAAATGAGCTTCGCCTGACGCGCGAAGAATTGATAATAGTTTATAGCAGAGTCTTCCCAAAACTTACGCGAGTGATTCGTTATCATTCTTTTGAACTGTATTACTGACTGCCTCGAGAGACGCCTTGGAAACTCTCCACATTGCCAGTACCTGGTGTTACATCGCCATACCCTTGTTTATTTAGATTAGAGAGAAGGAAACGCTTGTTTGTTTAAAGCTGAGCTTGGTATTATGATTACTGTGCGCAAAATTATGCCATGTTAAACCAATTTGCAGATGCGACGTAGCACTGCCCCAATTTTTGCTATGCGTCGCTGCGACCTAGTCTGTGTGCGTGTATATATAGGCATATCAAACCAAGACATCAAGCACAGCGTAGGGGAAGTTCCTTCTTGATAACTGAATTAAATTATAAATAATAAATTAATGGAAATGTAAGTGGATGAAAAAACAACTGCCAACAGGTGGGATACGAGCTCACGTGTTCGCATTACGCGTGCGATGCTCTTACTAATTCAGCTACCGCAGCGCCGTTTTGACATCCACTTTCTGGGGTGCTCATGTTTACCTACTGTAACTAACCCTGGAAATGTTAGGCAGTGCTACCACTCACGAGCCTTGGCGACGGACGTGCAAGCCGCAGGCGTCACGCGCACGTTAACATTTCGGGTGGAGTCAACTGGTCAATAAACCCACGCACGCTACCTGAACGCATCAATGCTGCCGGATTCTAGAGTACCCACTAAAAATTTTGCACCTTTATGGATAGTAAAAAGGGCGTTTTCTGTATGTGCGTCCATGGTTACACCCTTTTAGAAGACATTTTACTCAAAGCATCATTAAGGGTGTATATACCACAAATAAGGTGTGAAATAGCTCGATGAAGGATGTTAAATCGACGGCTGAAGTGTGTAGAGCACACTAATGCATAAATCTGGGTACAAGAATGCGTATACGTCCATGCATTAATCAATGTGTCTATGTATTGGATTTTTAATGTGAAAGCATTATATGTCCCATAAGGCAGAAATTCCGGCGTTGTCGGCAACGAGTGGCATCAAGAATCAGTGTGACGTCATCAGCGTCTTATATGACGTCAGTAGTAATACAGAAGGTAGTAAATGGTATAACAACCTTATGTAGTAGTAATTATGGGTAATTATGAAATGAAGTGAATTAAGGTGAATTGGAGTGAAATAAAGTGAATTAAAAAGTGAAAACGAGTTAGAGTGGGGAGAATTAGAGTGCAGTAAAGTGAATTATGGTGATGTATGTGAATGAAGATGAAATAAAGTGGATTAATTCAGACTAAGGTTAGTACAAATTATAGCAAGGTGGAATAAGGTGGAATTATGTCGGTGAAATCATAGCAAGGTGTATTACGGCGGATTAAAGTAGAATTGTGAAGGACACGTGAAAATGTGTGACATCACGTATCGTGGCCACACGATAATTGGAAGTGTATTTCCATGAAGTCATAATGATTTCGCATTGTGAATGGAATGCCAATCTTTTTCTCGAATTCAGACGTCACTGGTATGACGGCCACTCAAAAATGTATCATTCATAACACGTATACACATTCACTTACAAATTCATTAATTATCATTAGATTTTGTGCTCACAGCGATATTACAGGGGAATTAAACACTTCTAGGACTAACTCGAGCAGCAAAATGAAAACTCAGGAGGAACGTGCACGATTTCACAGGAATATTGCGGTTTCCTTAACACCCAAACAAAAAGGGGCGAAACTAAACTAGCTCTCTGGATACATTGCTGCACAAACAGGGACGTGTTAGGTGAGCCCCTCCTGTACAATGGCATCAACGTATAGTCGGCTTCTAGTCGGCTTCCGGTAAAGTGTGAAGTAAAGCTTACGGGTAGCCAGCAATATTCAGACTACAACAGTCATCACCCGCGACCCTGCAAGGAAGGAATTCTTGTAAGACAAATGAAACGAATAGGAAGAATCTGCAGCGAAGACCACGATTATATTCACCACGTAAACAACCTAAAAACAACGCTAGCAGAAAGAAACAATCCGCAGGTTGCTCTCGATAGAGCTTATGATGTCGCGTAAAGATTGGAGAGACAGTCGGAATTAGCGAAGAAACTGCCTACACAAGAATCGGATGGACCGCCAGCCTTTAAAACAAAATATTCTAATACACTCCCGAACATAAACAACATCCTACGAAAATACCACCCAATATTATCAAGGAACGAGCGTCTGAGAAAAGCGTTCCCGGATGTACTAAGGGTTACCAATCGCCGCAACAGGAACTTTAAAAATATGTTAGTGCACGCAAATGGCAGCCAACATCATTTCCTCGTAATAAGGGCATGTTGTCGCCCCAAGTGCAAAGCCTGCAGGCACCTTCAAAGTGACATTGAATTAGAAGCACCGCGAATAGTTATACGCACGAAATCACATCTAGCTTCACTTGTACAAGTTCGGATGTGATGTATATGCTCGAATGTTCCTTCTGTAAGAAACAATATAGCGGTGAAACGGGATAATCAGTGAACGTTGGAGTAAACGGAGATCGTGCGGACACAGCTAAAAAGCTTCCGAAAGCCGTCGCCGAGCATTTCAACCAACCAGGTCATAACTTTGACGAAGTAAACAAACTCTACATCTTACAGTCAAATTTCCGTTCTGAAAGAGAAAGAAAATGCAGAGAATCATACCTTATCCATAAGTTCAAGACATTGCAACCAACTGGCATAAACGTTTCAAAGGGAGCTTTAGAATATATTTGCTATGCTAAATTTCAAGCTATACGCAAGAACACATAATTTCGTTTCTTAGCGTTGTGTTTTTCTCTTTCCCGCTTTCTTTGTTTTATTTGTTTATTTCTTCCACTTCAGTATTTCCTATTCTCTTATTTTTTCACGAGCACCTGTTTCTGCCGCTCCTTCTGTTATCTCTTTCAGAGACACGATAGCCCACGACGACCAGGGAAACAGGTAATAGAGGGCTACTGTGCACGCCGTTTTCACGCCAGCTGACACACGGGCATTGACAAGTGATTGACAGACGGCCCTGTCAATGGCCTAGTGCACAGCAATACTTAATTATCTATTCAATAACCCGCCGTGGTTGCTCAGTGGCTATGGTGTTGGGCTGCAGAGCACGAGGTCGCGGGATCGAATCCCGGCCACGGCGGCCGCATTTCGATGGGGGCGAAATACGAAAACACCCGTGTACTTAGATTTGGGTGCACGTTAAAGAACCCCAGGTGGTCAAAATTTCCGGAGTCCTCCACTACGGCGTGCCTCATAATCAGAAAGTGGTTTTGGCACGTAAAACCCCAAATATTATTATTATTATCTATTCAATACCCTCGCCGCTCACACACCTTCGCTCGTTGCCGCACCCATCCGCCTTACGCCCTCTCCCCTTTAGAAAAAGCCCACCTATTATGTGCTGTGTCTAGGAAAGCATATGTCGCCTTGAAGTCCACTTGTCGGAACGTTTGCTCGTGCTTTCACCTTGCTCTCGTTTTGCTCATCGTCTTGAATTTCTGTCTCCCGCCGTCCCCGTGTTTTCTCTTCATTCGTTCATGTAGTTCGAGTAAGCGTCATGACAGCACAGGGACGTGACCTTAGTACAGGCTTAACATCAACGCAGCGCGAAGATGACATAAGCTTAGTACACGCACCCAAACAACAGGGGACACTCCTTATATATATATATATATATATATATATATATATATATATATATATATATATATATATATATCATCAGAAGCCAACAAACAATGACACCAAGGACAACATAGGGGAAATTTCTTGTGCTTAATAAGTGAAATAATTAAACGATAAATTAATGGAAATTAAAGTGGATGAAAAAACAACTTGCCGCAGGTGGGAGCCGAACCCACAACCCCTCTGTTGTCCTTGGTGTCAGTGTTCGTTGGCTTCTTATGATATGACTAATAAAAATCGGGCCCCTCGGTTAACCCCCTTTCTTGTCGTTAATTACTTAACGAGGGTCCCGAATCCGGCTACATTGATGCCTTCAGGTATAGCATATGTGGGTTTATTGACCAGTCGCCTTCACCCAAAAAAAGATCACGTTATCGTGACGCCTGCGGGATAAAGGACGTTCCACGTCCGCCGCCAAGGTCTGTGAGTAGTGGCGATGGCGAACACTCCCAGGGTTGTACTAGAACACATAAGTACCCAAGAAAGTGGATGGGGAAACAGCGCCGCGGTAGCTCAATTGGTAGAGCATCGCTCGCGAAATGCGAAGGCTGTGGGTTCGGTTCCCACCTGCGGCAAGTTGTTTTTTCATCCGCTTTAATTTCCATTATTTTATCGTTTCATTATTTCATTTATTAAGCACAAGAAATTTCCCCTATGTTGTCCTTGGTGTCAGTGTTTGTTGGCTTCTTATGATATGACTAACAAAATGGGGCCCCTCGGTTAACCCCCTGTCTTCTCGTTTATATATATATATATATATATATATATATATATATATATATATATATATATATATATATATATATATATCGAGAGAGAGAGAGAGCAAAAAGAGGAAAGGTAGAAAGGTCAAATGGGCTAATGTTTGATTTGCTACCCTATAGGTGGTGGTATAAGAAAATAGATAGACGGGGGAAAGAATAGTGTAGGAACTTCCAACCCTTATTTCGAGCATCAAATAATGAACGTTTCTGTTGAGTCCATTGACAGATTTTGGGCTTGCCGTTGTCTGCAAAATTACAAGTCACCAGGCAACAACAGAGGGTGAAATACACGAGGCAAGATACGGAGACTGAAATACAAGAATCATGCTGTGATAACACGAATCAGCAACGCCAAAACACACCATGATTTGTTTTTATTAATATGATATGAGGGTAGAGGTTGGCGCCATTATTGGAGCGTCTTCTCCTTTCCGCCGAGCACGCAGGGGAAGATTTCACAAACCTTCTCATTCGTTAATACTCTTTGCCATTGACTGGCCGCCTTCGCTAATGATATGTCCATTATCGTGATTGGCTGGAATTTTATCATAGGAACAATTCTATCGTAACGGCTGCTTGTGAATGCGAGTCATAGAGTCATCCTGAGAAACATACGGACGATTGGCCGTGCCTTACAACAAGCGCCCATTGAGACGCTATCGCAAGCATGCTAATGGTAGCGTCTATTAAATGCAAATCGCAAGAGAATTCTTTTTTGATCGAATTTAAGCTTTGACACTCTACTCGTGTGGAGTGCTTTCTACAGTCGCACGCTAATGTTTCGAGATCAATAATGCAGATAAATTTTGTTTTCTTTGCTGTCTGGGCAGCCCTGCTGAAATCACGTGTTTGCGTTCTCAACTCGTAGAGCACATGTGCAAGTAACGTAACGTATTGAAGTACGTTCCTGCTTACGACCTCTTCGGAAAGAAATTTTCATTTTCCGATTTGTGTTCGCTAGTGAGCCTGACTTATGATTGGTGAGCGCCTTGATTTATCCATCTTCACCCCTAACTGATATCGCCAACTTTAAATCTATGTAGTCAAAACCAACAATAAGAGAAAAAAAAAACAATGCAAAAAAAATGAAACTGTGGGCTAAAGTTATGTTGCTGTGGCAGCCCCGCAATCCGTGGGACTTTTCACAACTGGCGTAACACGTTGGAAAGTCGCGTGTTATTTGCTCTTTTTCTCCCACGAGTGGTCGTGGGCGCCTACCTCAGAGGCGGCATAACAGGAAACTAAGCCGTGGAACAGCGCGTCGCGTCTTGAATGCGCTGACAGACATCCGCCCGCGTAAACACTGTAATTTTGTGTCATTCTCCAGAGACCCACGCCGCGAACGCGTTGCCGCTTTTGATGGCAGCTAAACCACTGCATTTTCCCCAGCGATTCGGCGATAGCAGCGAATGTTTCAGTGCGAGGAAAATGTGGCGAACAGTGTGTCGCCTCACACGCGTGACACGTTTGTGCGTGCACTGATTGAGGGCGCAGCGCTAACTCGTGACGCTTCCTATACGGTCGCACGTCAAGCAAACCTCCGAATATTTTCTGATGGTTATTTGTTCTCGCTTCGTCTCGTCCGACCTAACACAGCATCCACCGAATGATGGAGCGCAATCACGTGCAGTTTGATCGCAAACATCGTTGCATTCCCCAGAGGAAAAAAAAATATGCGTGCTTAATACTGAAATCTGTGCTCTGTTTCGTTTTTTTTTTCTTATTTTGAGAAAGTGGGCGTGGCTGCCGCATCGCCTTGCGCTCGCGGTGCGTTATGACGTGCATAACAGCATAAGCAGACCGCTTCGTGCAGAGTTCTTCAAGTTCTATTGTTCTTCTGCGCGCTGTCAGCGCCACACGCGGGCGGCCGAGCGAACGTCAGTGGAAGCAGCTTTATGACGGGGTTGCTTAGCGAACATCGCGAGGGACTAGAAGAATTATGACATTCGGCAGCCTTTGCACTCTCCTCTCCAGTTTGTTTCAATGAACCGGCGCAATAATTTGTGCTGTTGCAGCTCGTGACGCAGCCTAAGCAGTCCAAAAATGCAATAGGAAGTTCTTTTTTTCTTCTTTTTGATCGTTGCGCCAGAAATATTCGCCATAAAGGCATACATTTCTTGTGCCACGATATACATTCGTTAGCAAGAACAATATCTAAAGTGTTGTGTATTGGATTCGTTAATTTACTTTTATACGTTCTGTTTCCGCAGGCCCAATATCTGGTAGAGGGCAGTTCTGTCGTGGTAATACTGTCTCGGTACACAGGCCCACATCGAGTCCTGCGTGCCGTGACTCCATTTACGCACGAAATCGCCCCAGTCGGTACCTGCTGTGACTCACCTGCCCCGAATTGCACTGACGTTGTGCATGTCGCACGCCTCGAACCATACTACTCTCCTGTTATCACCGATATTTAGACGCCCCCGGGACGGGGTTTCTGCCACCGGGGATAATGATGCATGCAAATTTCGCGGCGGGCGATGCATGCGGGCGCCCCCGACGAAGACGACGAATGCTCTCTGGCTTTCGAGCTGTCGGCTGAACTGGCCAGTGCTGCAGTTATCATTTGTAGATATACGTTGTAAATAGTCTCCACTTTTTGATCCTTCGTTCGCGTAACGTTCGCGTTTTAAGAACTGAATACTATGTACAAAGTATATGTACAAAGGATAACTGCAGCGCTGGGCAGTTAAGCCAACAGCTCGAGAGGCAGAGAGCATTCGTCGTCTTCGTCGGGGCGCCAGCATGCATGGTCCACAAGAAACACGCAACATGCATGTATCATTATGACACTTTGTTGTCTATGTCGGCGAATCTCTCTATTGCGTGCGTGTGTGTGTGGTGAGTGGGCGGGAGGCATACGTGTGGGTGCGTGTGTTACTTTTCTGCACAAACACTGAGACAATTATTCTGTGGAGCTCTTGACCATTCTTGTATGTTTGCTTCGTTTGGCTATAATTTACTACTGCAGTGCAGCTTTAGAGCGTATACATTTGTTTCCTACTTAATGTCGATCACGTCATTTCTCCCTTTTCCTCCTCTTTTGCTTCGCTCAGTTGAGCTCGCAATGTTTGCTCTGTGTCAGTCTTCCTGTGTCGTAAATATATCGGTGTCATAATGTTCAGTCTTCGGACGGCCATAGCGGGCCTTAGTGAAGATGCCGCAATGAATATGTTGTTGTTACAAACAACGCGTTTGCTACTTTTGTTATACATTGAGGCATGTCGACGTTAAACACTTGTCGCTCTGTATGCTGTGCGCTTCATTAACTCTTGTCCGTTGATAACGGCACTCAAACGTTGTGAAAAATGTAATGGCGAGACTTACCCCTCGCTTCCAATATCACGCACACACAGAAAAAGAAATCAGTGACACAACCGGAAGCGGCAGGCTGACGCCGTATAAGACCTTTCGCTGAATGCGTTTATATACACTTTACGAGGATCAATTAGAATTGCTGCATCGCCGCAGGCTTACTTTCAATACTCGGATGGACTTCCCTATATCTTCTGAAGTTTTCGAAACAGGAAATTGTTATCCACCCGACTCTAGCACGAGAGAGAGAGAGAGAAAGGAGGGATATAAGAAAGGCAGGGATGTTAACCAGTCAAGAGTCTGGTTGGCTCCCCAACGGGGGTGGGGGGGGGGGAAGAGAAAAAGGGAAGAAAGAGAAGAGAGAGAAGGGAGAGGGTATAGAGACAAAGTTACAAAGGAAACACGCACGCACTTTTTATGTCGAAAGCTTTATAGCTGAATTAAAATTCGTCCTAGTCCGGCAATCGAACCTGCAACCAATGTCTTTCCGGGCCAGTCGCTCCACCACATGAGCAAATCGGGAGGCTTTGGCAGATCAGAGAGCGAGGGTGAATTACTCGACAACTCCAAGCTCAAGGGCAACGAATGTGGCGAGGAGCTTAAGCCGAACCATTCAAGTTTAATAAACGTTCATAAGAGAGAGAAATCGTCATTCGCCCGAAGAAACACAGTTCCGCAGAAGCAGAATTGATTTTTCACTTTTTTCTTTTGCTTATTTTTTTCTCTGGGCAACTATATACGAAAATGGAATCCTTTACATGCGAAAATAGAATGCTGGCGAAAATTCTAAAATATAATATTCCAAGGCTGGCATGTCTGATGCTGCTTAATTCCCTCCTCAGAAATGGCTGCTGACACTGCGGCATTTCAATAACTACAGAATATTAAAGAATAAAGAACAAAAGGATCAGGCGAGCGCACAACGTGATGGACAGATTTACGAGAACTCTTTTGCACAGCATGCGCACGAAGTTTAATGACTTTTCTAAAATATATGCGAATCAAGTGTGCAAGTTTAACGAAAGGCTTGTGCCTGTTACGCTCCTTCAAAGGTTACGCGAATACTCGCGTGTTGCTGTTTATTTAGAGTACGCAAATCCTGCTTTTCGTGAAAGTAATTTACTTTTCACTTAGTTACTTAAGAAACTTAAAGATTTATTCCAGACTTCAGGCCTGTAGTCGTAAAATTCTGGGCACATTTCTTCACGCTTCAAAAATAAGCAGCAGAAATTTATGCAATGCAAAACAAATAAAAAAGATATTGTAGGCGACCCTAATCTTTGACTTAGGCGTCTTTTAGTGGCACTCGCATCTTGCGTTGGTGCTCTTTAGGGTTAACATTAGGCGAACGCAACAGACGAACTGAACTTGGAAGCAACTGTTTTTCATTAATTAGCTAGTTTAATATCACTCCCCCTTCTTGTATGTGCCGTCATTAGTGACGTCATTACTACCGGTTCCTACTTCCGAGTTTCCAGGAATTTCGCCAAAGTCGTGCTAACGTGGCGGGTCTATAAAGTCTACGATTCTGTGCTTTGGTGTGCGGTAGTCAGTGATTTCTAATTATTTATACTTCTTCCAGACACTTCAGTGACTCAATTTGTAGCTTAACCTATGGTCTGATAACGTATCTATAATGAAGCCCATAACTTTTGTACTGTACTATTTTTATATGTTTTTATTTACTCTGAATTTCAACCCCGGTAGTCTCAGTGATATTGAATTATTTATAAGTATTCAAGTTGCATCAGCAATTCAACTCTTAAAGAAATTTGTGCTTATAAATATATAACGCATCTATAATGAAACGCATCACTTTTGTACAGTAGTGTTTCTTTTCTATACTTTTCTTATTTATTTTGAATTTCTTTCCCGGTCGTCGCAAGAAACAAGAGTGTCGCTAAACGCCCGTGCTACTAAATAGAATACCACATAAGAGTGGCCAACGTGCAGATTGCAACTGACCGGCAACATTTCGGGTAGTTAGATTACTTAAAGGGACACTAAGGCGAAACAATAAATCAGTTTAGACTAATGAAGCATTGTTTGAGAACCCTGCAGGCAGTCATTTAAAAAAATAGTTATATTATTAGATGAGAAAATGAAGGTCCAAGTATCAGTATTTGAATTTCGCGCCGAAACCCCAGCGCCGGTACGTCAGCGTGACGTCAGGGATTCCAAAGTGTGTTTTGGAATTTGGGCCGCGTTGGCTGAGTAAAGGTTCCCGAAACTTGCCATGTTTACTATTTGATTCCTCTAGAACACATTGTAGTCAATCTGTACCGCTAAATATAATTTGTAGGCCCTAGAGGATGTCATCAAAATTCATGATGTCACAGCCACCAGGTGCGAGAACTTCCGTAGGCGTCGCCACCCGTATTTCGTTCTTGCGCTTTTTCTGGCTTATCAAGCGTCTTATCGTTGTAAGAGTGGTGCTTTTGGTGTTGTAGAAAGGTAATTTACTGATGCAGAAGAAATCATTTTTCACTCTACTGTCCCTATAAATCAGGCTAACAGATTATGCGTACTTGTTGAGGGGAACATTTGTCGCGATTGTATTGCTCACCCGAGAAAATAATGTTAAGGCACTTCGAAGCAAGCAAAAAACCATTTGTGCAGAAACTGCGTAGACGGTGACACTCAACGTAAGCGAACAGCCGAAGGCATTGTGAACGTTTCTTTTTTCGCTTTATTTCAGGAATGACGCGCTTGCAGGCGCACATTAGATGAAGAGAGCGTAGAGTTTGCTGTTTTATTCCGCGATTCCACAGATAACGAAGTTTTTCGCCCGCACAGATGTTGCACAGATGTTTTTTGTAACTTCATTGGACAGTAACTAGCTCGTGTGATGCGGTCCTGTACAAAGGGTTGAGGTCAAAGGTCGCATTTTCGTAAGTTTTGACTGGTTGCCCAGATGACGCTGTTTTGTTCTCGCAACGACGCCCGGATGTTCTCCTTTTGAGTGCCCGGATAAAGGAACAGGATATTGGCTCAAAGTCTCTTGAAGGTCGCCGACAGCGGGAGCTAAAGGGATTTCATGCTTTAAAAGAAAGAAAAAAACTGCGAAGAAAAACATCTCTTGGAAGGTTTCCGTACAAACTCGCCTAACTTGCCCTTCATTCAGCTACCACGAAAAATTATCTACGGTGGCGCTTATCATGAAGCAAAAAAAAAAAATGCAGAGAGGGGCAAGGCGTAAAAGGAAGGAGACAGCACCTGCACCTGTACCTTACGTCAGAGGCAGCGCCGTAATGAGACGCAACCAGGAGCAATTTAAACCGATAGATGAGGCAAATAATCTCCCGACACAATACAACAAAGCAAATGGATGTTATTCGAGGCGTTCCCGTTGTTGTCCTTCATCAAACGCTGATAAATTGGGAGGTCGGGATACACTAGCGTCAGGTAGTACCCAACTCAAGGCTAATAAAGCAGCAGCACTTCGCACGATGCGAAAGGAAATACAGGACCGAAAACCAAAGTATAAAACCGCTACAGATAGGCAAATGTGAAAGGAAATAAACGCGCCTAAGCGCAGCCTGATCAATCACCAAGGGGCGTGAAAACTAGCTAGAAACAAGATCCAGCACTCGGAAAGCAGCCTCGGCACCAAACGACGCATCGAGTCTATCAGGGAAGACTAACACGCCTAGCCTAGCCTGACATCGACCTAACCCAACATGCAGAAGCGCAGTACGGCTCATCTCTCCAACTCTGGCCGTCATAACAAAATAAAATGAAAAAAGATAGGAAGGGGCGAAGCTCCAATAAGAGAAGACCACACGACGAAACAAGAAGAGGGCCAGCTGGGGACGTGTCATAGCAGGCACGGCCATTTTATGCACGCATGTCTCACAACAAATAACGAATTGCCGCGGAATGCACACAACAGAGTAAATATATTTCTACAAGGCAGAGCCACCGGTTGGCTGCGCGTCCAGAAAAACTGGTGCGATCAGTTATTCTAATGGCGCATTCGGCTCACCGTTTCATAGGGCTGTCGCAGTCCTGCGAACGTCAAGAAAAACATATCTAAAGCTCTATCACGAGAAAAAGTGGCGCTATTATCGTGGTAACCTGGTTACGCTATCGTCACTGGAGGCCCCCCGCTTGTGCGAGCAGTAATGCTTAGTCGCTCGCCTTAGCGACCTTTGCAGCGCCGACAGAGCTATGTGAAACGAGGCGTCGAACGTCGCATAAACGTCTGTAGGATGGCGAAACCGTTGGACGTCTATTTTTCACAGGTTACGAAGCCTTAACTCCCTGTTAGCGGAGTTCCTGCTGCAGCAATACTTCGATCGCGATCATCACTATGATTACGTCTGTATTCACTCCAACTAAAAAAAATAAAAAATAAGACATCGGTAGATTTCACCGAATGCTACGGCTATTGCTGGTCTCACTGGCTGCTAATTTACCGCAAGTGAACCCAGTCTAGCGTGACTCCGATTCTGAGTATAAGGCACACAAACTACCCCTATCGATCCATTTGTTTTTTTGTTTTTTTTTGCTTTCACAGCTGGCAGTTTCAACCGCGTGACCACCTTCGCAGAATTCTGAGAAGTATAGCAGACGCTGCTGCTAGATCATGCTCCTCTAAGAAAAGAGGCAACTAGTCCTTTGATAATAGCAACCTTAACTGAGCCATCGAACAAAACCGTGGCAGGTGCGGCCAAATGGCGTTTCCTTTCGTGAGTGTGCTGTGGCGCATTTTGGTGAATTTTATTAATGCGACATGGTACTGAAAGCTATTTATTTTCTGTTGAACGCGAGTGCGAATTTTCGATCGCTTGCTTGAGCTCCATTTTCCACCGTTCCTTGGCAATGTCAGGCACAACTGACTTGTTAACCTTCATTATGTGCACAGCGTCGAGTTAGTTTCTTTTTTCTACAGCCATTCCCAACGCATATGAAGGATAGGGATTTGAGCGGTACATATGCAGTATTTCATCATACACGTCCTTTGGTGGCAAAAACGTTCGCTGGAGGAATTTTCTGGAGGCGTTGCTTGTGGAGGAGCTCAAATTTATTTTGCATTTAGACACCCAATTAATTACGTTTCTTCCTAAGGCTGTCTGCGAGTTTCAATGCGGTTAACTTAATTAGACCATTTCGTGCATTTTCTTAGGATTGGCTGGCGGGCGATGTGTGTGGCCATTTTATCACTAAATTGGGCTTGTGCATAGTCCATAACGCAAAGATTAGAGCATCGCGCTGCTGTCATTAGGGAACCGAGTTCGAAACCAATCGTCGGGCCAGCTTGTGTCACAGGTATGTGACATTGCATACGTGCCGCTCATCAGTTGATCTGTTTCACGCCAAACTGGGTCACTGGGAGTGTGTAGTCCGTGGTCTAATGAGTGGCGTGTCACAGTAGTGCATCTGAATTGATGGAAAAGATATCGACGCCAACCGTCCGAACGACTCGGTTCACTGGATGTGTGGAATTGAGTACGCGCCCTTATTCAATGAGCATCTTTCATGCCAACTTGAAGTGCTGCGCAAGTGACACTTGGTCTGTGCCACTCTTCAATGAACCTGGCACCTAAATTTGCCACTAGGTATGTTCCACTACGTATGTGACTCTCTTCGATCGAAGCTCTTTCAGGTTAGCTTGGGTCACTAAGTGTGAAACACGGCTTGTTTGCCGCTCCTCAGTGAAACCCCTCGACGACAGCTTGAGTCACTGGGTATTTGCCACTTAGCACGCTCGTGAACGTCTTTGATGCCGATTTGGGTCGCTCGGTACGCGTTCCTGGGTGTCTGCTGTTCTTTAGTGACCCTCTGTGCTGTCAGCTTGGATGTCTGTGTACGCGCCACAGGGTATCTGCTGCTTTTAAATGAACGTCTTTGACGCCAACTTGGGTGACTATGCATCGTTTAGTATGTGCCAATCTTGTGTCGCTCCATTCATCATCATCAGCAGCAGCCTGCTTACGCCCACTGCAGGGCAAAGACCTCTCCCATATTTCTCCAACTACCCCAGTCATGTACTAATTGTGGCCATGTTGTCCCTGCAAACTTCTTAATCTCATCCGCCCACCTAACTTTCTGCCGCCCTCTGCTACGCTTCCCTTCCCTTGGAATCCATTCCGTAACTCTTGATGACCATCGGTTATCTTCCCTCCTCATTACGTGTCCTGCCAATGCCCATTTCTTTTTCTTGATTTCAACTAAGATATCATTAACTCGCGTTTGTTCCCTCACCCAATCTGCTCTTTTCTTATCCCTTAACGTTACACCTATCATTCTTCTTTCCATAGCTCGTTACGTCGTCCTCAATTTAAGTAGAACCCTTTTCGTAAGCCTCCAGGTTTCTGCCACGTACGTCAGTACTGGTAACACACAGCTGTTATAAACTTTTCTCTTGAGGGATAATGGCAACCTTCTGTTCATGATCTGAGAATGCCTGCCAAACGCACCCCTGCCCATTCTTATTCTTCTGATTATTTCAGTCTGATGATGCGGATCCGCAGTCACTACCTGTCCTAAGTAGATGTATTCCCTTACCACTTCCAGTGCCTCACTGCCTATCGTAAACTGCTCTTCTCTTCCGAGAATGTTAAACATTACTTTAGTTTTCTGCAGATTAATTTTTAGACCCACCCTTCGGCTTTGCCTCTCCAGGTCAGTGAGCATGCATTGCAGTTGGTCCCCTGAGCTACTAAGCAAGGCAATACCATCAGCGAATCGCAAGTTACTAAGGTATTCTCCATTAATTCTTTTCCCCAATTCTTCCCAAACTAGGTCTCTGAATGCCTCCTGTAAACCCGCTGTGAATAGCATTGGAGAGATCGTATCTCCCTGCCTGACGCCTTTCTTTTTTATGATTTTGTTGCTTTCTTTATGGAGGACTACGGTGGCTGTGGGGCCGCTATAGATATCTTTCAGTATTTCTACATACGGCTCGTCTACACCCTGACTCCGCAATGCCTCCATGACTGCTGAGCTTTCGACTAAATCAAACGCTTTCTCGTAATCAATGAAAGCTATATACAAGGGTTGCTTATATTCCGCACATTTTTCTATCACCTGATTGATAGTGTGAATATGGTCTATTGTTGAGTAGCCTTTACGGAAACCTGCCTGGTCCTTTGGTTGAAGGAAGTCTAAGGTATTCCTGATTCTATTTGCAATTACCTTAGTAAATACTTTGTACGAAACGGACAGTAAGCTGATCGGTATATAATTTTTCAAGTCTTTGGCGTCTCTTTTCTTATGGATAATGAGTATGTTGGCGTTCTTCCAACATTCCGGTACGCTCGCATGCAGGGTGGCCAGTTTTTCTAGAACAATCTGCCCACCATCGTTCAACAAATCTGCTGTAACCTGATCGTCCCCAGCTGCCTTCCCCGTTTGCATAGATCCCAAGGCTTTCTTTACTTCTTCCGGCGTTACTTGTGAGATGTCAAATTCCTCTAGACTATTCGCTCTTCCATAAGCTTCGTGGGTGCCACTGGTACTGTATAAATCTCTATAGAACTCCTCAGCCACTTGAACTATCTCATCCATATTAGTAATGATATTGCCGGCTTTGTCTCTTAACGCATACATCTGATTCTTGCCAATTCCTAGTTTCTTCTTCACTGCTTTTAGGCTTCCTCCGTTCCTGAGAGCATGTTCAATTTTATCCATATTATACTTCCTTACGTCAGCTGTCTTACGCTTGTTGATTAACTTGGAAAGTTCTGCCAGTTCTATTCTAGCTGTAGGGTTAGAGGCTTTCATACATTGGCGTTTCTTGATCAGATCTTTTGTCTCCTGCGATAGATTACTGGTGTCCTGTCTAACGGAGTTACCACCGACTTCTATTGGACACTCCTTAATGATGCCCACAAGATTGTCGTTCATTGCTTCAACACTAAGGTCCTCTTCCTGAGTTAAAGCCGAATACCTGTTCTGTAGCTTGATCCGGAATTCCTCTATTTTCCCTCTTACCGCTAACTCATTGATCGACTGCTTATGTACCAGTTTCTTCCGTTCCCTCCTCAGGTCTATGCTAATTCGAGTTCTTACCATCCTATGGTCACTGCAATGCACCTTGCTGAGCACGTCCACATCTTGTATGATGCGATGGTTAGCGCAGAGTATGAAGTCTATTTCATTTCTAGTCTCGCCGTTCGGGCTCCTCCACGTCCACTTTCGGCTATCCCACTTGCGGAAGAAGGTATTCATTATCTGCATATTATTCTGTTCCGCAAACTCTACTAATAACTCTCCCCTGCTATTCCTAGTGCCTATGCCATATTCCCCCACTGCCTTGTCTCCAGCCTCCTTCTTGCCTACCTTGGCATTGAAGTCGCCCATCAGTATAGTGTATGTTGTTTTGACTTTACCCATCGCCGATTCTACGTCTTCATAGAAGCTTTCGACTTCCTGGTCATCATGACTGGATGTAGGGGCGTAGACCTGTACAACCTTCATTTTGTACCTCTTATTAAGTTTCACAACAAGACCCGGCACCCTCTCATTAATGCTATAGAATTTGTGTATGTTACCAGCTATATTCTTATTAATCAGGAATCCGACTCCCAGTTCTTTTCTCTCCGCTATGCCCCGGTAGCGCAGGACGTGCCCGCTTTTTAGCACTGTATATGCTTCGTTTGGCCTCCTAACTTCACTGAGCCCTATTATATCCCATTTACTACCCTCTAATTCCTCCAATAGCACTGCTAGACTCGCCTCACTAGGTAACGTTCTAGCGTTAAACCTTGCGAGGTTCATATTCCAATGGCGGCCTGTCCGGAGCCAGGGATTCTAAGCACCCTCTGCTGCTAAGTGCTCTGCTGTCGCTGCATTGATTCTGTGTTAATTGCATTAATGCCGACATTCATCGTCAGGAGGGTTTTGCCTCAATATTGTCCAGGACAATACAAACACTTGCCGACATGGCCTTGTCACGCCATAGCCTTTGCCTTAACGACAGTCAATGTTAACCACGGCCAGGCAGTGGCATTACGCTCATGCCTTCAACCATATACAAAAACAGCGTTTCAATAACTATTCATACATTTAATTTTGTAAATATGTCTGCGAATAGTCTGCACGATTTAGATGTGAATTTTATGTCTGAATACGGATCTTCATCATGAAGGAAGGAATGAAATTCAAAGAGACAGGTGAGACAAAACGGCAAACACAAGGGCGCGTTGGGCTTCATCTCTCTTGGGTTGATGTTTATCAAGTGTGCTTTTAATATTATGAAACTCTACGGATTCTCTCTGTTCTCGGGTGTTTTAAGCTTCAGAATGGCATCGAATAACAGCGAAAAAATGTTTGGATGTTGATGGTCTTTTTATCCGGTATTGTGCGAGAGACTGGACGAATTGACCACGCTCTTTCAAAACATGCCAAAGTTCAGAATATCTATTGTAATACCCTCGAAATAATAAGCCAAACGACAGTGCCTTCTGACACAGAAAGAAAAGACAAGAAAACAAATGTCCCGCAGCAAAAAGTATTTATCAGGATGGTGGAGCCATTGTTCTTCCCTCTAATGGCCCGCCCATGCAGTAGTACCCTTTACTCTGTGAAACATCGTTTCTATATTACTGGTCCATCAGGTTGATAGGCGAGACTACGGTGGGATGGAAAAGCCGCGGTGAAGTTCTAATACAAGGTTTCCGCTCCATCTTCCGCAAGATTACCGGTCTCAGCGGAATCCGCTGGCTGTTAACATCTAGCCGTAGCTTCGGCTTTATTTTGATTTATAGAACGCAGGCTTCAAGTTACGTGCAAGATGACCGTACAAGAAAAGATACAAACAGAGTTAAATGAGAAGCAGAGATACGGACAGAAAAGAAGATCGTCTAATGACGTGGACGTCGTTAGGAGGTCGAGGGAGAACGTGTGTTTTGGCGGCAAACGGCAAAGACAGGGTACCGTGAAAAAGCTCTGAAGGCGGATAAAGAAAAAAAAAAGGAGATGAGAAAGCCCACACGAAGCTCGGCAAACACGGAGAAAATTGGGAGCAGACGTGATCACCGTAAATTGGCACCCCACGGCGGCAGAGCCTTTTAATTCATCGCATTTTCGCTGTTGTTTTAGATATACCCACTAACGCTGTCGCATAGCACACCAGGAATGGCGCGTGTGCGTGTGTGTGAGCGTGTGTATGTGTGCGCGCGCGGGTATGTGTACGCGGGTGTGTACGTGTATGTGTGCGTTAGCGTGTGTGTGGGGGGGGGGGTGTGCGAGGGTGGGGGGTGGGGGGCTGGATGTGGTATAGAGCGATACGCGAGCGCTTTTGTGGATTTTGGAAACCTAAATGTAACTCTAAGTCTGCCAAACTGTCACAGACTGATTGGAGCAGAGATGCACTACCCCGCAAAAAAAAGAAATATAATAATAAAATAATAATCATGCAAATGACAGAGAAGTGAAAAAGTAAATGGAGTTAAGTGCGCTTTCTGAAGAACCGCTTTCCCGAAAGAAGGTTCCACTCCCGGGTATTAACGCAGTTTAATGCAGTGACAGGGACACCGCCCGCTAACTAGCAAGGTCGAGATTAATTTATGAGCTGCGACTGCGGCAAAAGATAATGAGGCACTAAAATTATTTAAAAAAGAAAGGTATATCAGACGCGAGAGCACTTATCGGTCGAAACTGTGCTCTTTTTTTCTCGTCCCAGTTGTCCATAGGTATGTAGGCTTTTCTTATTTTATTCTCGCCGTTAAGCAAACGCAAGAGAAATAAAATCAACGGGCAGACGTAATGTGTGCGCAAGTAGAGTGAGTAACCATCAGCTGCACCGTTGGCTAGCCATCGGCTGGCCAACATTCCCCTCGCGTCATAGCTAAATTAGGCGACACTGCATGGGATACGACAAGCGGGAAGAGCGAAACGAAGCGCTGACTGTCAGCCAAACTTTGTTTAGCACGAGGCACTATATAGCATAACTATTTAAAAAACACGAGTGGACGTAGCAAACACGCAGAACACAAAGCGCGAGAACGCGAATTAGGCGTGGTTTATTTTGTATGTGGCGGCGCAACTCACCGCGTACTCTTGGGCGCGCCAGCTTTCCTGTCGACGCGTAAGGCCTCAGGCAACATGCCCATTTAGTGAATGGAAGTGTAGACAATTACATCGCAGCGTATTGCTATGCCGGTATGGTCGTGAGGTATTGTGTATTTCATGTAGGATACAAAGGCATGTGCAAAAGGCGAATATGAAGGATATTGGCCTACGCACGAAATGCAGAACCTCGTTTATACGTCCCCCACGTTTTCCTCGGCTCTTACGCTCTCATGCCCCGGTCCAGTTTCGTTTCCATGAGGTCATGCTTCCCGTTCGTTACGTTTCACTTCCCCGTTGTTACGTATAAAAAACCGTGACGGCGAATGAACAATGCGGTATCGTCTGCTGGCGGTGCCCGTACGTTGATTCTTGGATAAAATCAATAACTCGCCCTCCAATCTATCAAACTGTGCGGACTTAACATTCGCAAAGAACAAAATTTCTGCCAGGAGTTACGGTGACCTTAATATTCAACCAGTCTACGGACACACTCGTATATTTAGATATCGCTTCTGTCCCAGAACAATTGATTTTTGGAAATTGTTACCTGGTAATGTGCGTTCACCTTCCCTTGACGATTTTATTTCTGCAGTTGATTCTACTATGTCATGCTACGTTACCTTGTGTTTTTGTAACATTTGCGTTGACGTTCGTTTTCTGTGAATCCTCTATTGCGCCCACTCCTGTAACAGCCCTTGTAAGGCTGCAGTATGTAAAATCAAAATAAAATATAATAGTGGCCGAGAGCCGTCCGCATGTCAGGAAAACAACACGCATGCTGTTTTTACCGCCTCTGGTGCCAGTAACTAACGAACAGCTTGCTTCCCCAATGCGTCTGTTATGGCACTGCTACTCCGTGCACTCAGGGGTGTAATCACATGGTATTTTTGATATTTGGCACACTTTCTCTCTTTTCGGGGAAAAAAAAGCAAACACGCGATGTGTACCTTATTTTTCTGAAAACACCTCATTTCGACGTGTCTTCTGGTTCTGTACAGCTGCCTAATGGACATTTTGACCATTTGAACGACAGTTAGACAACTGTATAATTTAATTGCCTTTAAAGAAATAATTGGATGTCGGTGACTGAAGAAAGTTACTGGCGGTTCCTAAACAAGACTTCAAACAACTTGTACTTAGTCTTATTCACGTAGAATGATTCGTGTTTCCTTTCATTTTCATCTCGATGCATGATAGCTGGAGATTCTGTATATCGAGGCCCATTTGAGCATCATTACCTTTTTTCATGTTTCTTGTGGAACCACAGAAACGATCGAACACATCCTATCTATCTGCCCCCAATACGTCGTCGACCGTGAAGGTCCCCGGACAGCATTGAACCAGCTGGACTCTTGACGATTTTCAGTAATCAAGATCCTTGGACCATGGCCGTACGCGCCCATGGCACAGAAAGCCACGCAAGTGCTGTTGAAATACCTCAAGTCGACAGGTCTTGGCAACCGTGTGTAGATTCGTTGTGAACCTGCAAATGTGCGTGAAACTGTGCTCTCTATCTCATCTCTTTCTCTCTTCATCGCCATGCCCTTTCCCCCAGTGCAGGGTCACAAACCGGACGTGCGTCTGGTTAACTGCGCTGCCTGTCCTGTCTTCTATTTCTGTCTTTCTCTCCCCCTCTCTTTGATATTTCAGTCTCGTACGACTATGTTGTCGATGGTCTTGTAGATTCTAGATAAGTAGGTGGCGTTCTAGCGAACCAAGTTTCATGCTAGGTTCCAGAATTCCTTAAAAAATGTTTTTGGCTTCCAGAATCTGGTATCATACTTTGAGTATAACACGCTTTACATAAGTTACTCTGCTTCAATCCAGGTTCCACCTCTGTGCCGTGCCCAAATCACTATCATCACTTCTTCAGAATCTCTTTTTGCTATTGTTGCCCTCAAATTACGTGTTTGGTCTCTGCTTATTCACCTCCAAATTCGCCTGCCATGCTTAATTTCTCTCCATTCAAATTCACATCACGTTAACTTTATTTTTGTTGACGTATTTCGAAACCACGCAAAGCGCACGCATGTTTTTAAATGTCTCCTTAAAAGACACCTGGTTCAATTTTCACCTCCATATTTTCTTTCCGCTGACGCAGACCTTAAGTTTGGAGAAGGCAGAATATGACATGTTTTGTATGCAAGTTATAGCCGACTGCAATGAAATTTCGGAGGCCGTATAATGCCAAGTTGCAGATGATGTAGACATTCGAGTTATATGCAGCTATGTAAAATGTAGACGTGTTATATGTAGATATGTAAAATAATTTTGCGTTTGTAATAGTGGGTGCGTCACAAGGAGCTTTCAAAGGACTACCCGCCGTGCTGGCGTAGTGGCTTCCGTGATGCGCGGCGAAGATCGAGGACTCGGGATCAAGTCCCGGGCGCAGCGGTCGCGTTTCGAAGGGGGCGAAATGCAAAAAAAAAGAAATATCTGTGCGCCGTTCATTATGTGCATGTTAAAGACTACCAGATGGTCAGAATTATTCTGTAGTCCCCCAATACTGCGTGCCTCGTAATCATATTGTGGCTTTGACACGTAAAATACCGGAATATTTATCTTCGATGCCGGCACTGAAGAAAAAACCCCGTCATTCACACTCGCCCCGTATGACGCGTTTGACTCGGAACTTTAGGATCCAGTGCTGCTCCACAGCATCACCTCCGAGAGTAGGCGGCGCTCGCGGGGCGCAAAAAAAAAAAAAAAAGAAATTGTCGGAGGCGACGTGCTAGGAGTTTCGCAGTAACCGCGAACGACCAGGTACACGCGTCGTCCGGTTAGCCGCTGTTTCAAGGCTGCTTGCCTATAACTATGTCAAGATTGATGAAATATAGCTTGCGCTAAGCATATATAACTGATTTAACCAACGTTAAATTTCATTTCGGTTGGCCTATAAGTGGTATTTTGCTTGCAGTCTGCCTGGTTACCCCCCGATATCTCTTGCAGTTTCTCACCGCTGTTTAAAGCCATCAGCAAGTTCAAAGCTCATAAACTTAATGTGAATACAGTCAGTAGCGCATGTTAATGGTCACTTAACCACCGTTAAGCGTTCATCTCTGATTCGTATGTTTACGGCACTTGTGGCAAATAGTCTTTGTGAAGTTCGGTCTGTGTGAACTATGAAGGAATGAAAATTATTCCAATTAAATGCGCTGTATCTCTCGCGCCGATGTCGCTCAGGGGTAGGGTTTCAGTATTCAGTCTCCATATTCTTGTTATATAGCAAGCGTGTGATGTAAACGGCGTTTTAACGCGATAGCGTTAAGGGCTCCGTGTCGCAGAAAATGCCGGACGTCGTTTTGCCGGACGTCGTTTCGGAAAAAATATTTTCGAACCACCCATACGAAGGCCCTCCCTGTGGCGCAAGGAATTTACTGAATTGTTTTTCTGAAGCTAAAATGCGAAGAAACTTCGTAAAGTACGACTTACACACAACCTACAGACATGATATCTCTCGGATTGTAACTTGAATATACGAGAAAACGCAATTCTGTTACGCGAAAACTCAAACAAGCCCCTTGCCCAGCGTTTTTACAATGCATAGACCGGTGACGGCGTCTGCCATTAGCCCGCGCAGGCGCGTAAAGATCTCGGAGTCCACGGAGCGGCGCGCCCGCTTCCTTAAAACGCCTCTAGATGGCGCTCGTCTCCGCCGCATCGCAGTCCACGCAAGAGGCCACGTTTCTACCAGAAAGTCCGTCTTCGTGCACAGCGTTCGATGCGAGCTTTCCCAAGTAAATGTTGCGGTTACATACGCTGCAGTTGCCGGGAAGCAATCAGGGATCTTTGAATGTATGCTATTGCGTTCCACTCTTAAAGGCGAAGCTTAAGCGTCCTCCGAATTTTATTTCTTATGCACACTGCACCGTATTCCTTGATTTTCTCAGATGGCTCTGCACACGGGCAGTCGTCCTAAAACACAGGCGAATGCCTTTCACTATAATGCTATGTGGCTTCTAGCTTTCGTTGCAGAGCCTGTTTGTAGCATAGAGAGCGACAGCGAGTGATTACGGGCAACCAACCTGCAGGAGACCCGAAAAATAGCGAGTGCTGCTTCGTTCATCGAGAGCGTTGGGTATAACTCGTCCTCATTGTCTCAAGACCTGGAGCGCCGCAAATGACACAAAATACCAAACAATTGGCTTAATATAGCCGTTGCTCTTAAGTGCCGTCGTCTGGTGACGCTCGACTATCGGTTACAGTGTCTCAGTAAATGAAACACAAGCAGAAAATAGCGGCTCAGGTTTCGCCAGAGCGGGACAATGAATTTCGGAGGAAGACGGAGCAGATACGTGGGCTGATGAGAACCGAAAAGGGCAAAATTGAGATGATAACGGGGGAGCTAGAGATGATTGCCTCTCGTCTTGGTCACTTATAGCAACGTCATAGATGCGAACTTCTTGCATTGCGTTGTGCCCTGTGACGGAAAAACGAACAAGGATTTCCATCAGTGCTCGCAAATAGAAATCAACTGCGCCTTAGTTCTGGCATTTTAGTTACTCCACTCAAATTTCACTCTCACATGAATGTACGCAGCCAATTTTCGTTGGCGTGCTAGCTTACTGTAGCATTTGTCCTTGTTTCTTCCCTTTTTTGTCCTTGATTTATATGCACTAAATAATTTTGTTCATGGGATACCAACTGCCTAAATTTTTGACTTGCCGAGGGTATCAAGTTTCACAAAGCTAAAATACTTTAACATCGCGCGACCGTCGACCCCACTAAAGATCATCGGGCGCGTCAGTGCCTAGAACGCGTGCTACCAAGTGCTGGTAGTACAACCACATCAACTATTGCGCGTGCATACAAAAAGCCACCGTCCGCTACGCTCTTAATTCGCTTCAAAAGAGCGCACGCCCGGTCTTTGTTATTTCATGGGCGAAAAGGAGCAGGAGCACCGTAGGAGGAGGAGGATGAGGAGGAGGCTCCTCCTCCTTCACCGCAGAGCACCGAACAGGAGCAGTTTCGCGACGTCCAGAGCAGTCAAGAGGACTTCGAGCTGCTGTGACGCGCCAAGTGAAGTCCGAGTGAAGTAACGTGACGCCAGGGCGTCACATTCTTTCATTTTGATTGTGTCCGTCGTTTTGTTTCAGCGTATGGTAGCAGTGGTAGCTAAGAAGCCACGTTCACGTCACAATCACCACACTCAGGCAATATATCTCGTCACGTGATGCACCCTTCCCCACATACCTACTCTTGGATGCCTTGAAACTTCAATGGGGGAGCAAGCATTCGCATTATCACTACGCTACTGCTCCGCTCCTCTCTGCTCTTTTGCGGTGCTTATGTTCTGCCAATGGAATGCGCCATTATGTACTTGCGACAACCCGTGCTTGAGCTGACAACTTTTCATTTTTTTTAATATTAATTCTTTGGCACATGCGCATCTGTCGAGGGGGGGAGGGGGGAGGCTGCGGGCGGGGCTCCAGCATTAAGAAAAAATTGAAAGAGCATTTGAGGTGACACATTTTTGTCGTGCACATGTTATCCCACCACTTTTTCGCAAACGAGCTTGCGTAGATAAACGTGGCAGCGTTTGTGTCCTGCTCATTGGAATAGCGCAGCCGCCATGCCCTGATATCGATGCTTGTGCGGCGTTATTATAGCTCTCGAACACTGTAGAAGCACACAAGAGAGAGAGAGAGAGAGAGAGAAATACAAGGTAGGAAAGGCAAGGAGGTTAATCAGACGCACGTCCGGTTTGCTACCCTACACTGGGGGGAGGGGTATGAGGACGAAAAGAGAGAGAGAGAGCGCAGTTTCTCGCACATTTGAAGGTTCGCACTGAGTCTACACACGGTCGCCAAGACCTGTCGACTTGAGATATTTCAGCAACACTTTCGTGGCTTCCTGTGCCATGGACGCTAGCAGCCATTGTCCGAGGATCTTTATTTCCGAAAATGGTTTAGAGTCCAGGTGGTTCAATGCTGCTCGGAGAGCTTCACGCTCAATGTCGTACTGGCGACAGAAACATAGGATGTGTTCAATCGTTTCTATGGTTCCACAAGAGTCGCACATGGGCGTATCCCCCATTCCAACGCGGAAAAAGCAGGCCTTCGTAAATGCCATCCCGAGTCAGTGGCGGCTCAATACAGTCGCCTCAGAGCGGGTAAATTTTGATGGCCCTTGCAGCTTTAAGGATGGGTCAATACCATGAAGATGAGACTTCGGGAGGCTGGGCGAAGACCAGTATTTGTGTGTCATAGCTTTGGCCACGATATGAAGCTTTCTTGCAACGTCAAGATGGGCCAATAAAGATTGGTGGCTAAGATGGCCGACGTGCCTTCATTGTTAGCGCATATTCGCAGTAGCTGGCATTTCGTTAAGCCGAGTTATAGGCTACGTCATTTCGAAACGAAGCCGCAAAGTTGCGTATGAAGTTTTCAAAATGAAGACTATTTCACCACAAAGTCGCGCTTGCGAAACGGCTATTTTGGACATGCTGACATGCGTGCATCGTAAGGTCGGCGTTCCATATTCAGCTCAGAAAAAAGCAAAGCAGGGCAAAGCACTTGCCTTCGTTCCCACCCCTTTTGTCCACCGTTTGCTGCGTTTCGTGCTGCTTAACAAGATAGAACGCCCACTAACCCGGTCTCATAACTTCCCTGCACCTAGCTTGGACATCTTCTTCCAAGCGTGTTTGACGATGTGATATCAAGATGAAGAAAGGTTGATAGTTTTCTACCAAATTTTCTAGAAGAAACATTGGTGATGCGATCACTGAGTTACTGTGAGAACGGTGAGTATTACGTGGATCTCTCTTCAATGTTTTAGTGTTTTAGTGCTTCAAATGTTTTAGTGGTCTTAGGTTTTTACCCTTAGCTTCTATCAATGCAGTCGTATTTTCCTAAACGCATAGAGCGACAAGACTCTGGGCAGATGCAATAACAATTGCGAATGGTTGCATTTAGAACGCAACGTTTGGCTCAATACGATCAGTGTGCGAAGTCGCAAGCTATCTGAAGAATTAAGGAGGAAGTTTATGCAAATCTGTATACTAAGCACGGTTTCCCATACTGGCTGATACATTACATTGGTCGACCGGTGAAAGAAGAGAACGTGGTTGGTTCGGACTCTGAGCGGCTTCCGTAGCTAAACCCTCCGCTGTCATAGTTCATGTAAGCATTTGTATATAAACACCATTCATCGTAACCACACTGTTTGCAGCTCCCATAGGCACTAGCGCTACAGTTCTCTTCTAGTACCTTTTGCAAAAAAACATATAGTTTCTAGGGCCGGCATGAGGTCACCAGTCTCGACTGAAGGCTCTGAGCTAAGTCACTTTCCAGGTGGACTATACTGACAAATGTAGGGCCAAATGCCGACGCGTTCGTTTCGTCAGACCATCTTCGTACGTTATGCCCAGAGCACTCAACTAACGCGCTAACCCCATGGAAGCCTCAGAGGGCACCAGCGAATTCTGAACTCTTTATTTACAATTGCCCACCAAAAAAATTCACAAAATATGTTGATAACATCAAAATCTAGCTGTACTTTAACTTAATAGCTGATGTCGCTATGGAAATACGTCTACTATAAGCATGTTAGTCAAGGAAAAAGAAAAGGTAGAAATGCGTCATTTTACGGCACGGCGCGAGTTCAATAACGGTGCATTGTCTATATCGTGGATTAGGGTAGCAATAAGTTTTTACTTAATGTCAAGCAGGCCCTCGTTCGTGAGATCATTTCTTTTTCGCGGAACGCTTGGTTTTCTCTTTTGCCGAATGTGCGCCGCATAACTGCAATACCAGGATATGTTTCACCCTCTCTCTCTCTCTCTCTCTCTCGCTGTCTTCCGTCGCGTATATAAAATGCAATACGTTTGTGACTTTATTCACTGCACGAAGAAAAGAGGGGAGCTTAGTTCACTTCATTTCGAGCGCTCCCCGTATCACCGCCATAAAAGGTAATTTGCGAGTATGCGCAGAACTAAGAGGCGTATTTGCGCGCCCATAACTGCTTCTTTTCCAATAGCACTTGAGAAAAGTGCTTTGCGCCAGGAAGCGAACGTTCTTTACAGCGCCCGATGCGTAATATGCTTCTCAGTCCTGGATTACTACTCATTACAATATCTGCGTCGTCGGACGCTCCAATGTCTACCTTGTTTGCAACGCCTCGCGCGTGCAAAGTTTGCGACCTTGCTGGCCCCGTCCGTTCTCTTCCCTTCCATTTTATTGGATTTTTTTTTCATCAGAGTTAGAAGGCAGTGTTCTGAAGTCGCTGAGAAGGCACGGAAACTGGAAAACGCGGTAAATTGGATTACACGACTGAACGGCTTCTCGTTTCTACAGCTGTGCCGAGATGCACCTTCATCGCGATAGACGATGGCCAAGGCGCGCTTCACGGCTTTAACTTGCAAACTCTGCGGAATGCATTACCGTTGTAACGTGGGCCGATGAGAAGATGTAACACGCATAAAAGCATGGGCTCCGTTAGTTAAGGCACCCGTGCTTCCTTGCGTATGTATACCGTCTTCGAGCGTTTTCAACCCTTGACCTTTCGGTATAAAATTCGCTGAGCTGGCAATATTGTTTTCCTTCAATTCCTGTTGCTTTCTCTTAGTTGAGTGTCGAGTTGCGTCCAAGAAAATTTGAAAGCGAAATAAGTCTACCACAGAACGTAAAAAAAAACAACCTCTACTCTAGACCTGTTTGAGAGGAGAACGCTGGAACAACCGTGCGTGATGTGTGTTTCGTAGCGGGCAGGCACGCATTAGCAAGTTTTAGCGAATCGACTACCTCTACACGATCATCGCCACCACCATTGCCGATAGTAGGCCATTTTAGCTCTTGCTAGCTGCACGGCTTCAGGCGCACGCGCGGCGTGGTTCAGCTGAAACGGGTAAAGCTGCAGCACGTGGCAGAGGCGGTTGCGACCTCGCGTTCTAGTGGTGAGCAGAAGTTGGAGGGTTCGATGGCCGACCGCGACAGCTCGACGTCGACGGGGGCGCAACACACGAAACATTCAATGCATCGCGCACTGGAAACACGCTGTACGAGCTGAGCTGTAGCCGAAATAAATCCGGCGCTCGCAGTATAAACCGTGTCTCTCACAGTGTGTGAGTTGCTCTGGAAAGTGAGATCCCGCAGTGCGGTTAAAAATTTTTTTATTCCAGATGCGACATGAGAGAACGAGAAATACCTAACCATGGGTAGCCTCGCGCTACACTCTCCCTGGTGCACGAGGCGATCCTGTACCCGAACTCAGCTGAATATATTAAGTGGAGTGGATGAGAGTGATTGCACTATCACTTCTCTGACGATTCCACGCGCGCCACTGTTGCGAATGTGTTCTGGTACACATACTGCATGAAACGTCGAGTCTCACAGAACGTGTATTATTGCGCTCGTTATCGATGTCACTCGATTTCGGACACGTTGGCATAAGGGAGGCTTGTTTTTTTCTCATACTTGAATGGAAGCACTGCCAAGTGCTACACCAGATGCGAACCGTACTAGTGCGGAAAATACGACGCGTTCAAACCAGCACGTATGCAACGCAGGAGACCGTAGAGCTCGATGTAGACGTCGTGGCCGCTTCTTTATACGACGTATCGGTGCCCACTGGAATGGGTCGAAACGGACTGTGCGCGCACCGTCTGAAGCGAGGGCACTTAGCCGCGCATCTTTGATCCACGTGCTGCTCAGCGGGAGTGCACTGTTCCAAGGAAGTCATGCCGGCGGCTTCGTAAGCTTGGGTTGAAATTTCGCTACGCGAGCGCAGATGTCCCTGTCGCCGGTTCGGTACGCTTTCGGTTGCCGAGTTCTCTGGATGGTCGTAAGAAAAGGCTTTTGAATAATCTCTCGTTGTGACTGCTTTGTAGGAAAGGGGATGTGACTGTCGTTTTCCAAAGGCGGATGCCTGCTTTTCGGCGCACACGAAGAGCAACCAAAAGGGAACGACGGGAAACGTTGAGCATCCGCGTTCTTCGTCCACCTTTTCTTGCAAGAGCAAATAAGAATGTTTTGTGCGAGTGGGTGCACGCTCTGTGCGAAAGAGGTCGCTTTCTTTCCTTACCTTTTCGTCCTTGTACGGGGTAATCATCTTTAAGTACTCCGGAATTTTTAAAAATCGCCTGTGGCTGATAGCCTAATTTTTGTCTTTGAGCTGGATTGTTCGATGAGGCAGACATTAACAGCACGAGAAATCAAAACAGACATTTATATATTTACCATAGCTTTACTTTTCACAATTATTTCATTTGTGACACATACAGCAATGTACGAATTGTAGCCGTTGGGTTTGCAAGGCGTATCTACTCGGAATGAATCTCCATAACGACACCAGTTTGGAGATATGCACTTTCAAACTCGCCGTAAAATGCTCTGTTTTTGCACTTTCTTTACGATGGTCACGGTGATCTCGGTATGTAATGGGGGACTCCGGATTGATTTTGACTACCCGGTGGTCTTTAACCTGCGCCGAATGGCGCGGCACCATTGCCTCCATGCTAAGCATCCCTTCACGGAGCCGCGCATCGAACGTGGTACCACCTTCCTTTTTAGAAACCCCGGTTCACTGGTACATCTTGACCACCTGGTGTGTTCACCGTTCCTGCAGGACCCCGCAGGAACGCGTCTACCTACTTCCGCCGTGGCCACTGCAACTTCATCGCATGTGGCTCTACAGAATCTTAGGAGACAAGAGAGTTTCCACGGTCACGCTCTTGAAGATGACCAAGATTTGCTATACCAGTTCGAGCGTTTTGAATTGTAGTGACTGGGGCTCCGTCGCTAATGTCCATTTTACCCTACAAAGCAGCGCGTGGTCGCGGTACGTGGACCGGGAGATGTGTTGGCACCAAGCTGCTAGACACATTCACTATAGTAGCGAAAAAAGAGTCAATGTGACGTCGTCATCGTCTCTGTTTCCGTACACGGGCGCTACTTCACATAAGGAGGGGTCATTTCTAAGTTTGATGGAATTTTTAAAGATCGCGTGTATCAGATAGCATAATGATCGTCCTTGAGCTCGATTATGCGAACAGGTGGACTTTACTTGCCCGACCAATCGAAACACATATTCGACAAATTGACGAAAATGCTTTACTTAAAGTCTTTCTTAATTACTTTGCCTTACATATCACAACTTACGAGTTGTAGGCGGTGAGTTTGAAAGGCGTATCCGCTGGGAAGAAATTTCCAGTGGCACCAGTTTGGAGATATGCGCCATCAAACTCGCCGTAGAGGTGCGCAGATGTTCCAGTTAGTTTCTTAATGAAAGGTTATTTTATGCATTGAAGCACAAAAGTAACTGGAAACGCTAATTTCGTCCCGCACATTGGGAAATAATGTGTCAAAACTTCGGCATCTCATCCCGTGTATAGAGCGTTTTTTTAGCTGCGCCAAATTTTTAAGAATTGCCTGTGGCAGCTACCACAATTCGAACCCTTGAGCTAAATTATTCGGTGAGCCGGGTCTGCGTTCTAGATGTATTTGAATATAGGTGGCATCGCAGTTGCCCTCGAGCTAAGACTTCCGCTCAACCAGGACTCCTCCGCAACGAGCATTTCCCGTAGTCCCAGTGCTTCGTTGGGACGTTCGACCCCACAAATAAATAAATAAATAAATAAATAAATAAATAAATAAATAAATAAATAAAATCTTGCCAGACGGCGCTGCTTCATTGATTGATTGATTGATTGATTGATTGATTGATTGATTGATTGATTGATTGATTGATTGATTGATTGATTGATTGATTGACAAAAGTTTTGCTCAGCACCTTTCGCACAAGCTCTTCTTCCCAGCGTCGAGTGCACGGTGGAAGAAGGCTAGGTGAGAGAACGGAGCGCTGTCAGCGCTCTGTGGAAAGGCGCGGGCGGCGTTCTGGTAACTCGGTGCGACGAGAGAGGGCGCGCGAGACTAGTGCCCGCTTTGCTTCCCGCTGGTGCCCGCACGCCTGCCAGTGGGATAGACAAAATTCCAATCAAGTTAATGAACTTGGCCCAAGAAGCGAGGAAACGCTGATAAAAGCATTGGAGGCAGTCACAACAAATAAGCAAATTCCGCACAGCTGGAGATAGAGTAAAATGAATTTGATTTATAAAGGGAAAGGTGATAAGAAGAACATAAAATCCTTCCGACCAATTACGATACCATCAGTTTTATATAGGCTGGCGATGCAGGCGGTGAAATTAAAAATGCACTCATGGGTAGAAAGTAATAGAATACTCGGAGAGCTTCAGAATGGGTTCAGAAGTGGCAGGCGCTTAGATGATAGCCTGTTCGTGCTTACCCAGTGTATAGAAATAGCTAAGGCGGAAAATAGACCTGTGTATTTAGCCTTCCTGGACATAAGCGGGGCATAAAACAACGTGAACAGGGAACTCCTGTGGAACATAATAAAAGATGAAGGTATCGGTCATGAGGTAATCGATTTTCTACAGGAAATATATCGAGAAAATAAAGTTGAAATAACATGGAAAGGAATTAAGAGTACGACAACTGCCGAGGTACACAAAGGATTAAGGCAAGGTTGTCTTCTATCACCGCTGCTGTTCATACTTTAAATGATAAGTATGGAAAGAAGGTTACAACGAATCAATCTAGGGTATAATCTGGTGTGCAGATTAGGCGGAAAGGTTGTTGGGCAACGACTACCGGTTTTAACATATGCGGACGATATTGTACTGTTAGCAGAGAGCCAGGAAGGTTTGCAAACTCTGGTTAATTACTGTGGAGACGAAGGAGACAGTTTAGGTTTCAGTATTAGTGCAGCTAAGTGCGGTGGGATGTTTTTCAACGATACAACTGATCAGGAGCGTACAATACAAGGCAATGAAATACCGTGACTGGCCGAATACTCGGGTTATGGATAAACAAAGGGCAGATGTACACGGAAAAGCACGAACAGTCTAAAGTATTCTTCCATCGTGGTCGAGTGCAGTTGAGGCAAGAGATAACTGATTAGGGAAAGGCAGTGAGGTGCGTTAACCAGCCTGAGTCAGGTCCACTACCTCGCCTTGAGGAACAATGGGCCTGACGAAAGCGCCAACGACGCAACCTGCCACGGTATACCGGCCAGTGGCTATGACATTGCGCTGCTCATAGTTTGAGGTTACGTGTTCGATATCGACCGCGTCGGCCGCATTACGATCTGGACGCAATGCAAAAACGCACGTGTGCGGCGAAGAATCCCGCGTGGTCAGAAGTAACTCGGATCACCCACTGCGGCGCGCATGGTAATCAAATTGTCGTTTTTGCGCGTGAAGCCCCACATTGTAAATAAGTTAATTTTTTTTAACCCACCACACAACTATACAGCGCTACCACTGGCCCTTGGTAATTTGCGCGTGATTTCTCGCGTCATTGCGAATTCAGAGAGTACTGATTTCAGTGCATGTATATTAATAGCCACGGCAGTGCCAGGAATTGTCTTTTTTATTTCAATAAATACCAGATAAATAATGAAAATTGTAGGGGCGGGAAATTAGTTCCGACGGGCCTGTAACTGTCAATCGCAGTCTGCTGACAGCTGAACAGCGGACAGCATTGGAGGGGTGGACGTAGGTGCGTAAAAGAAGAGTGAGAGAGGATAGCGGAGATGACAGAGGAAAGAAGAAAACTATTTACATACGTATACCTATAGCGAATAGGTTAAAGTTGCCCATAGTTCACCTGTGGAGTGACTTAATTCCTCGTGAGTGTTTGTGGCGCGACCGAGCTCCCCGACTGCAGCTCCAGTAGGCGCCAGCACGAGAGGCCCCTCGAGCAATTATTGCGCCAAACTTTATGGAGCCAGCCCAGTGAGTGCCCACTGTGGCGCGTCTCTTGTAGATGCAAAGCGCCATCGCTCGCACGGCGCGGCAGGCCAAAGCCAACTAGAAAAAAAAAATATTTTTTCTAGGTGGCTTTGGGGCACGCGCAAGGCGGGTAGACGAGGGCTTGCGCGTCTCGGCAAGAGTACGTGTGGTCTGGCCTTTTGGGCCGGTGTTGCGCCGAAGAGGACGCGCGTACCACAAGGAAGTCGCTGTTCTTGAGAAGGTGGCGTGGTCTAAGCTAAAGTAAATGAGTTCGTTGCCGGTGGAAACGCTAATGTTCCGATGACTCTTTTTGAGGCAGCGTAGATGGCCCGTCTGCGAAATCGGCGAGATCGTGGTTGAAGCCGCGATGGAAGCGAGCGCCGAAAGAGGAAGGCGCCGGGCGAAGAGAATCGCCGCGTTCGCACCGGCGTTCCCGTTTGTGCTTCGACTTCGTGGACTGCGCGTGCTGGCGGCGTCTCTTCGCATGTGTAGCAACGTGCGGTTTCCCTGTGAAACGCCGCAGGCGCTGCACAGGCGAGATAAGTGTGGCGTCCGCGACTGCGTCCGCGCCCTTTCCGTCTGCGGTTCGACGCCGTGGTGCTCGCTGTGCACGTTCACGGCGGCCATATGCGCGCGCCGCGTTCACGTAGTGAAAGGTCACTGCCGAGTTTCCCCCGATAGAAACTCATTAGGTGAAATTATTGTTAGATGTGCCTCGTCATCGCTTGCTCCCAAACGCTGGAGATTCCTGCAGTCCCTGTCTTCTAAACGAAGCCATATACAGGGCCGCGTACGTAAGAGCCTCATCGCCTTGGGAACGACCTCTTCAAAGAGCAGCCGGAAGAGGAAGTTTATGGCGGCCATAAGGCGCGCAGATAATTTGGCAGCGTTGGCCATGGATTGGATGGGCGAATTCCCCGCTGAATCCGCTCCGATATTTTGTGGGGAAAGGCGGGCTGCTCGGTAATTTCTCAGTGCTGGACGATGAATAAGCGTATTACGGAATGGCTTAAACCACCAGGTGCTTCGAGGCAACGCAAAGTGTGCTTCAGCGTTTTGCTTTCGTATTGCCTCGAATTTATGACCTGCATTGCGCAAACTGTCAAGACGTAAGCATTCGCCTATGGTTACATAATAAAGGAAACAAGGGAAATATGATCCAATGGCGTTAAGTATCGGTTTGGGCTGTTGGCCTTCTTGCAATCAGATCGGGTCTTGTGCGCTTTGCCACATATATGCGCCCACCGGCGCTATAGCATACTGAGAAACTATTAGAGACTATCAGGTAATGCGTAGAACACCACATGATAGTCTAATAGAGTAGCCCTCTTTTATTAGCTTAATTAATGTATGTTGGTTCCTCTATATACGTGGCACTGGATACTCCTCTTCTGTGACATAATTGCGCTCAAAATATCATGCATGATAGAGGCAACTGTGCTAAAGTATACAGTAACGTCGCTTGTGCAGTTTATGTACAACCAGATCTTTCTATGGATGTTTACAAACTACAAATGCTCTTTACACGGTGCAAATAGGGTCGCAAGCTTAAGAGCTTCACTGGTGCAATATATTGAGAAACGAACTGAACAAATTTATTGCTGGCTCTTAGCGCTTACTAAGCCAGTTGTAAATCGTTGCACAAAAACGAACCTATTTCAGAAAAAACGAGAAATTAGCATGTTACCGTTTACTAACATCGCACAAGTTATTGCAAATTTACGCTCTTCACTGCCACTAGGTATGCGCTGAACGCGTACCGATGGTCGTTTGTAGCAAACTCCGGCATTCAACTACAAAATTTGTGAAGAACCAATTCCGGTTACTATCGAAGAATGCGTATAGCACGTTTTCAGAGGTGTTTATTTGTGCCGCTATGTAGCACTATGTTTTATGGGTGATATCGGTTTTATAGGTGGAGCATGATGGGTGAATTATTTCTTGATTTAGTGTACCGAGGCCGCATGGGGTTCAGAGCTGGTCCTTGAAGAAATGGTGCTCGAAGTAGCACTGCTTGGGCCCCGCGTGCGAGTCTGGTTAAACTCTGTTTTACTGCGCTATCGTCGAGGTCGGCCCACAAAACGGATAGGCAGTTACGCAAAATTAGGATAGGCTCCCAAAGAATGCTAAAGCCATTAAATGCTCGACTACATTGGTTTAGAGAAGATTGAGCTAAATTGGAACATTGAGAAACAGCCCGAACATGGGAAACATGAACGCGCTATGTTAGCAAGTGGTCAAAACACAAGTGTGAGGGCCCAGTTTTCATGTGAGAAGCTATACTTACAAAAAACTTACGCGTTTGTTTTTGATTGCTGCCATCGCGTACGATTTAATAGAATGCATATAGCTGACAGAGCCAGAAATGCAAAAATGTAGAAAACTTACAACCTCTGACAAAAGAAGACCGAATATTACGAACTATCCAGTGATGTTACTATGGAGACACAAAAACGAATTCGAATGATTCACTTGCACAAGGAATGCCAACACATTCAAATGATGATCATGCATCCATTAATTATTCCTTATTTTTATGCGTACATTTAGAATTCATGGAGCTACGACAGGCGGAAGAATAGTTGCCCAAAGAAAACGTGAAAAGAATAATACGATAAGCGCGTGCTGATGCTTTGACGGAAAATTCGCAGACACTGCTCCCTGGAGGAAAGATCCCGAACTAGCAACACTGAAAAAAAGGTAAGCCAGAAAACGGCCACGTGGAGCGTTAGTAAGAGGATACCAGAGTGTGAGTCTCGGAGACTGCACAGAACACGGTATGTTACGAAACGGTAACACCTCCCCATAGAAGGGGAGGTGTTAGGACAATAGAACGGCTGCCAAGAGGAGGAAGAGCTCGAGCTTTCTCAATGTTTCAAGGTCCAATGAAATAATTAATGACAACAACGTGCACATTCGGAAAAAAAATTACGTCTGCAGCTAATACTACAAGCTGCTCAGTTCTCTGTACAGAAAGCTGCACATCGATTCCTCGAGGACAACGCGCTACATAAAATGAGGCTTCCGATTTATCGGCTAAAACACAGCGGCAACGATTTCCCCTTCGGAGTCCTCGAGGGCTCGGCAACCTCACATCGACACGGCCACAGTCCAATTTCAGGCTGTTCGTGTACTGGCGCAGTTCTTGAAGTGTGCTAGCCTGAATCCTCGTTTATACACCTGTGCATCCTGCCGCCTGCACCCAGTATTCACTCGATCCCTCCTACTCAGATTTTCCTTTACTCCCAGGGTAGGGCAGCAAATCTCCTCGCCTTCTCGCTATCTAAGCTCGTCATTCCAGCATGTGAGCATTAACTGACGTAACTAGCGAACGGCCGGGTCTCCCGGCACGCGCTCTGGAGCACCGGAGGTTTAGATGATGTGGTACAGCGCTCGGAAGTAGTTGCCCTCCTCTTCTCTCGCCACCCTTTCCACCTGTAGCGGTGCCGGAGAACGCTCCGAGGCCATTCCACACGCGCTGGTTAACAACTCCGTTCTCTACAGCATGACGCATTTAAACAACAAACGTTGCCTAAACGTCCTCGATGTATCAAATATACGCATGCAGGCACATCGTTCACATATTCGGGGTTCAGCTGTCTCTTACGTTGGCGATCATCGCCGATGGTTTATGTAATTTTTTTTTCCATCTCCGCACTGCCTTATCTATTGTACCTTGTATCAATAGGAGGCGCTGCTCACGAAGCGGCCGAGAGTGGGTGCCAGAAACGTGTCAATAGGAATCCTGTGGTAGATAGTGCAGAAATTTGCATTAGTAGTGGAGCTATTAAAGCTCTTAGTTCCGCCGTGCAGCGTTACCAGAAAACTCAACCCAGCTGTGGCCGATTCGTGTTGCCTAGCAACCACCTGCGAGAGCACCGAGCCAGGTAACCTCCTCGCACCGAACGCGCGTAGGGCGGAGTCGTAAGGTCACAGGCGAGTAAAAGCTTGAAACAGCCGCCGCGGCGACACACCTCTCGCCTCCTCTACTCCGTGCGTACGTGCGGCTGCCATGAGAAGACCGAAGCCCGGACTCCCGAAGTAGAAGCGGCTTACCAGAAAGAGCGCCGTACTGCCGAGAGAAAAGCGATGCGTCGCCGCCGAGCTGATCCGGAATACCGTGCCGAGGTGAAACGGGTGTTAAGCACTCCCCATACGTGGGCCGATCCCGGAAGCAGTGCAATGCGGGGCCATCCCGTGGCGGAGGTGAATCAGGCGTTAAGCACTCCCCATACGTAGGCCGATCCCGCAGGTAGTGCAATGCCGGGTCGACGCGCGGCGGAGGTGAAGCAGGCGTTAAGCACTCCCCCTACGTGGGCAGATCCCGAAGGTAGTGAAATGCCGGGCGAGCCGCGGTCGAGGTGAAGCAGGCGTTAAGCACCCCCTTACGTGGGCAGATCCCGCAAGTAGTGCAATACAGGGCCGACCCGCGGCGGAGGTGAAGCAGGCGTTAAGCACTCCCCATATGTGGGCCGATACCGAAGATAGTGCAATGCCGGGCTGACCCGCGGCAGAGGTGGAGCAGGCGTTAAGCACTCCCCATACATATGCCGATCCCGCAGGTAGTGGGATGTGTGACTACCCGCGAGGGAGGTGAAGCAGGCGTTAAGCACACCCCCGGCCAATCCCACCGGTAGTGCAATGCCGGGCTGACCCGCGGCGGAAGTGCAGCAGGCGTTAAGCATTCTCCATATATGGGCCGATTCCGAAGATAGTGCAATGCCGGGCTGACGCGCTGCGGAGGTGAAGCAGGCGTTAAGCACTCCCCTTACGTGGGCAGATCCCGAAGGTAGTGAAATGCCGGGGATAGCCGCGGTGGAGGTGAAGCGGGCGTTAAGCACTCTCCTTACGTGGGCCAATCCCGAAGGTTGTGAAATGCCGGGCCGACCCGCGGCGGAGGTGATGCAGGCGTTAAGCACTCCCCATACGTATGCCGATTCCGCAGGTAGTGCGATGTGTGACTACCCGCGACGGAGGTGAAGCAGGCGTTAAGCACACCCCATAGGTGGGCCGATCCCGCCGGTAGTGCAATGCCGGGCTGACCCGCGGCGAAAGTGCAGCAGGCGTTAAGCATTCTCCATATGTGGGCCGATTCCGAAGATAGTGCAGTGCCGGGCTGACGCGCGGCAGAGGTGGAGCAGGCGTTAAGCACTCCCCATACGTATGCCGATCCCGCAGGTAGTGGGATGTGTGACTACCCGCGAGGGAGGTGAAGCAGGCGTTAAGCACACCCCCGGCCAATCCCACCGGTAGTGCAATGCCGGGCTGACCCGCGGCGGAAGTGCAGCAGGCGTTAAGCATTCTCCATATATGGGCCGATTCCGAAGATAGTGCAATGCCGGGCTGACGCGCTGCGGAGGTGAAGCAGGCGTTAAGCACTCCCCTTACGTGGGCAGATCCCGAAGGTAGTGAAATGCCGGGGATAGCCGCGGTGGAGGTGAAGCGGGCGTTAAGCACTCTCGTTACGTGGGCCAATCCCGAAGGTTGTGAAATGCCGGGCCGACCCGCGGCGGAGGTTATGCAGGCGTTAAGCACTCCCCATACGTATGCCGATCCCGCAGGTAAAGCAATGTCTGGCCGACCCGCGGCGGAGGTGAAGCAAGCGTTAAGCCCTCCGCATACGTATGCCGATCCCGCAGGTATAGTGCAATGCCGGGCTGACCCGCGGCGGGGTTGAACCAGGCATGAAGCACTTGCCATACGTGGGTCCATCCCGAAGATAGCGCGATACCAGGCCGACCAGCGGCGCAGGTGCAGTTCGCGATTAAGGGTCCCCCATACATAGCTTCCCTAGTCCCCCTTCTTCTCATAATTGGAGGGCACTGAGTCTTTCTTTTCTTTTTTTTTGATAGCGCATATTTTAAGACAGGTTGTAAGTACTGCTTGCGTGATTTGCGTTCTTTGCCAGATAAACTGCTTTTCATTCTTATTGCGCCCTCGTATGCTGCCTATTGAGGTTTCTTGCTTTCTAACGCCCTAGAACGGCTCACAGTATTGAAAAACAAATACATAAGAATATTCCCCTGTTTAGTGACGATTAAAGCCGCTGCAAGCACTCAAGCAAGTGGCACATAGGCCGTGTGCATAATTAGTACTATTAAGTAATACGACACCGCACAAGGCTGTTACTACTGTCCACAACCAGCGCCGCACCTGTGTTTTGGTGGAACGTAAGGCTGACAGGAAGCATATTGGGCACCTCACAGGATCGCTGACGTGTGACGGCAGTTAGGTGACTCCCGTCGAACCTTGCTTACACATGACATGCAATATCGTCAGGTCTTTAATCTGGCTCCCAGCAATAAGCGATCTCCGGGAACGCCGAGGTTCCCTTGAGATCACCTAGAAACAAAAGTCTATCGTAAACCAATGCTACTCAGGAAAAGCAAGAGTAGGATATACATTAACGGCCTCTGGAAAACACGTCGAAATTACCTGTCAAGAGCACGCACCGGTGTTCAAAAGAGAGCATTCTTATATACACAGCTTCTCGGAAATCGATGCAGGCAGGGCCGCGCGCGAAGCTTTTGACAAGCGCCTGTATAGATGCGAGAGAATCCTGCCCCGAGTCGGTGATGGGGGCAAACGCAGCACTTCGGACAGTCGGAACACACGCCTCGCTTCGGGCAATATTTCTTTTTTTTTTCTCGCGACCTGAAAAGGAGATTCTTTCTTGCGCGCAAACTTTGCCAACGCCCTTCACGCGAGCTGAGCGCCTGACAGCTGCGCTTCCCTGGGAGGCATTGATATCGTGCAACTGTTGCCGCAGGAGCGAGCGTTTGCTGACGTTGCGTGAAGCGAGACGCGAAATGCAAAGAATGGGACGGCACCAAGTTGCTGCGCGAGCACTTGGCGTATACCGTTACCGCGCAGTTTCTCTCTGCGTGCACCCTGGGGTGATATGTGCAACGTTCGCGAGCGGTTAGCAACCGGACGAGCCTTTGAGAAAGGACCACGTAATGTGCCCGTGAAAGCATGTTGGATGGGAACGACAGTGGCATAACATTAAACTAAATTGTGCGGTTTGAATGTGGGTCAGCAAACTGCAGGGTGGGTTATGAGTGACGAAGCAGTGGGCGGCTACGCGTTCATTTAAACTGCCTGATGTACTTTAATATGTAAACAAATCACGGTACATGAACACTTCTTTTTTCCATTCCGCCCCCATCGTAATATGGTTGCCGCGGCCGGGATTGAACCTGGAGCCTCGTGCTCAGCAGCGCGCCACGCCACTGCCAGTGGTCTACCACGGATAGAAAATACAAGTCGGTGGTAACTGTCATTTTGCCTACATTTTAAACTTCCTGCGGTTGGGAACACGGATTTCATGTCTGTTATTTTTCACTGTTTATTCAGCCCGTCATTGACCTGCTGAGAGTACGCCTAGAAGAAATATGGTGACCTAGAAATGCGTTGCAAGGCCCCTTGATTGCAAAGGTGGTAACCAGGAGGCCGTTTCTAACCGTCTAACACTGAAAAGGGACATGTTTCTGGGGCAGAACACAGTGACGAAAGGAAACGGTTCAGCGGAAGAGATGCGGAATTATTTTTTTTAGCATTCAGGCAATGTAGGGCATTTGTAATCTGTTTTGTTTGATTGAATCTGGAAGAGCTCCACTAAGGCCCCGTGACTTTGACATCGACGCTTTCATGACATGGGTGGCTTTCACGAAATCGAACTCATTTCGCATTGGAATGGCCGACAGCGCTCTCTGCAATGCCTGTCTTTGCGAGGAGACGCTGGAACACATTCTGTGCGACTGTCCTGAATATAATGTTCAGCGACAGTCCCTGGCATCCTGTCTAGCGCACCTTGACACTAGACCATTGTCCCCCGACCCGATTTTCACATGCCGCTGACACAAGACATCGCAGGTTAAGGCGACGAAGGGACTACTTCGGTTTTTGAAAGAGACGGGATTGGACAAGCGGCTGTGACAGTGATATCACGTACCGTGCCAGATTGATAGACTCTAACGGACGATATGTGTGTGCTGTGCTATGTGCTCTCTCTCTCTTCCCCTTCCCCATCTTTCATCGCCCCCATCCCTCTCCCATGTGTAGGGTAGCAAACCGGTTAAGCTAAACTGGTTAACCTCCCTGCCTTTCCTTCTCCACTTTTTCCTTCCTTCCTGCCTGGGTCCCTGGTGTTGCCCATCAAAGCAGCGCAAAGTCTAGGACTCTTTGTTTTTTATATATTGTAACAGTAGGTTTACTTTCTAAGCTGCCACCCACTTACGTCATCTCAATGGGAATGCGTTTCTTTTTCTGGTTATTTTTTCATGAGCCGTCAAGTCTTAATGCCATTACCTATCTTCATTGCCTAAGGCACTTCCTCTGCAGCCGATGAAAGCACAAAAGTGCTGCTTATTGATGTGTGTGTGTGTGTGTGTGTGTGTGTGTGTGTGTGTGTGTGTGTGTGTGTGTGTGTGTGTGTGTGTGTGTGTGTGTGTGTGTGTGTGTGTGTGTGTGTGTGTTTGTGTGTGTGTGTGTGTTTCAGTTTTTGTCCGCCTACGCACCCCCAGGGCCTTTCTTCCACTACGTCCTATAGAGCTTCTCTGTGACACGTTTTTTTTTATGCAAACAAGTATAAACAAAACACGGAGTGACGGTTTTTCACTTCTGTCAACTTCAGTCAAGCCGCCAAATGTCGGATTGTGTGTTCTGCGGAGTGCATTTTAAATGGTAGCTTCGGTCGACTTTTCTTTTTAAGGACTCCTGAATGTACCAGACATTGACAAATCTGACCCATAATTGAAGGAAGAAGAGAAGTAGCTTTATATCGGCATGTTTTTTTTGTTTTTGTGTTTTTTTATGCAAGGGTAATCCCTCAAGGCATACAGGGGTACGAGATGGCATGTTTAATGACCTTACTAATATTGCACGCAAGTGCCGTAGTCATTGTTTAGTAGCGTGTGGAAAAACAATTGAGCAAACTGATCGATTTCCTTCGGCGTGGTAAAGAAAGACAAACGTTTTTATCAGCAGAAAGCTGGCCCAGTTGGTTTGGTAACGTTGTTGGCGGGAAATAGGTAATTTCTCACGCAACAACAACAAAGAAATAAAAAAAAAGGCTGACCAAACTTGTTCACGTTAGCGCCTTCAATTAGACTCAGAAAAAGGCAACTATTTGATTATATAATTATATATACAGGGTGTCCCAACTATCTTGCACCAAGATATAAAAGTATGCAAATGTCACGTAGCCGCGCAGAACCAAGGTAATGCTCTTTGCAGTCACTTGGAGATACTGAGATTAGCTTTTGCATTCCGCCTAATTACATAATTACTCATAATTACTTAATCAACTTCTCAAGTATATTCATATGAGAATATTGTAGAGCAGCATTAAAAACTACCGACACAGCTTTTTGTTGCTCGGCACGTGCTACAAAATGTGATTTTGTTTTTCCGAGAGAGAAACAAGCCCGCGAATAGAGGCAAAATCGCCGCGCGACTGGCAGCTCGAGGTACTTTGCATTTATTCGCAGGCTTCTTCCACGCTCGGAAAAACACTTTTATATAGCACGTACTGAGCAACGGAGAGCTGTGTCGGGAGTCTTTCATGTTTCTCTACAATATTCGCATTGACGCTTTTCATCTAATTGTAACGTTTGAAAAATTCATTAAATAATTAATGCCTATTATGTAATTAGGCGGCGCGCAAGAACTAAGCAGAGTGTCTCCAAGCGATAGCAAACAATATTACTTTCATTCTGTCCATCTACGTGGCGTATGCGTACTTCTAAATCTTGGTGGGTGATAGTTGGAAGACCGTGCAGAGCGTGGCCGCTGGGAGTGCATAATTAGCTCTTAGTCTACAAATATTAGGAAATAACAGAAATCAATGCCAGGAAATTATATTTTCAACAGACATACGTATATATACGGACGTCTGTTGAAAATATCATTCCCTGGTATTCATTCCCAGAGCCTTACTATTTCCGCGATTCACTTCCTCTATATACATAATATGTGCCTTAGGGGATCCTGGATAGAAAAAATAAATGGTGTGTTGTATTTGTGATATATATATATATATATATATATATATATATATATATATATATATATATCGCCTGCTCAAATTCAATTCAATCTCAATTGCTTTGAGCCGTAATTGAGATTTTTTTTTACGGAAATAGATTTTGGTATATATATATACCTCTGTTGTATATATACAGCAGAAGTACGTATATATACGTACGTCTGTTGAAAATGTCATTTCCTGGTATTGATGCCACAGCCTTACTACTTCTGCCATTCACTTTCTGTATATACATAATATGTACGTTAGCGGATCCTAGATAGAAAAGAAGAAATGACTTGTTCTATTGGTAATTCTAAAAACCCACAATGAACTATCAAAAATATGACACAGGATATGCTGCTGAGAGATGGTACGTTTCGCCTGCGTGGCCGGAGGAAACCTGTTATCTCCTGCTATCATCATTGGTCAATTCCTTTGAGCAGTAATTGAGATTTTTTTTTTTTACGGAAATAGATTTTGGTATTTCTTGTGTACTCTGTTGTACTCCTACTTCAGCTTGCATTTTACTTTGTGCTATTGTTTGTGGTGGCCTGTCATGTGAGGTGGAACAAGGGAGGATGTTTCTAATACGACCATAATTAGTTTCGGCATGCTTACAGGTTCACGACTTCTACTTTTGTGTTTATTCTATGTAGACCTGTGCTTAGTCTGTATTTTATATAATATTTCATTGCATTTTTATTTCGTTAGGCGAATTCTGTTAAGATTGACTACTATTTTGACAACGCGTATCGGGGATAGTGGCCACTGGCCGAGTCAAGCCACTTTTGCGCGGCTTTTTGTCTGTGCTCCCGACCTGTTTAACCCCAGCGTCGCATAAAAATTTTACTTCATTTTGATTTCAGTTCATTTGAATTTAGTCCCAACAAATATCAATGCACCGAAAAGACCGCGCCATGGTTTCGGCGTCTCCAAAATCCGGAACAGTCTCGTGACATCCGCTACGGTCGGCAGTCCTAACTGCTTACCGAGGCGGGCACGCGTAACTCGAGGAAACGGTTGCCAATGCACTGCCCGCAAATACAAGGAGGCTGACAGGAGAACAGAGAAGCGACGTGAAAGCGGCGACAGATAAAGGACAAATGACGACACGTGCATGTAACAGAGCTAAACTAACATTATTCATATACGGACCTCCCTACATCTTCCCACTGCTCACACGCGTTGTGTATATAGAGAATTCGCGGAACATCCCAGGATTACAGGAAAAAAAAAACACAAGTGTGAGAACGTGCCGGACATGCAAACGCGGGAAGGCTGGAAGACATTTGTTAATGTCAGTGTAACTCAACCAAGTCAGAAAAAAAAGCATTATATTTGCAATATCAATGAACGCGTCCCTGGCTATCTGACATTTCATTGCAAACAATATGCGTGCAGTCGCGCGACTGAACAAAAATTAAAAACGACAGCAGCACAAGAGAGCCGGCGAAATCAGTCGTCAAGAGAAAAAAAGCAATACTAGCCCACGATATTCGCAGGCACAGTCGCAATCGAATTAGTAATCCGTCTATTTGCTGAATCCCCCAACCAACTGCGTTTCTTTTTCTTTCCAGTTATACAAGCTGAAAGAAAATACCTTTGGTCGTGCTCTTGTTACCGGAAGCACCAAATCTGATACGTGCACTGGATTTCTTTATCTGTATTTCGCCTCTACTGTCGCGTTCTGTACCATTTCGATTCCTATTCATTATTGAAAGACCGCGCAGCCGAGACGAACTCAAAGCACGGGAAACTAGTAGAGAAAAAAGCAACTCGTAAAAGCAAGGAGGTTAGCCAATGAAAGGATCGTGTGTATGTGTACTTGATAAAGTAGAAGGTTGGGTGACTTCGGGATTCAATATCGACATGAGCACCTGCGTTGCGTCCTGTGCAGTCATGTCGATAATGTGTGTGTGTGTGTGTGTGTGTGTGTGTGTGTGTGTGTGTGTGTGTGTGTGTGTGTGTGTGTGTGTGTGTGTGTGTGTGTGTGTGTGTGTGTGTGTGTGTGTGTGTGTGTGTGTGTGTGTGTGTGTGTGTGTGTGTGTGTGTGTGTGTGTGTGTGTGTGTGTGTGTGTGTATGCGTGCGTGCGTGTGTGTGTGTGTGTGTGTGTGTGTGTGTGTGTGTGTGTTTGTGTGCGTGCGTGCGTGCGTGCTGCTGCAACAGCGAATGCGAGCGCACCATGCAAGGTGCTCAGTAGGATACCGTAATGTGAGTGCTCCCAGAGCCGCGAAGTTCATCCACAACCTGCCCCCCCCCCCTCGTCATCTCTCACAAGCCACTGTGCAAGTTCGGGATGTAAAACCCCGCAATGTTAAAGCCGCGTGTCCAGTCTCGTGGCACGCCGGAATTCCGATCCTGCTCTTGCTTTCTTCGTCACGGTTCTCAAATCATGGTCATGGGCCGAGAACGGCGCTCTCCAACAGTGGCCGCCTGTCAACGCTGGCTAGGAAATCATCCAGCGTCCATCGCTGCCGACCATGTGCTGGGCAACGACGTAATATGCGTTCCAGGGTTATGAGGATAAGGCATTGCGAGCTGTCACGGCCATTCGCTCGGCCGGTGACATGTGCGTAGCGCCGGGCGAAAAGGAGGGATAGTAATTGATTTACGTGTAGGCAGAGAGCTCAGCATGAGCTATAGCTTTCTTTGAATTAAGTAGTCTATAGCGCTAAATATGCGCCGCAAGGCGCGGGGAAAGGGACAGACGTGAGAGAAAGAGAGCGCAATTTACGGTGTATATTCGGCGCATAACACCACAGAATTCAGGAAAAACCTACAGCTTGCTTTGGTCAGCTACTCTGCACTGGTAAAGAGGGACGGGCGAAGGACTGACGAGTGGCGACGATGAAGAGAGGAATGTGTGTACGTGCGCGTTCACTACGTTGCGGCAGCTCCAAAGTCGTGTACCTAGCAAAGTGGTTTGTGGCCTGGGCCGGTGTTTTGTAGCGATGCCTTTTACGATTCTATGCTTTTTCAGGCTTTTCGCGCTTGGCCACTGATCGGAGCGACGGTCTGCCCACATTACCAACGCGATCAGAAGGCCGTGTGTGGTGGATGATAAGAATAGCATAGAATAAGGCATAAGGCATCGCTACAAGGTAGCGGCCCTGATGAGCCATTACTAGGCTGAATACAATGCTCAAATTAATTATGTGCTGGAAAAAAATGCTTGGCTTCGCATAGCCTTAGGGGGCTGGTGGCACTTCCCGTCTGGCAAGATGGAATGCCGCGTTATTCCTTTTCGAGTGAGCGCAAAATGCAATTGTTGAAAGCGCAGGGCCCTGACGGGGCAAGTGCAGCGATGTGACTGTGGCGACACGTTCTAGCCTTCTCCGCATTTGCGTATCGTAGTCTCTGATGCCGAAATGTAAATGTCAACAGCGCACTCTCTGATATGCGTTGTATCTGCCAGCTCATCTGCTGGGCCAACGATATTAAGACACAGATTTCATATTGCGGGATGCCCCGACTGATAGCCGTAATGCTGTACAATACTGATTGTGGCCAGCAGTTATTCACAGTTAAGGAAACATGGCAGGAGAGATAACCGGGAGAGAGAAGGATATTTTGCAGCTCTGAGCAGAGGGTAAGGGAAAGGGGGATGAAAATGTGCAGCACTGGCTGAAGCAAAGCGTAAATACGAAAGAAAGCTGTGTGGGAGGGGGTAGGGTGAGTAGTAAAGATCATTTAGAGGTGTTGGAAATACACGTCTTACGATTCCGCGTAAGATACGAAGTACTGACTAGTCGCCCTAATAACCGCGATCAGTGTGATTTGCGAGAGAGAGAGATCAGAGAGAGAAACTGGTGCTCTTTTCCCCAGCTATTGTAGGGAGCACGTATCAGCGAGGCTTTTTAAGCTTTCAACAATCGGAGGGCACGTGACGCACCTTTCAAGCGCGTCGCATGCTCTATCAATCTTTGCTCCGTATTATGTAGCTCCTTCTTTACACAGGCGTCCACGCAGGCCCGATTATTGAACGAAGCGCACAGGATGCTGCATTGCTGCCAAGTGCGAAGTTTCATGCGCCTCGTATTGTACCATCTCGTGTTTATCTGACCGGGCTGTTTAAAAATGCAGGACAGTAGACAGCGACAGTACCAAAAGGATATGGCTGATTATTTCCTCATGACCGCACTCGCTGCCCGTGATCCTGTCAGCCGTTCCATGAGGGAAGTGCATGGTCCTCTCCTCCAACGTAACAATCCTGGAATTACTTGTGTTAGTCATTATGCTGTGAACAAAGGTTATTTTCATGTTTTCACAAAGGTATGAGTACAATTTTGTCAGTGTAGCTACTCTAGAGTCAGCAGAAATGTGATGAGAAGAAAGGACCCTTGAGCACCTAGGCTACGGAGTGAGAAATCTGACAACTGTGTTAATGATTTTCTTGATTTACATTACAATTAAACGGGGCCCAGAAAAAGTGACCATTTTATCGATTTTCTACGACGCTATGTGATAGCACCTGGCAACTGAAAAGAAGGTAAATTTTAGTACCACATCATCCAAAGTTTTGTGTTAACATCGGTGTTTCGGTCAGAATAATTAAAGAACTTGTACCAATTTTCTCAGCCTTGATTTGTGTATCATCGTAATCTTGATTTTTTTTCCAGCAATACTGCAGAATAGAAACGGCCAAGTGCAGCCAGCTGCAGAGTGGGTTCATAACTTAACAAATACTCCTGAAACACACGCACTTTCAAACAGTAGGTAGGGAGTAATTTTTTTCTCACCGAGGATTGCCGCCCTATACGCATCAAACTATCGTTTTTCTTTCAGACTCCAGTTTGGTAGGCTGGATAAAAATTGATCATTAGATTTGCTCTACCCTTGCAGCAAATGTCGCGAAACATTATTTTGCTTGTGCATCCTGCAGCAAAGGTACAAAATAAAGGGCCTTATATTAAATACATCTTGCTTCTTCCGTGAGCGCCGAGATATAGCAATGAAACTAATTGACTTCTGTGTGGTCATTCAGAGAACAGACATATCCATCACTCTAGCCAGGGCCGCGTTGCAATCTTGCTTCACCCCCAATACGAGCGAAGACTTTTCTTACCACCTGCATAATCAGATCCTAGGCAAATGACACACGTCATTGCAGCTAGCAGTCGATGTACAGGAAGAAAGAGAAAGAAACATAAAGACGCTGCAACATCGTCGCAAAAGAACACGGCACGGGTACTCACACAAGGAAGCCGCTACTGCTCAGCAGACCAATCACGGAAGGTATTCCCAGAGCCTACACTGTCTCAGGAGATCACCGAAGCATTCCCGGGCCGTCGCAACACGTAATTGTTCGCCTGCGCTGGCGGTGTCGGTCTCTGGGGCAAACGCTGTCAGAGCTTGGGGGCACCAGGAGCAGCCTGAATAAGCTGCACGTCCGCTGAAAGCTCAGATGAAGGGAAAGATCGCGAAATGTCCCTAGATATTTCCTCTTGCGGCACTCCTCCAACGCGCAGCGAAATCGAAGTTCACTACTGATGTTACGTGAAGCAGCGAGAATCCAGCGTGAAGCGCGGAGGCTACCACACCTGAGTGAGCTTTGTCCACAGCATGATTTACGGTCCCGACACTGCGCCTTGCGCCTTCGGTAGGTTCGCAGCAACTTCCGCGAGTCAAGAGCTATCAAGCGATACGATATTGCAATGCACGACAAGATCAGAGAACGCGCGTGGAAAACAAAAAAAAAACAACCGCGCAAAAGTGTCACAGCACCTTTCTTTCGGCGAAGTTTCAGCGCGCAGCGCAGCCCGCTGACATCACGAGCGCGTCGCTCGAAGCCGAAGCAGCTGTGCGTGATACGCGTCAGGCGGCCGGAGAGAATGTACACGTCCCGTACAAGGAGGCGTCAGCCGACCACACTTCGCACATCAATGATTCGCGCACCCGCTCGCCTCCCTGCTCTCGTCACTTGTTGAAGTGCCCGAACCACGTCGTCGCCTGATCAATACGCGGCCGCGAGCGGCGTCGCTCGGATAGCGCGCGCACCGTCGCCGTGCGCATTCGCAATCGACAGCGCCACGAGGACCGGAGTCAGCAGACAACTCTCGTCGAGGGGGCGCGGACGCGAACCACGCGGCGGGCGGCGCTGCGAGCAGTTTGCTTCTCCCTCTTTTTTCCCCCAAGCGGGGGAGAAAAAGGGGAGCGTGGGGCGTCTGCCGACGGGGCGTTCGACTCTCCCTCCGTTCTGCGCATCCTGATTGGTCGTCCGAGGCCCGAGAAAGCTAGTGGAAGCATCCGAGAGAGGGAGAGGCACAACTGTGGAAAAGAGTGTGTTCAACAACGTGGAGAGGGAAGGAAGAAGAGAGGGCGTGAAAGAGCGCGGCAGTACGCCTCAAAGGCTCGATGCCTCAGTGCCTTAGCGCATGGCCCTGTCCGCTATTGAGCGCTATGCCATCACTCCAGGGAGCAGACGACGACACTTGGAAGCGGGCACAAGAGAACGCTGGCTCTCGTGGATAAGCGTCCGCTTAAAAGTCGAGGTTTCGGGCGCAGTGCGCTTGCTAAAAGCGCTTTCATAAAGTTTTAAAGTGAAGGACTCGTACGTTCCGGGACGTGTTCAACATGATGAACGCTATCTATTGTTTACGGGACCACGTTCTCAAAAAAAAAAAAAAGCTTCTAACCTTCCCTTTGTACGGCTATTCTGAATTGTTACGAGTCGCATTATACCGGATGTGACAAATGGGAGGGCATTTTTACGAAACGCACAACTGCAAATTTTGCAAATTAGTTACAAGTAGAAAGTTAACGTTCAGGTTCCGCGGCGACAATGTACCGTAAGTAAACCAGAGATACAGTAGGAGCGAGTGCAGCTCCGTGGTGTTACATGTGGTAAACGCCTGTCGCACGTAAAATACTGGGCGCAGCGAAATTGGAAAACGACATTTCAAGCGCATTATAAAACAAGAAAAAATAAGCCATCGCCGTCGTCGTCATGCCACCATCTGCTTGCCGTCATATCGATTTCACGTGCGGGAGTTCGGCCTCCGCAGGGAACTAATACAACTGTCTTGCAGTAGACACGTGACAATCGCACTGAACAATAGCAGTGGCACCAGAAAGACGGCACAAAACTGTTCGTAACAAGATGTACTTTCTGCAGAGCTTAGCACTGAAAACCGGCAGTGAACGAAATTGCTCTGACACTTAGTGATATCTCAAAAGGCTTTTCTTACGCTTTGCGGGATGGGGCTGTGCCAACCGTCAATAACCTTCATGAGAGATTCAAAGAAAAACTGTGCCGTAGCCTTTGGTGGTCACGTGACCCTTAGAAAGTGAGAAGGCCTCGAGCAGTGAGAGGCTTTTTAAGTAGAATAGGAACACGTGCCGTAAAGTCATCCCCTAAGGCGCTAATGAGGGACTTCTATAGGCAATTAATTGTGTCTTTATGCATAATTATCCCATAATATTTTACGTCTGCTGGCGTAAATAACCTGCTGCCAAGAGTAAATTAACTTCTTTATGACTACTGAGTTTCCTTTTAATTTTCTTTAGGTGGGTGCAAGGGACCAAGTCGCATGAATGGCCAATATTAAATTCATTGGGGTCCACCTTTCAGCTTCCTTGGGATCATACAAAAAAAAAAAAAGAAACAATAAGCTGCGCCCTATTTCTTGCGCTAAAGATAGGTATTATTAGAAAAAAGGACCGTATGTTATGAAATATGAAATCTCGGGCCTCGGTCACGTGTGCTGGCACTGAAGTTTCACACCGCTTCAAGCAGACAACGTCAACATTCTGCGCAAAAGCCTTGCCTGCACGTCTTGCCATGGTCATATTTGTCCTCCTTCCTTCAGAGATGGGCCACCAGTGACGTTTTTAACTTGAACAAAACAAATGTTTTTGTACAACCATCAAATGCAGATGACAAGGAGAACATGAATCAGATGGACCCGGCAGAGCCGAATGTGCAACGCCTCTTCCAAACGACTTCCTAACAAATCATAGCCGCACCAGTGGCCTCACTGGCTCACCTACAATTCCTAATTCACACATGTGTTCCTGCCTGCATTTCTCACGACAATGTCACAAAGAAGGACATGGAAGACGTTGGGTAAAAGGATGCCACTCGCACCCTTGCGTTGCCCGAAACTCTCAAGTAAGTTGTCTCTTGGCGACAATGGCCCCGCCACATGCCGGTAGCGAAGCCCGCAAATGCGCCTGATTGCTATTGCACCCGCACTATTGCATCGTCATCTTTTACTATGCTACTAGTGCTATGCCGAACCACCTGAATTGCTGACATCTGCACATCATAACATTTGAAGACGCTCACAATACCGTGTCTATCATTCCCATACCTTTCGGTGTGAGTCCTTCGAGTTCTGAGAATAAGAAAATAAGTAAATAACCTGCAGAGTCAACGTGCACGTTAGAATTTTCGCAAATACAGCAAAGGAGCAGCAAAGAAAAGCTTTCTTGAAGCGGCGAAATAAATGCCGCAAAACTAAATGTGATGCTCTACTGTCATCCTACACAACTTGCAATCTGACGATGAAATATTTGTGCTGACACACAACAAAGGTCAAGAATCTTGTGTCGTGCAATGTTTGTGTTTACATATGCGCTGCAATTTTACTAGCTACATCGCAATGCAAATTGCAGTTCATGAGAACGCACACTGCGATACGTCGACGGAGCATTATATCACGAAGACGAAGTTTGTAGTTTGTAGGTTCGTAGTGAGATGACTGATATGGATAGTTGCATGCATAGATACGTTCATTGGGAATGACAGTGGTAAGGTTGCCCATTATTGGTCATAACCCGAGTAGAGCTTAGCGCAGAGCTGAAAACGGTTGTATGTCAATTTGTGACACTTTGATCTATCTTTTTGCAAAATCAGCACTTACTTCTAACGAATTTACCTTCGCAGAGAGATTAGACAACAATCTTTCTCGCATTTTACTAAATTTGATCTCGATGGTGCTTGTCCCACCAAGATGCACCCACCACCAAGACCCAACAGAGCTGCGTGCCACATTTCGCATCGCTCGTAAAAGTTCGTTACATCACTTTGGAGCGCCATATTGTATGATTTATTGGACAGCCAGTAATCAAAACACAAACTCTAAAATTGTCGCATGCACAACGCACAACGTGCCCCTTACGTCTGGCAAATATGAACTTCACGTAAAGTAGAGTTTCTTCGGCACACTGAGAAAATGCGTAAAATGCCCATATAAGGCTTTCGAACAATTGATATAGGTGTGTTTATGAAGGTTGGTTTTAATTCACATACATTTAATTGCGGACACAAATTTCCCGCAGCATTCTACTTACGTTCTTTAAACATGATCTCCGTGGCATTTCTACGAGCAGTTATGCCAGGGCAGTGAGCAAAATTTTACACCGCTCGTAAAACACATCTATGATGTTACGCAGCGCTTCCATACATAATTTATTACAAAGGCCGCACTTATGCCACACACTTGGCATTTTTTTCTACGCATTTCTACGCATATGAATGGTCCCATATATTCGCGAAATATAAAAAATCCACCTAGCATAATTCGCTGAGGACACCGGAGAAACCAACTACAAACTCTTTATGACTCATGAAAATCGGGACAAAATGAAGGTTCATTAATTATTTGCAACAACTATAAATAATACTGTAACGTCAAAATTTCGTCACACCTTGAACTTTGAGCTTTATTTCGTACCTGTAGAACGTACAGATGACAGCGGCACAAATAAAAAACCACTAATTCGCCTTCACTAGAGGCCCTATAACGTAAAACTATTCCAATATGTTTCTATTCCAATCTCCTGACGTCAAATTTGCGTAACCACCAACGTAAGCACCGGGCAGTCACCCACAGGGTTGTCTGAACAGACCAATCAAACGCTCTCTTCGTTCATAGGAGGTCACTTTTGCTTGCTTGAAAAACTAATAACATTGCCTACACTGAGCAGCTTGTCGTATCTAATTGGCTGACAAGAGGCGAGGAGAACGCTCAAGTGGAGAGGGATTCGATGGGGCCGAGCCATCATCATCATCATCAGCCTAGTTACTCCCACTACAGGGCAAAGGCCTCTCCCATACTTCTTCAACAACCCCGTACATGTACTAATTGTGGCCATGTCGTCCCTGCAAACTTCTTAATCTCATCCGCCCACCTAACTTTCTGCCGCCCCCTGCTACGCTTCCCTTCCCTTGGAATCCAGTCCGTAACCCTTAATGACCATCGGTTATCTTCCCTCCTCATTACATGTGCTGCCCATGCCCCCCCCCCCCCATTTCTCTTTTTTGATTTCAACTAAGATGTCATTAACGCACGTTTCTTCCCTCACCCAATCTGCTCTTTTCTTATCCCTTAACGTTACACCTATCATTCTTCTTTTCATAGCTCGCTGCGTCGTCCTCAATTTGAGTAGAACCCTTTTCGTAAGCCTCCAGGTTTCTGCCCCGTAGGTGAGTAGTGGTAAGACACAGCTATTATACACTTTTCTCTTGAGGGATAATGGCAACCTGCTGTTCATGATCTGAGAATGCCTGCCAAACGCACCCCAGCTCATTCTTATTCTTCTGATTATTTCCGTCTCATGATCCGGATCCGCCGTCACTACCTGCCCTAAGTAGATGTATTCCCTTACCACTTCCAGCGCCTCGCTACCTATTGTAAATTGCTGTCCTCTTCCGAAACTGTTAAACATTACTTTAGTTTTCTGCAGACTAATTTTTAGACGCACTCTTCTGCTTTGCCTCTCCAAGTCAGTGAGCAAGCATTGCATTTGGTCCCCTGAGTTACTAAGCAAGGCAATATCATCAGCAAATCGCAAGTCACTAAGGTATTCTCCATTAACTTTTATCCCGAATTCTTCCCAGACCAGGTCTCTGAATACGTCCTGTAAACACGCTGTGAATAGCATTGGAGAGATCGTATCTTCCTGCCTGGTGCCTTTCTTTATTGGGATTTTGTTGCTTTTTTATGGAGGACTACGGTGGCTATACAGCCATTACAGATATCTTTCAGTATTTTTACATGCGGCTCGTCTACACCCTGCTTCCGTAATGCCTGCATGACTGCCGAGGTTTTGACTGATTCAAACGCTTTCTCGTAATCAATGAAAGCTATATATAAGGGTTGGTTATATTCAGCACATTTCTCTATGACCTGATTGATAGTGTGAATATGGTCTATTGTTGGGTAGCCTTTATGAAATCCTGCCTCGTACTTTGGTTGTCAGAAGTCTAAGGTGTTTCTGATTTTATTTGCGATTACCTCAGTCAATGCTTTGTCGACAACGGACCGTAAGGTGAACGGTCTATATATTTCCAACTCTTTGGCGTCCCCTATCTTATGGATTAAGATTATGTTGGCGTTCGTCCAACATTCCGGTACGCTCGCATGCAGGGTGGCCAGTTTTTCTAGAACAATCTGCCCACCATCCTTCAACAAATCTGTTCTCCAGCGTGCAGCCAGACGCACCCGCTTTCAAAAAAAGTCTGGGGGTGGGGGGGGGGGGGGAGGCGGGGAGGAGGGAGTAAACGGCAAACTTTGCCCCTCCAGTTCTGACAATGGCAGGCCAAGTGACCTGCTGCCCCCCCGCCGCCCTCGCCCCCTCCCCCCGGTAAATAAGCTTATGGTCCCCATTACGATGGAGGAGCAGCAGCAAGTTGCTATAGATTATCGAATTATTAAGAGGAATCTTTACTTCCTCTTAATAATTCGATCCCATTACAGTACATGTATAGCTGAACACGTAAATTAGCGCGATAAACGACACAGACACAAGAAAGGGAGACAAAGGCAAGCGCTAATCACAATTGGCAGGGAAGGATTTTACATCACGGACTACAGTCACGCATGCGCAAACAGATCAATATGAATGGGCACGTGTATACACGATTCAACTTCTTGCGCAACCGCGGTTTCATGTATACATGAAAGACGGTTGCGAAAGAAGTCGAATTCTGAATCAAGTAATGGGATAGATGGATCACACACGCACCGATCTCTGTTCTTGATAATGAAAGCCTCCAGTGCTTCAAGCACTGAAGCAGCGTTACTGCTCCTGCCTAGAATGGTCGTCTGCGAAAATCGAGTGTCACACCCACACGCGGTAACATGGGCCGTCGTATGCGCGCCCTTATAGTCCTTCTTGTTTATTTTTTGCGCGTGTTCCCTTAAGTGGTCGTTCACGCAACATTCGCTTTGGCCGTTATGTAACTGCCCAAAAGACAACGGGATGGCTTGGACAAGCCCTCTAGAGCAGCTAACAAATGGCTTCTCATGCCTAGTGTGGCAGTCCCGCCTGCTCTAAAAGCAAACTCGAGGGCACAGCTTCGAAAGCTTGTCGGGCGCAGGAAAAACGCGGGGCGCACCATGACAGTTTGCAGTCTTTTTAAGGCTGCGTGAGCTTCACTCGTTGGGCATATGCTCTTGCCCGTCGTGCTGCAGGCACCGCTTAAGGAAGCAAGCACAAAAAATAAAAAAAGGAGGAGGATACAGACGCACATAACGGTGGCCCACTTAACCGCTTGTGGGTGTGACACTCGATTTTCGCTGACGACCATTCTACGCGGGAGCGGTAACGCTTCTTCAAGGCTTCTGCAGTTTGCACTGGAGGCCTTCATTACCAAGAACGCCAGAGATCGGTGTATGAGGGACCCGTCTGCAGCATTACTTGATTCTGAGTTCAACTTCTTGCACAAATGCCTTTCATGTACACATTTCGTTTATATTGTTTTGTTTATGCATGCGTGACTGGAGGATATGCATATAACGTCATTCCCTGCCATTAAACAGTTATGAGTAGCTCTTTTCTTTGTGTCCATTTCTTCGGTCTGTTTCTTTTATAACGCTAATTTACCTGTTCAGCTATGCAAGACCTACTATTGCCAGCCCTGCCACTGATTCTTCTATGATACGTGTAACATACCTAGGAATTCAGGACATTGCGGTTACGTAATTTATGCAATTTTGCAGCAATATACAACGGCAAGTGAACAGAAGCATCTTCAAAAATTACATTTCACAACGTCTGTTCAGTTTTAAAAAATTATGTCGAGCAACGTCGCGAGGGTACAGCGTTGTAATACCATTCGCAATTTACAGCACCCAACCAGAACTTATCGCTGCGTTATAGCAGTTTTGGTCAAGACCAAAACGCTATTACGCAGCACTAAAGTGCCGACAGATTGCAGTAAATGCGCATGTTATTGAAAGGAAGTACCCTCTCGACATTGCTTTTTGAAGTTTGTGAAAACTCGTCGAATCCTCTAGAATACACACACACACACACACACACACACACACACACACACACACACACACACACACACACACACACACACACACACACACACACACACATATATATATATATATATATATATATATATATATATATATATATATATATATATATATATATATAATACATGTCCTGCCCATTAAGTTACGCAGCTGTAGTGCGGCTAAGTTCAACAAATTGCATAAGGGGCAGTGCTCAAGATTTCTGAGTATGAACGCACAAACATTCGTATAGGACAACTGCAGAACCAATTTAATTTGAATATGTGGCATTTAGGGGAGAGACTTGCATTCTGCCGCCTGTAGAAAGAAGTATTGGGATTGAGAGCCTGACATGTTTTACATAAACAGCCGAAAACGGCACCATTAAACAAGACAGAAGAGCGAAGTTTATAAATTTCTTACTTTGCAAGGAAAACAGATATTTCCGTTCTATAGGCCACACCAGTTAGAACATCTGACGAGGCAATTTTATTGTAGGGATTATTAGCTTACATGGAATTGTAACAATGTTGAGAAAGGTCGTAGGAGAGTACAACTGACAAATTGATGGTATAACTCATTGCGGTACATCACTAAATCAGATATAGCTTACATAACTGGAATATCGTTTCTTATTGCTGAGGCACAGGGTTGACAACTTTATGCCTGCGTTTTTTCTTTTTTTTTCGAGTGTTGCGTTAGTCAAAAACTCGGCAGTGGCATTCCGAGTTTAGGCTTGCCATTTCTGTCTTCCACACTGCCGCATGCAACAATGTCTACCCTCGCCAGAACTGCTTCCTACAGAAGCCGCCCCTGTGCACCCTTCCCGCTTCGTACGTGCCTGTAACCATCAGTGATAGCCAGACTTAGGAGGTGTCACTCCATCAACGGCATGCTCCATGGCAAGATGAAAATCACATCACCTGGACTGAAAGCGCGTGGGCAGCAAGTGGGGCCACGTCCACTTGCTACTGGCCCTATATATAGGCACCTGGAAACGCGCTACTGTGCAGTGGGTCCGGCACCGGCTTGGCGAACTGCAGGCTTAGTCTTGCCTGTTCTATATTCCAGGCAAGCCAGGAAGTTGATGTTTATTGTTATCATAACGATGATCGTTTTTTAGTGCTACGGCCGGACCCAGTGCTGGTGCTCTCTCCTATGTTTCACTTACTGAAACGGTTATTATTCGTGGCGATGTCGAGACCAATCCCGCCCTTGATACGGAGAAATCGCTTTTGGAGCTGCTTGCAGGGCAATCACGAATTAGTCAAGAGTTATTTTCATTGTCCACTAAATTTCCTTCTGTTGAAGTACGCATAACAAAACTAAAAGGCACGAGAAGAAACGAGGTTAACCGAGGGGCCCGATCTTTTAATCAGAGCATAAGAAGCCAACAATGACAGCAAGGACAACAAAGGTGAAATTACTTGTACCTGATAATTGAAATAAAGAAATGATGAATAAATTGAAATGAAAATCGACGACAAAACAACTTTCCGCTGGTGGGGAACAATCCCACGTCTTCGCATTACGCGTGCGATTCTCTGCCAATTGAGCTACCGCTGGCTAACACTCCCAGGGTTACTTCTCGTAGTAACACATAACTACCCACAAAAGTGGATGGGAAAGCGGCACCGCGGTAGCTCAAGTGGTAGAGCATCGCACGCGTAGTGCGATGACGTGGAATCGTTACCGGCCTGCGACAAGTTGTTCCTTCATCCACTTTCATTTGCATTATTTCAGCATTTCTTTAATTCATTTATTAAGTACAAGTAATTTCCACTGTGTTGTCCTTGGTGTCTTTGTTGGCTTCTTATGATAAAACTAAGAGGTAGTGTGTTTTCTACTAGTAATCCAACGTTGCGCATTCAACAGCTTGAACGTGGAGTTGCGCCGCTCACTGTTCAGGTGAGAAAACTGGATGATGACATTGATAACCTAGAAAACAGCTCACGCAGAGGCAACCTTGTAATTTACGGTCTGCCTGAACAACCACCACAGTCCAATAAGCAGCTGCTTGATTCTTTTTCTAAGTTGTTGTCAAGGAAAGTCGGTGTCACCTGCGACAATATAGAACGATGCCACTGACTTGGTCTCATTATTAGGAATAAAAATCCACCGGTTATAATTAGGCTTTTGGACCACAGAATTAAATTCGCATTCTAAAAAGACACCCGTAAGCTGAAAGAGACTAAGATTTTAATAAACGGGGACTGCAATGCTAAAGTAAGAGAGATAAGAAAAAATATCTGTAAATTATCCTCTTATATCAGAAAGGTGCCTCGAAGGTTCGTCTGCAGTTCGATACTTTTATTGTTAGTAACGTTGTGTATATGGTAAATGATACGAGGGATGCGGTTCTCGCGTCTTCTGGTGATCGTGCTAAAAGACAGAAGACCTAATTTCCATGTGAATCTGACAACAAACTATCAGGACGAAACATTAATGCTCCTAGCCTATTAAACAAAGTGCACATCTTTTATTGCCTTGTGGAATTTCACGGTCCTACTGTGAGATGTGCGACAGAAACTTGGCTGAATGAGTCAGATCTTGATGCTGTGTTTCTTCTGCGGGGCTACATCCTCTTACGCAAAGATAGAATCACTGGCCGAGGAGGTGGTGCGGGTCTATTTGTTAGAAGTGATCTAAAGTTCACTATACTACGCGATTTCTTGCCTCTGAAATCAGTTTGGTCCAAGATAAGGCTTCACGGTCTTGTCGCTGCCGTTGGCGCCATATACCGTCCCCATCACAGGGAGCGTCATCACTTCAGTGCAATGAATGATTAAGATCACGGAAGCAGAATTAATTTCTGTAAGTTGGTTATTTGGGGTGATTTTACTGTGCCTGGGATAGACTGACTATGAGTGTCTCCAATTGGACATGATAAAGCATTATGCGACTCGCTCATTAGCACAGCACACTTTTTTACTTGAGTCAAACCGTGCACATGCCCACCCGCGAATTTTCTATCTGTGACCTCATATTTACAAACGCACAGCTTCCAGGAAATGATTATAGCCGCTGTGTTGTCGAAGGACCGTTCGCCCACAGAGCTACTTTGATTGCACTTAATATAGCATGAGCACCTGAGCAGCCATGCAATAGAAATGTTCTTGATTTTTCCCGCGCGAACCATAACTGTATTACTGACATGCTTGCTTCATCGCTTGATGGCTTCTTATCGTGTAGTAATTCTCGCAATGTAGAGAGACTGCTGGCAATATTTTGTAGCGCACTAAAACATTGCGTGCATCACTACGTCCCCTGCAGACCTCTATTCACAATTCAGCACATTCCCAGCATTAAGAGGCACTGGAAGCGCCATAGCCTTCTTTCTCCCAATGAGACCTGCCTACTGACGTCCCTAAAATCTTCAATAAATGCTAAAATTACTGAAACGAAACACTTTTACTTCAACAATACTCTTGTCACTTTCATGAAAGGAAAATCCTAGCAAGTTTTGGACAGCAGTCGTTCCTCCTGAACATAATCCTTCTTCATTCATTCTCAATGATGTATCATGCTCTGATGCTCCGGCCATTTCTCATGCCTTCAGCAATCAGTTGAAGTACGTCGTCACTTTGGACGACAGAGCCACATCCCCTTTTAATGCCGCCGCAATATTAGCCCCCGTCCCAGTCATAGATATAGTCGCGCCCACTCTGCATAACCTATTGCCTAATTTAGACGCACCAAAGACTGATGGACCAGATGCTATTCCAAATATGTTCGTAAAACGATATTCGGAGTGAAGCTCGTGATACTTAACAGTAACCTTTAAGCAGTCATTCGGAACATCAACTGTAACTTTGATCTGAAAGAATGCCCGAATCATTCCTATTCATAAAGACTGCAACAGGCGTATCATAACCAACTACAGGCCGATATCCTTGATATCATCCTGATGTAAGTTGTTGGAGCATATAACTCTCAAACATATTGCGTAGTACTTAGCCGAACATAACCTTCCATCTCAGACACTACACGGCTTTCAGCCAGGCTTTCCTAATGAATCGCAACAAATTCAGTTCGCCGGCGACATTGTTTCAGCATTAAAGAGGACAGATAGACACAATCTTCATAGATTACTCAAAAGCATTTGATACGATACGTCACAGTAAGCTCCTCTATAAGCTCGGATTAATCATTAAACAGGATAAGCACCTTGCCTGGTTAACTGATTATTTACATTCGACGTCTCATTACGTTTATTTTATTGATGCCCGGTCGGCCACAATCGATGTGAATTCGGGGGTACAAGGCTCGGTCTTGGGGCCACTCTTGTTTCCTATTTATAATAATGATCTTCTTGAGGCCATGGGTGAATCTTCTAAAGTAAGGGGAAGCGCCGATGATTGCGTGCTCCAGTGTTTCTAACCCGACTGACCAACAGAAAATAAATCAAACGTTTTCACTCTTATGTGACTGGAGCAGGAAATGGCAGATTGCTATAAGTTTTAAGAAAACTGTATCAATGACATTTACAAATAAGACAAAACCTCTGAGCTTCACGTATGGATATAGCTCTAAATTTCTGGCCATTCTTAATGAATATAAGTGCTTAGGAGTAATTTTCATGTCTCACTTGGAGTATCACAGGCCCACAGACCTAATTTGCATAATATCACAGCGAAAATAAGGCTACTTAAAGGGAACCCTTAAGAGCGCGCCTAAAGATGCAAACTTACCGCCTACAAATCCTTGATAAGACCGATAATCTAATATGCGTCCACTGTCTGGTCCCTTCACCATGTCTATGATGTACATAAAATTAAATCACTACAAAAGAAAGCGGTTCGATTTATTTTTTGCCAATATGACCGCTTCTTCTCGCCTTCTCTTTATGCAGCCCCCACTAGCAATCATGCATAGACGCGAGCGCATGATTCTTCTGCAGAAAATAGTTAACACTTCCGCGCTAAATCCCCTCATGGTTTCCACGAGTTTCACAGTACCCCGTACCAGGTGGACCCATCCATTGAACTTTGTTTCCATTAAGCCATCTCTGGATTGTTCTAGATTTTCCTTATTCCCCACACCATTGAACTTTGGAATAACCTCTATGTGTCGTTGCGTGAATTGCTTCTTGATCAATTTCTTATTCAATTGTCCAATCTATCTTTGTTTTCAAGACTTATGTACTCATCCAGCTGTGTCTTGCTTATTCAAGATGGCAGTGTTTCTAAATAATGGCATAAATAAAAAATGCATTTAATACAATCAGTACATTTCAACTTTTAATTTAGATACAACAAACTTTATCAAATTCCGCGCAGGGCCTGCTAAAAAAAAGACTATTTCTTTGTTCCCCTTTATTTAGACAGGAGCTTGCTGCTTTAATGTTTATGCTTAAGAGGAAGCTTTTCCTCAAGAGCTTAAAGAGTTGGGCTGCACTGACGTCATATTTCCTTTTTTTCTTTCTCCAGAGCCGGCAGAATTTAATCACGTAAACGATAACGCCAGCAAAACAGCTTCATTGAACCTTTGTTAACTAGCTCTAGAACATTTACAGGCAAAGTTCGGCCCTAGAACAAATAAGTATCAAAGTTTTGTAATTGAACCTAGCTGGTTAAATGCACTTCAATAATACTATGCGCAACACAAGACGACTACAAGCACTATGTCATTGTTCTCGATCGCCTAAAGTACACCACTTCTTTTAACAAGAAAACAGTTTAGATTCTGCGAAACACCTAGTGTAGACGATTTACTAGAAGTGTCCTTGTATATGGATGACTAGTGTACTTATCTTCTTAGACCCTTGCCGTCTATTATCTATGCAATTTCAAGGAGCAAACCATATGTAAGAGAACACGGAAAATAAGAGGACCAAAGAAAATAGATCACCAATTTCGTCTGTACACTCCCTAAGGCTAAGTTTATCTGATCTGAAAGCTCCCTGTTTCACACCAACGAACCGCGCTGGCCAATTCAATTTGGTGAAAATACTACACAGAAACAAGAAGTACAGCTAAACGTACTTAGACTTACATAAATCAGAATGACTGTGCAAGCACAAGCGAAATGTTAAGATTTAGAGAGGATACACGGTCGGACGGACTACATATAAAACACGAATAAGAATGATCCTTCTTGAGATGATGACTAAACTCAGATTAAAGCTGGCTCCACACAACATTTCATTTGTGCAGCCCGGAGTACATTTATTGCTTCTCTGTAACTCTCAGATTTCCCAAACTTTTTCTGTAAGGAGGAATGTAGATAGTTTTCTTCAATTTTACTGCTTGTCTGCTTATATATATATATATATATATATATATATATATATATATATCATATATCATAGCCTGGTGAATAAAGCGTTCAGGTTTAACAGCTGTCTCGCAAGTGGTGGAGGTGTCCCTCAATCCCTTAGTCCTCTGCGCGTTCGAGTATCCCTGGAGGTTCGTTGAGGTCGCCGTTTGTTCTGCCTTTCCACGCCACCTGCCTCCTTCATCACCGTCTCTGACTAACCAGGCGTATGACAGCGCGAATGAGCCTCTTTGACCGTCACCAGTCGGCAGCGTGAAGCTACCATTTTCGCTGGGCTCCGCGGTAACGACGTTGACGATTGGCTGGAAAGTTACGACCGAGTGAGTGACTTTAACCGGTAGGATGATTTTCAGAATATTTAAAACGTCGCCTTCCACCTCTCTCACGTTGTCAAGACTTGGTTCCTTAACCATGTGAGACAGAGAGAGAGAGAGAGAAATGAAGAGGGAAAATCAGGGAGCTTAACCAAGGACGTGCCCTATTGGTTACCCCACACTTGGCTGGAGCCCTTATCACCTTACCAGTCTAGGCAACGTTCAAACACCAGTTTCGGCAGATTTTCGGCACTTCAAACGTTCGCTGTGAGTTCGTCAAGAAAAAGCTCGATGGGCGCATGCAGATTCCTGGCGAAACATGCACTTTTTATGTTGAAGATGTTCTCGCTCTTTGCTGCCGTGTTGAAACTACCATGAGAGAATGTGATCGCGTTCCTCACATTCTAAAGGGCATTGAACACGTCGCATTCAACGCACTGGCGATCAAGAATTCCACGACTGTTGATGATGGACGCATTTCAGGCCATCCGTTCACAGCCTGACGCCTGTGACACACGTCCTCGGACACGAAGCTGCGTATGCTCATTCGCGCTCTCACACGTGAAGAGCTCCCAGAGGATGACCTGTTCACTCCTCCCGTCAATCACACTCAATCTTCTGTTCCTGGGCTGCGCGACGTCATAAAAGAGAAACTCTCCTCCATGATCTGCACTGCGAACTGTGCCCCTTCTACACCGTCGACCTCGTATGCTCAGGTTGCGACCATGCAACCAGCCTTCATTCAGCCAGTACTTCCTGCCCCTAATACTTCTCTACCCTCCTCGCGTCTCTAGCACACCGTGCACCTTCCCCTGCAGTTTACCCTACGTGGCGTTCTCCCTGCCCAATTTGTTATTATTGCGGTATTCGGGAGAATATATCGCGATTTTGTCCAAAACACCAACTGGACGAACACCGTTTCTGCGATACCTACGGAAAAAAACCCGTTGCTTCCTCCGAGTTATTACGATAACCGGCCGGCACCATGCTTCTTTGCTACCCAATCCAGAAGCGCCTCGCACCTACAGTTCAGGGCGTCGCCGCTCTTCCTACCCTCTCCGACTCTCGACATCGCCCCTGCAACCGCTAACCCGCAGCCCTGACTACCGACGGGAAATCTAGATGGTCAGTTTTGGAGGGGAAAGCTGCACGCTTCGTACAGACTACTATTCCTCCGGAGTGCCCGGCCAATACTTTAATGATCTCAGAAGTAGGCGCGCCAGTTCAAGAATTGGTTGATACAGGAGCTGCTATTTCTGTTATTCGCGCTGACTTCTGCTCTCGCCTACGCTAAGTCATTACACCTTACAACGGACCTATCCTACTTGGTGCAAATGATGTAATTCGACCGTCGGCGCAGTGTACCGTTCGAGTGTCTATTGACGGGATATGCCATCGTATTGAGTTCACATGTGGTGCTGACTTTTTGTCCTCCCATGCGTATTCTAGGATGGGACTTTCTTCCGCGTCCACTTTCATCTCGTGCCGACAGAGTCTCGTTTATCAGACACCGACAATTCGAACGACGTGTCCCCATCGCGCCTTCGCGTCAGAACTGCTGACGATTGTGTGGTGCCACCTGGCTAGGAGAAACTTCTTGCAGTCCACTCTGACTTCGCCAATGTTGAATTATTAGTCGTGCCGTCAGCACATTGCCTATCCAAAGGGCTTGCATTAGCACCCAGTGTTGTTCGCTTCACCAAGAGCACGGCCACTTTGGCTGTACTGAACACAACCAATGAGCCCGTATTGCTTCCAAAAGGCGCTGTTCTCGCGCGCGTCGTCGACACTCAGCCTGTCTCTCTGTTTGCCTTAAATACCGAAGTTGGACAGCCACCTACACCTGTAGATGCGGTTCCTGCTTCCGTTCTCTCCATTGCCATCATCGCCGATTTGACGCCGCAACAGACGCAGAAGTTAATAACGATGTTGTCCAAGCATAACAGCCTCATTCGGCGTGCATCCTCCGTTTCTGGGACAGACTTCTACGACGGCCGATCGTGTACACACGAATGGAACGCCTATCGTGCGTCGTCGACCATATAGAGTCTCTTCCGCCCAATGTGAGATCATCGACAACCACGTCGCTGACATGCTGAAGCGACGCATCCTCCGTCGCTTCCTCGAGCTCTTTGTCGTCGCCTGTCGTTTTGGTGCGTAAGAAAAACGGGTCGGTGCGCTTTTTTGTAGACTACCGTGTTATGAACGAAATAACCCGGAAAGATGTATATCCATTGCCCCGAATCGATCATGCACCAGATTCCTTACAAGAAGCGGAGTATTTCTCCAGCCTTAATTTGCGCTCTGGTTACTGGCAGATCCCCATGCACGCGGTCGACAAGGAAAAAACAGCGTGCGCCACACCTGATGGACTTAACGAATTTGACGTAATGCCTTTCGGCCTATGTAGCGCTCCCACAAAATTTGAGCGAATGATTGACACTGTACTACGGGGCCTAAATGGGAAAACTTGCCTATGCTACCGCGACGAAATAGCCATGTTTTCGTCTACCTTCGATCAGCACTTGCAGCGCCTAGATGAAACCCTGACCTGTCTCTCAGCTGCTGGCCTTCAGTTGAATACCGAAAAATGACACTACACCGGTAAATCCATTAAAGTACTCGTGCACCTTGTCAGCAAGCAGGGCATTCGACTTGACGCTGATAAGATTAAGGCTGTTCTCCGCTTTCCCAGACCTCAACGAGCGAAATACTTGCGTAGCTTTCTTGGTCTAGGTTGTTATTTGTGGCGCTTCATACGGAACTTTGCCAGCATAGCGGCGCCGCTTTTTCAACTCCTTCCTTCTGGAGCTCCCTACGTTTGGTCGGACGAATGCCAAACTGCTCTTGACACCCTCAAGCGTTCACTCACGTCCGAACCTGTGCTTTGTAATTTCGACTGCACCGCGCCCACTCTTCTGCATACTGACGCCGGCGGCCACTGTATCGGCGCTGATCTTCTGCAGCATCAGGAAAGTTCGAAAGAAGATGTCGCATATGCAAGTTGCACGCTGACAGCTCCAGACAAAAATTACACGATTAGCAAGCAACAGTGTCTTGCAGTTATTTGGTCCATCCCAATATTCCGGCCTTATCTGCACGGCAGCCACTTTACGGTTGTTACTGATCACCACACCTTGTGATGGTTAGAGACGCTTAAGAATTTATCGGGACGTCCTGGCCATTGCATATTCATTTACAAGAATACGACTTTGACGTGATCTCCAAGCCTGAAAAAAAAACGCCAGGATGCCAACGCTCTCTCTCGCTGTCCCCTACTACCTTCAATCATTGCTTATTTACCGCTTTCCGTGAGCAAGCCTCAGGATGCGTCTTCTGTGGTTCCTTCGCTCGCAGCTCTCCACCGACTCTAACCTATCCATGCTCATCGGTTTGCATCTTGCCGACGTATTGACTTCTACTGTCACTTAATTATGGAACGTCTCCGCGGATCCTCCCGTCCACCTTACGCACGACTCCGTCGGCAGCTGAACTTCAAGATCGGAAATTCGGTCTCATACCGATACGTGCTTCATCCCGAAGGACACCTTTGGGCTCTTGCCGTTCCCCCTCACTTCGGGGCTGCTGGAGGGCTTTCACAGCAATCCCACAGCGAGTCGCTTTGGTTACCATAAAACTTAAGAACTCATCCTCAGTCGCTTCTGCTGGCCTGGACTTGCAACTAGCGTAGCGAAGTATGTGGCTTCCTACTCCCGCTGCCAATACCGCAAACGACTGACCTCACCTCCGGCTGGACTTCGCCAACCTGTACCATGTTCTGAAGCTCCTTTTGCAGTCGTTGATATCGCCCTGTATCAACGGCTACCCATATCAGCTGGCGGTAACCGATGGATAGTCACAGCTGTCGACCACTTGACACGGTACGCTGAAAGAGCGGCACTACCTTCAGGATGCAGGGTTTGGGTACGGGCTAGTTGGTATTCCATTGCAAACATAATTTACAGACTCCTTCGGGATCCGCAGCGGAGGCTGCGGACTATTTCTTGGAAGCCATCTTTTTATGTCACAGAGCTCCACCCAACCCGCCGTGGTTGCTCAGTGGCTATGGTGTTGGGCTGCTGAGCACGAGGTCGCGGGATCGAATCCCGGGCACGGCGGCCGCATTTCGATGGGGGCGAAATGCGAAAACACTCGTGTACTTAGATTTAGGTGCACGTTAAGGAACCCCAGGTGGTCGAAATTTCCGGAGTCCTCCACTACGGCGTGCCTCATAATCAGAAAGTGGTTTTGGCACGTAAAACACCATGATTTACTTTTAAGAGCCCCACCTGTCCTTTTCAGTGACCGTGGCAAGACCTTTCTATCGACGGTTCTCGACGATGTGCTCCGTGCGTCCAACACCATCCATAAGACGACTTCCACCAACCACCCTAAAATTTATGGCCTCACAGAGTGCTTTCATCGCACGCTGTTGGACATATATCAATGTATATCGACCCCAACCACACCAATTGGGATGCCATTTTGCCATTCGTCACTTTCGCGTACAATACCGCCGTGCAACCCACTACGGGGTACTCACCATTTTTTCTCGTCTGCGGCTGTCAACCGATCACCCTCCTCGACGTCTCTTTCATTGGTGTCCCAGTGCCCTCGTCGACATCCTCGTGTGAGCAGTTCGTTTCGGGCGTAGCCCAGTGTCGCCACCGCGCCTCCAGTCACCGACTCCAGTCAGCAATCTCGAAAAACTCGCTACGATGCATTCCACCGTATCGTTTATTTCCACCTTGGAGACAAAGTGTTGCTGTGGACCACGGTTCACGCTCGTCGATTGTGCGAAAAGTTTCAATGCCGTATCATCGGGCCCTACATTATTCAGGAACAGACTGCGCCTGTGAACGATCGCGTCACTCCCGTGGTCATGGCTCTTGACGGCCGCTGCCGTTTCACAGAGATTGTGCATTTATCGCGCTTAAAGCCTTTCGTACGTCGTTCAGCACCATAAAAAGCGGCCAGATTGGTCACTTCCGCGCGCGGGGGAACTACTGTGAGCATTATGTTTCTCCTTCATCTTCGTCATCTGTATCTATTCATCATCATGGCCAGCGTCGTGCGCTTGAGCGCGTGGCCTGCTGTGTATGCATTGTGTATTGGGTTTCATTTTCAGTGATTTTCATTCTGTAAAATGAACTGCATATTTCATTGTATTTTACTGTATCTGCATTTATGTATTGTATCTGTGTCGGCTTATGATGCGTAATTATCTTTAAATAAGATTTGCTGCCTACGCTGCCAAGGGTGGCTATTAATCAATCTGGTCTAGCGGCCAAGCGCGTCGGTTTTAAATGCGTAAGCATTTTTATGCCTACCCAATGTGGAAACCTGTTCGTCCATCACCTATGACGAATCGCTATAAAGAAAAAAGCCGGCCGATCCCACGCCCTGTGGCAATCGATGTTATGCGAAGCAGTGTGCGGGGAGCCCACCGAGTTAACGAAACCACCATGACAGCACCAAGACGTAGGCGCCTGTTTGGAGACCTACATGACACGCATGTCATGACATAAACGATAGGTCATGACATGAATGCCATGGCCCATCGTTTATGTTCGTCATACACTCGTGTCCCACTATGCCAATTTTGGTACATACCGAGTTAACGAAACGACCCCGAGAGCACCAAGACGCAGGCGGCTAGATAGATAGACGCTGTCAAAGTGACAAGTGTTCGCCAAGAAATCCTTCGCATTTAGTAGTGTATAAAAATGAATTCGAAAGGATAGACGTTGCCAGTGTGCACCACTGCCGGAGTGGTGAATATCGAGACCCAGTATGCGGACCTCAGAAGCCTCAGGGATTGTCACTGCGCCGAGTCTAAATGTAAAGGGGTGCTGCGTGATTCTTGTGCGTCCTTTCTTGTTGGCCATCGCAACATAGCTTGATTTTTGGGCGGAAATATCCAACCCTGCTTTCCGAGCGTAGTTGTTTAGCACATCAAGGGCTTCTTGAAGCTGTTGCGTTTGTCTAGATATATCTTTATACACGGACCACAAAGTGACGTCATCCGCGTAGATTAAGAACCTCACATCTGGAATCCGATGTAGTTGCCAAGCTAGAGGTATTAGAGCAACGTTGAAGAGAAGAGGAGCCGAAACCGAACCTTGTGGGACTCCTCTGTTCGATGCGAAGTATCCTTCTTGCCTTCCATCTACTCTAATCGCAAATGTGCGATTCTGAAGGAATGAGTAGATGAATCTTATCACCCGCGGTGGAAGTCCCAGGTCGATGAGGTTGGATATAATGATTTCATGGTCTATATTGTCATAAGCTTTCGTTATGTCTGTTGCTACTACCGTGCGCACAGCGTGACTGTGTGGAGAAACCTGTAAAACATCGTCTGATAAGATAGAAAGTCCGTCTTCAGTTCCCAAGTAAGAACGGAATCCAATTTGAGCAGGATGATATTTATCATGGCGTTCAAGCCACCAGGAAACTCGTGTGGCCAGCATCTTTTCAGCGAGTTTGCAGACAGTTGAGGTTAGTGAAAGTGGGCGTAGAGACTGCAGGCTATTTGGAGACTTTCCTGGTTTCGGAATCGCGACAACAATTGAATGCTTCCAATCAGGTGAAATGTTTCCAGTCTCCCATACTTTATTAATAGCCTCAAGAAGTGCGTCGAGAGCTGCTCCTTCCATGTTCTTGAAAACCTCATAAGGAATACCATCGGGACCAGGTGTTGTTCGTTGCTTCGAAGTTTCAATCGCCGCTATTAGTTCGGCCATGCTGAAAGGGCTGGATATTTCGGATTTGGAGGTTGTGTCAGACTCATCAATTTGGGGGCAGTTTATAGGTGACGCTTGATCGTATTTCGGGAAAGACGCTCTAGCAGCGTGTTCTGCAAATTGATGTGGCGAACTCTGCATCGCTAACCTAACGCTCGCTGCAGGGTCAGGTTGCTTATGACCGCGTTCCATTGACCGGAACGTACGCCAAAGTGCTCTGTTTCCAATGCCCGATCCAAGATTCTCGCACCACTCATACCATCGTCGTCGAGAAAGTTTCTTTTCGTGCTGACGCGCCTTCGCCGCTATATGGTTAGCACGTGCACGGCTACCTGGTGCATCGGGATTGCTCGATGCATACAATTCTGCCTGACGTCGCTTTGCCCAAAGTTGCAAAAGGGTGAGGTCCGGTTGAGGTTGTTCCTCGTCAACTGTGGTTACAGTGGTGTTCCTCCGTAGCAGTTCTTGCAAAGCGGGAAGAATTTCTGAGGGCTCTGAGGGTACTTTATCAATTGATGATTTCCGAAACTTATCCCAATGCGTGACTGTTACTCGTCGTCGAATTTTCTTTATGCACGTTCTGTGCAAACCAATCATTATTGGCATATGATCACTGCCCCATGTATCTGGTTCCACCCGCCACTGCGGCATTCCAGGACCCAGCCACCACGTGAGGTCTGGAGCGTTTGTTCTAGATACTGCGGGTACAGCACAGGTAGCCACAGCGTGATGATTCAGCAGTGTAAAAGTGGCATCACTCATGATGTTTTTAACTTGGTATCCTCTTCGGGAGTTGTACTTGTACCCCCATCCTGTATGTGGAGCATTGAAGTCTCCACTCACGAGAATAGGAATTCCCGGGTGCGTAGACCGCAGATGGGATATCCACCCCAAGTTCAAACGTGTGCGCTGCGGTCTGGCGTAGAATGACACTAGAATGACAGGAGTCTTCACTGGTCGTGTCAGGACCCCGACAACTTCTTGATTACCATGACACCATGGCTCCAGATCAATCACTGTGTCAGCAATATGCGATGATATATAAACAGCAGCTTTTCCCGGAGCTGAAGCCATTGTGGTAGCACGTCTATCTCTAATAAATGGGTTATGATACCCATTAAAATTGGACAGGGAGCATAGCTTATTATGCTCTTGAATAAGCAGTGCCCATACATGTAGCTTATTGTATTGAAGCTTGGTTTTAATTTCTCCTAACTTGGAGTTTAGGCCCCGACAATTCCACTGTAGAATTCCATCCTGTGACAGCTGCTGCAGAGAATTAGCCATGATGCAGGCAATTCTGAATCAGCAACGTTAGTTGAGCAAGTTGATCTAAAACTGCTGTCCAAACAGCTTGGTTGACCTGTGGTGCCGGACGGGATCCAGGCGTAACGGTGGCATTCGCAGTGGTTGATGCGTCACGTGTTGGTCCTGTTTTCTGACAACGCAGAATTACCAATTCTTTATGTTTGCGTAGTCGCTCAATCTCTCTGGCCAGTGCGTCTATCCGAGCGTCAATGTCATCATGGTCATCATCCGACTGATGTAAAGGTTCCGGTAATTTCTGTTTCTTTGTCTCCGACTGCTTGCCACGTTTAAGAACAGAAGAATACAGTTGTGTTTCTGGGGCTTTTTCTTCTTCTGCCAAGAGCATCTCTGGCTCTTCTGCAAGAACCTCATAACGATTGTGTGTTGTTACTATAGTCGTTACTCGAGTAGGTGTTTCCATTACATTAACAAATCCTCATGAAAGTAGCCGCGTCATAAGGCCACGTACAATGGCCTTATAGGTGTGTCACGTTATAGGTGTGCCACGTACAATGCCACGAATATGTGTGTCACCTTTATGTTGAAGTCACCACCACAAATGAATGTAAAGTTATTCGAGCGAGCATATTCCAAGAAAGCTTCAAAATAATTCATAAATAACATTTTGTTGCTGTTTGGAGGGCGATACACCACAGTAACTAAATCACAGCTATTTTTTACATATAAACATTCGTAGTCATCGGTAATTACCGAGTATTCTGGTAGGAGTTCATAGTTTTTAGAGACGTCAGTGTAAAGAGCAAGACCACCTCCACGCCGATTTGTGTGGTTCATTAAGAAATTTTTGTGGCCATCAAGACAAAGTATCGCATTCTTCGTTATACCATGTCGCTGTCATCATAATTATATCAAATTTAAAAGAGGATTGACGTAGTAAGTATGTACTATTGTAATGTTTTCCTTGGGCAGATCGTACATTAAAATGCAGCATAGAGCTTGAAGACGTAGGGCATAAGGTTATCAGATTAGGTGAAACAAACTGTTGGTAATTCACCGCCATTACAGTCAGCTAACACTGTTTAAATTATATTTTCAAGGTCGTCCTCGCAAGCAGTCTTTATGACATCAGAAGTCTCAGACTGCCTGGCGAAGATTTTTCCATTGAAGGTGCAAACCGACTTCCAGTTGCTGCGAAGTTTTCGCTTCACAGCCATGCCAAGCAACTTCGTGCTCAGCAGTCTAACACCATAGCTATAAAGCAACGACGGCCGGTAAGTTCCTACGTGAATTTTTATACGTCACTCGTCTAAGGTTCCAGCGTAATCGCTGGTACCCGCGTGCCTTCCAGAAAGTAGTGCACTATTACCGTCGCGCATACAATTAGGTTACACAAGGTTCGGTGGCAAGAGACAACGAATCCATTCATCGATGACATCCGAGAAACTTCTGACACATGCACGTGCATGCTGCCCCGAACGATAACATTTAACATTTCTTAGCCGGTGAAAAGTTGTCACGGGAGAAATATAAATGCGTACACGTGTAAATATGTAGTGACTATATACGAGTGACCGGAAAGAAGGCTTATGCACTATGGAAAAATCCAACTAAGGAGCTTGCGTAGTAAGTTTTTTCCCGCCTTTCTCTTGGCACAGTGGAAATCATGCAGTCACCAGCAACGATTCTACGAGGTGATCTTGTGTCGACTTCGAATTGGACACACACATCTGACGCACAATTTCCTTCTCCGAAAAGAAAACCAGCCAACTTGCGAAAAATGTAATGAAGCTCTTACAGTCATGCACATCTTAATAACATGTCCACACATCAATACACTGAGACGGAGGTTTTTACGCAGCCTGTATAAATTGCAAATTCCATTACACCCTGCCCTATTACTAGCAGATGATAGTGCCATTTCCTAACCTCTTCGACTTTTTAGAAAAAAACTGGTTATTTACACCAACTATAATGTAATGCAGGTTTACCTGCCCTAACGTTCCGTTTTATTTTGTCTTGCGACTGGCGCAGCATGGCCTTAGTTGCCTTTGTGCTACTAAACCTAAACTAATTAACTAACTGAATATTACTAAGTATAGAAATTAACTTTGTCGATAGTACGCTGGGGTATGTAAAACTAGAGCACTACTGCGAAGGAGCCTAATATAAGCTACGTCAATCTGGTGCTCCTTCGCATCAACAAGAGCGTTTGCCCAAGGTTCTTGCGCCGCTGTTTTAAAGCTGCTCATCGAAACGAATATTTTCCTTTGGTAATACAACGTTAAAAGCAATTTCATAAGCTGCGCTGAATCTTATCTAAAGCTTTTAACTTATGCAATGTTGTTTAATACCTCATTATTGGGACAGGCGTGTTGCTACAAGTCATGCCAGGATGTGCTGGTGACAAGAACTTGGCCCCAATCCACGCTGTGGAGGTGGCGGTCTGCGAAGCTCTGGTATCACCTGATCCGATGAACCAATGTGAAGTGACCTTGAACGATTGAGTAATGCATTACATGAAATGACTGACAGCAAGTAAGATAATCAAATGCACTTTACAAAAAGTTTATTTCTTTGAAATGCAACGCCATATGCCGTTGAGCATGTTGACATTGTTGTTCCCTTCGCCGGTCATCGTACATTAGCGCTGCTATTCGGGAATCCTAACTTTGCGTGCCTTTCCCATGGCGCTATCACAACTCAAATGAAATCAGTCGCTAGGCGGTTTCTTCTTTTACATATGAAAGTGTAGTGACGTCACTCGCTGCCGCGTATACGCTCTAGTTGCTGCTTCCCGGCAACTGCAGCTTATACAACCGTAATGTTCACCGGGAAACGCATGCGACGAATGCTATACGTGCTTAGCATTTTTTGTAAGGCGTCTCGTCGCCTAACATGTGGTTTCGACACTCGTTTTGTGCTTTTCTTTATTCAAACGAATACTGTGATATGTCTGGCATGCATAATTCCAATGAACATAGGCACTTTACGCTTCAATTCGCGTAATTGTTTTCTGTCGTGCATTCTGTCGACGGAGAAGAAATACCGGGATCTGAGTCATATACAGCTTCGCTGTAAAAAAATTCGCCCAGAAACACTTCAGGGAGTCTGCTATAACGTGCGCAAGCATTTGCCACTAATAGCCTTGGTTTCATCGTCGTGTGCTGCTTTTTGTTTTAATTGAGAGAAACACCGCGAAAGTCGTACCAAGAAACGGAGAAACACGGTTGAAACGCCGTGATGCGAATTAGAACACCATAAGACGACGGCGTCACCTTGCCCGAAGCACCGCTATCCGGCAGCATGAGCTTCTTTCTCCTTCGGTTGTTGCTTTAGCTCCTGGTCACCGTCATCATTAAATCTTGTGGCTGTTGTTCGCCGCTCGTCCCAGGCGCCTGCTCGAGTTGTCTTTCGTAACCTGCACTGCCGGTGACGCTCTGAATGTTTACTACGATTGCGAAACAAGGTAGGCACGTGGGTTCGCGCCGCCTGGCGGGAACAGATGGGTAGCGCCCAAAAGCTTTCGCAATGTCTTCCTGGAGCATTGGAAGCTGCTCAGTGGAACCGTGGTGGTACTGTAGAAGTGTACGGGCAATACGTATGTTCCTTTGAATGCATCGGCTCCTCATTATGCACGTCTGGTGGGAACCAATGAAAACTGACCTTGCAAATTGTAATCTATTAGATAAAACTATTTCAAAAATTTTCTAATGGACATTTGACAGTGTAGTGTGACAGTGTTTGACAGGTCTGTAGCTTTCAACAGAAACTAGTTTTTTTCTTATCTGAGCTTTATGAAATTTTCGCAAACATACTGCAGATAGGCGTCTACCTCTACACTACTAATAAATATATCCAATAATATCGGACAGATAATTCCTTTGAAGGCTTTGAAAATTTCACTTGAAGGTCCATCAGGACCGGGTGCTCTCGACAAAGGCATCTGATCAATAGCTAACCCAATTTCTTGGATCGCAAGGGTACCACTGATGAATGTACATTCATCATCCTGCAAAGGTTTTGCATGAGACACAAAACACTCTAACAGTTTTGCGTCGTGATCGTCGGGAGGGACACTAAACATCATATTGTAGTAATTTCAGACTGTGAAATCGCGTCATTCGCATTTGCTAGAAGACTACGCTTGGAGTATATTTCCCGAATTACTTTGGAACTAGCGCGACGTCGCTCATCAAGCAAAGCTTGACGTGGTGGCTACTCCAAGCGCAGAGCACGGCTGTTTCGAGATCTAACTCGCGCACCTCTGTAACGCAGCGCGTCACACTTTGGTAACTCCCTAATATTTTCTGTGTCATCGATCTAAGTACTTGGTATTTTGCATTCGATCTCTTAAAGGCCATATAGGCTCTTAAGAAGCGTTCTTTTTCATCATTCTTTCTATAAAGTGCTTGCAGCTATCCCGTTCCTATAGCCACACTGCGAACCTCTTCCTTAAAGTCTGCCCGAGCAGCAAATAATGACAACTGTGTAGAAAACTTGTTAGGGCTATTCGCACGGGAATAATAAATTTCTGATCATTTAAGAGCTTTGAGTCAAGCTTCCAGAGTGCCCACTGTGGTCCGAAATTAGTTACAGAATTGTCGCCAATCTTTGCGATAGCCGTACAATCATGAGAGAAGGAAACTGGGATGGTAATGCAGGACATTTCTCGGGAGACGAGTCTTGAAGAGGAATAAATCCTATCAAGGCGGACGTAAGGGTGACCTTGAATTCGTCTATAAGAGCGACATGCCTGTCCCGACTCTCCTGCATCATTGAGCCCCGCATTTCCTATTATTACGTTAGGTACCCCCGCACCAGGCCTCCTGCACCGTGAGCGTCAGCACTTTCCCGAGTGTTTCTATGTTTTGCGGCAACGTGAATTTCTTGCGGTACTGTTCGTGTCTCTGTATCCGCATTACTTCGTATGTCCTCTACCAGCATAAGGGACGTATTGAGATGATCGGGTGCAGCGGGTGAGTCACCAGCGGCTGCCTCATTCGCTTGCGGGGCAGGAAGTGGCCGCGTGGTAACGGGCGCTTCATTGCGTTGTTGTTTGAATTAATCTTCTGTCTCTCCGCCACCTTCCTTTTCCTCGGGAACTTCTGCGATACCACTGTCTGTAACATCTAGATGGGATTTGCCGGCACAAATGGCCTCCGCGGCAGCTGGAACCTCTCCGCTGGCATCGAGAACCTCCGTGGCATCCATTATGCGATATTGCAAGGCATCTTCCAAACGTAAGCAATAAGAGCTTTAGTTTTACTTCCGTGGGCTCGAAGTCAATGACAATGCAGCGTCTACCTTTCACTGCTAATTCCCTGCACGTGACCAGCTTTGATTTTGTCATTGCTGACTAGCCCGTCACCATCCGCAAGTGTGGCATCTGAAATTGGCCGACGTAGCTTATTTCCTTTCGGTCAACAACATTGAAAAAGGCATCTCTTAAGTCTTGGGCTCTGTATTGCCGACCAGCTAACTCAGCGCGCAGGAAAACAGAGCCCACAACCAGCTTACCAATAGTAAGACGGGGCCGCATAATACGGTAACCATTGCTGCTGGCCTAGGCGTGAGCAGCACCTCGGTCAGGGGCCGATAAGTCTTCTGAAGCTGAGAACATGAAAAAAAAAAAAAAAATCCGCCTCCATTCCACCCATTGAAAGAGGATGTACAGCGATGTTACTGACGACGTTAGACGACGTTACACAAGCGCCACCACCACAAGCGACGTACTTCACACGCGCACGCACGTATGCCGAAGTGTAGCATGCGTACTCATCCTTCCAGGCCCTCCGCCCAGCGCAAGTGCATTATTGAACTTAACGAATATTTAAAGGTAAATTGCGATAGAAAGATTCGTAAAGTACGACCTAAACACAAGCTGCAGATGTGATACCTTCCGATTGTTATTCGAATATGCGAGAAAACAATTTTTTTTACGCGGGAACTGAAAGACAACTACCGTTAAAGGTCTGTATGAGTGACCGCGGTCGCTAGGTGGTGGTATCGTTAGCACAGGGTACATCATTGTTCTTGTAGGCCCTCCTAGCGCGAGTTCGTTATCGAACAAATTGAATTTCTCATAGTACGATGTATCAGAAAATTCGCAGTGTACGACTTACACACAAGATGGTGATACGATAGCAACGGATTGTAATTCGAATATATGAGGAACCATAGCGTGTTGCGCCGAAACCTAAGCACAAAGCCTTCCAGCCGTCGTTTGCTTTTGTCTGAGCACCGTGCAAGCGGACACGAAAAATCCCGGCCAGCTAGAGGCCAACAGGGGGGGGGGGGGTGTATTCTGTAAGATTCCACCTAGTGGATTGACCAATTCAACCGCCGCTGATTGGATAAAGCCGCTCGTATGCTCCTCGCTCGCACAACTCAATCCAATCAGCAGCGGCCGAAATGGGCACTCCACTAGGTGGATTCTTACAGAATACCCCTCCTGCTTCGCTATAGAACGCGACCGTTCGGAACGCCATCTGCCAGTCATGCCTACTTATTTCCTCTCCTGGAACACCTCAATGTGCGCTCCGTTGTGCTTAAGGCGTTAGGCTTTGCTACACCCGTTGTTCTACTCGTTTGATTACTAATGGCCATCTCTCCGAACACATTTTCTTTTTTTGCTCTTCGGTAAAACAAGGACGTACGACGCCTCCGCTACATTTCGTCCTTTACCTGTAACCGCCGTGCACATGGTTAGGATTAATTTAGTCGAGTTGCATCCATGGCTTCAATGGGTAATGATGCAAAGGTGTTAGCTTACGCAGATGATCTAGCGTCCTTCTGCACGGATAAGCCCTGTGTTGAAAAGGTTCTATCCACAATAGACTAATTTGGCAGCGCTTTAGGAACACGAATGGCCTCCTCGAAAAGTTGGTGCTATAAGCCAGAGCACTTTGCAGGCGTTAAGTGTACTGACGTGCCACCGATGTCTCTTGGCGTGCCGCTAGGCGCATATAATTTAAGCGCGCACTATTGGGAAGAACAGGTTTCAGCCCTGCCGTGGTACGCTCGGACATTCCTTACACAGCAATGTTTTATTTTCCGAAATGCTGAAGCCTACAATTAGTTTTCGGCAACAAAAATTGGCTGCTTATTGCAAGTCATTCATTGTGCCAACCTCTACATACGAAGCTCTCGCAGAATTTTTCAGCTTTTGTGGGGTATTGAACTGCTGAGCTCATGAAGCGAGACACTTATTTTAGGCCAGTTAGTGAGAGAGGACTGGGCATGGGTGTATCTTCACGCGCGGCAAATAGCGTCTCGTTTCTGCTTTTTTTTCCTCGAAACTTCGAACCCGATAATTCGGTCCCATTCATGTAAGCTGCACTTGTTAATGCTTTACCCCATTTAGCTGTTTCTTCGAATTTTTCTTCGCGTTCATGCTTGTTGGGGTTCGTGCAACAGGCTTACTTGGCGGTTCCTTTCCTGACACTTCAGTATTCCACTGAATACTTGTACTCCGTGTGGCGCGAAATATTTTACAAATATTCATGCCCATGCTATTTCCACTTCCATTTTACCGTTGACTTAAGCATTCTACGCCCAGTGCACAAAAAGGGAATGGCACCCGTACGCTTGCGCGTATCCCGCGTTCACGAAGTGAAACGTCACTGTAATTTTTAGTAATATCATGCGAGCATCCACCGCACCTCGTGTCAGCGGCCCTCTAGCGGCGAGGGGAGGCGGGATCGGCGACAGTGTGCGCCGGCGTAAGGCAACTATCAATCATAATGCATTCTCGCGCGCTGTTTGCTTCAGGAGTGCCCCTCGCCGCTGACACGTCACGGGGCAGACGCTCGCTCGATATAATCAATAAATTTCAAGGGTGTATCGTGACATACGCAGCGGCATTAGGTATACGCTTCTCTGGAAATCCAGAGGCGCCTAGGACGGAGCGAGGTCAATGTGGGGCCTTCTGGGACAGCTGGAACAAACGGGGAATACAGTGAAGCGGATCATTACCATCACAAGTGCGACCTAAAATCTAGAGCAAGGGGTCTCTGCTCTTTCGTGCACATCAACCTTTCAAGAGGCGCAATGATTTTATTCTTAATTAAGCTGTGTATTGCCTAAAATTCTAAGTGTATTAGTTCCCCCAGAAAAAAATTTTGAGGGCGATTAAGCTTCGCCTTTAGGAGCGGAACGCTATATCATTCAAAGATCCCTGACTGTTTTTCACGCTTCCCGGCAATTGCAGCTTATGTAACCGTAATGTTTACTGGGAAACGCTGGCAGCTAACGCTATGCAAGAAGGCGAGCTTTCTGGTAGGAACCCGGTCTCATGCGTGGGCCGATCAGCTGTTCATGTTTCGAACTTTTAATGTTTTTAATGTTTCAGTCATAACTTTAAAGATATGTGCTGTCGTTCTTTTTACATGTCAGTTGTTTGTGAGATGTCGTTGTCAAGATTCCTGGGAATAACATTCTAAAGAATGAAAGACAAGGTATGAGCAACTTTCGAGAAAGAAGAGTGGTTGGGCATGCCTGGTTCGTAATGACTTTTGCCCTAACGGCGGTCGACGTTGGACGGGAGACGCCGATACCGTATGTTCTGCTACACGGGGCCCTTAACGCTTTCGCGTTAAAAAGGTGTGGGGTAACCTACGAAAAGCGGCCATCTACGCATCTTCTCTGGGGGCAAAAAGCTTTTAATTTTATCCAGGCAGAGGTCATGTAGGATGACTATCCAAAGCGAGTTCCGTTTTGACTGGCGGCGATTTGTAGACTGCACTAGTTTAGGGATTCGCCTATGAAAACACGCTCCGATAAGCAACGTTGAATTGAAGAATGTTTCGCTCTGAAAAGAAAAAAAAATTCTCTATATAAGCTGGCTTTTTCTTGTGTGTGTGTGTGTGTGTGTGTGTGTGTGTGTGTGTGTGTGTGTGTGTGTGTGTGTGTGTGTGTGTGTGTGTGTGTGTGTGTGTGTGTGTGTGTGTGTGTGTGTGTGCGTGCGCGTAAGCGCCGTTCATGGCATCGCGGGCAATGCAAAGCATCCATGAAACGTGATTCTTGGAGCAGGAAAGTGGCAGACAGACTCACGGTACCTTTCAGGCAGTTATCGGGGCTGTAAACGGGCCTCTTTGGTGATGGTTCATGGCAAGAAACGCTATTTGCAGCACGGAGGGTCGTGCTCACGAGCAGTAATTTGTAAATGTTTCGTCTGCACGCGCTGATGTAGCAGCCCAGTCTCTGTTCCGTTGGACTGCCGAGCTCGATGACGCGGATTCGATCTGGGTCATGGCGGCTGAATTTCGGTGGGGGCGAAATACAAAACAGCGCTCGTGTAACTAGATGTAGGTGCACGTTAATTAAGCCTGAGGCGCTCAAAATTGATCAGAAGCTCCGCTGTCCGGCGTCCCTCATAATCATGTGATGCTTTTGGCACGTTAAACTCCCGAATTTATTTATTTATTCATTTGTCTTTGTTTCGTCTACGCCTTTCTTCCATCTATAACAATTACACCTGGTGGTGGTGGTGTTCAATTGTAGTAACAGGCGGGTTAAGCCTGGCGATCAAGGCTGTGCACGTCCGTGAGTGCTACAAGCAGCGCGCCTTGCCATGATGTTTGAGCAACTCCAGATTCGGGACCGTCCGTCTGCGAACTCTATAATAATAAGCGGGGGTCACAAACTTGACATCTATGTAGGTAAGCATGTTGTCTAGCAGGTGCTGAATGCATGGGAATCATACCCGCGAAACGATATAGTCTAAACATGACATTATGTAATATACTTAAGCCAGTGTTCCCCTATATTTATGCGGTGGTATTTTGGTATAGTTTAATACTTGTGTACCTCTTCAAAGGAAAAAAGCGAGTGAAACTGCGGCGGAACGCTGCAGATCAATTCTTTTTTCTATGCGGAGGTGATGATGCGCATTTACAGATGCTTCAGTGCCGCTCGTCTTCGCTATTGCAGGTGCACCACTTGCCCTAGAGCAAATGCTTAAACTGGTAATTAGTGAATCATTTTGATTACCTACCCGGAAGAATTGTCATGCACGAAATTTCCGCTTTTTCCGGGAAAAGAAGAAAAAATAGATCATCTGGCATAACGTATATTAAAACAGTGAGTTCCAACTAAAATATTATTCATAAATAACTGGTGCAGCGGTTTCCTGCCACTTTCATCGTATTTATTTCTGCACGTGCTCACCAGTGTTGCGGAATGGGTGTCCCCATTCCATTGCAATTAGAACTTACCACAATTCCATTCCTTTCAATTCCTCGGAATGAAAACAACTTCGCCCACTCCCACTCCGGGAATGGCCGGGCAGTTCAATTCCCTTCCTGTAATTCCTCAGCGTATCAAATGCATCTTGGTAGTTTCATCGAGTTACTGATGAACGCACCATAAAGCTGATGTCACCAGACGCGTTACCAACTTCAAAAATACTCAAAAAACGTCAGTCGAGGTATAGCAGCTTGGTGACATACCTCGTGCAGTACAATCAACCTACTAATTCCCCTAGGTGCGGTTCTCCCGCTACCTATAATATTTGCATGGTCAGTATGTTTTAATGGCTTGTGATGTGTAATATTGTTTAGCTTAAATGTGTTAGTGCTCAAATGACCGCATAGCGTATTTTTGCTTAGCTGTCCGCGTCATCTATAAGTGATTCAATAAAGGTCGCAAGCAGTGCAAGATACAACGAGAAGTTTTATTTCCGTTTTATTTATCGAAATTTTAGAACAAGATGTCATGACCCAAATGGGCGCTTAGCCATTTAGTTTTGAAAAGCCGAAGTGTAAATGACGGCTGCTTCAGCGGGTACTTCTAAAAAAATGCAACCATTCCGCTCTGTGAAGATGGAACGGTAGCGAAAGCTGAAAACAATCAAAACTCTCAAACGAAATAATGTACTTTCGCTGCTGTTCCATCTTCACAGAGTGGAATGATTATAGATTTTCTTCCGTTGCGAGTCTGGCGTCGTTGCTCGTTCGGATGTGCCCGGGCTTGCGATTGTCGTTTTTGTTCGGCATCGCCGCGGGAACATTCTCCGTCGGTGGTCGTTTCGCGCCGGCGCCGTTTGGATTCTCGTTGTTGTTGCCTCCGGCGCTCCTCGTACGCATGTTGTTCTCCGGGTGTGCAAACTATAAGACTCCGCCCCATCGATAACGCAGCTGTTCTAAGTGCCGATGCCTATCCTGCTTGTACAGTGCGATAACTTTGACGTGACGCTTTTTTTCACGGCGAGCGTTGCAATCTGTTCCGCATTTTGGCATCTGTGCCGCCACACTGCACCAGTACGGTTTGTCAGAAATGTTGCCGTTTATGTTGCCGGACGTTGAAAGAACTACGATAGGTTACTCAAATAGGTCAGGCGCTTAACCGCGTCTGCGCAAGTTCCCTCTGTAAGGTAAAGAGAAATTTCCTATGCAATGGATTGATGGGCATTTTCATATTGCCTGATGTGTTAAAGCGAAAGCGTTAAGAAGCTCGTGTCGCAGAAAAGCGGGTGTCGTCGGCGTTGGCAGTGAGCGAAAAATGCCGGAAGGCAATTGATAATTTAAAAAAACTTGCAAGATGGGCTGGGTGGGAATCGAACTAGGGTCTCTGAAGTGCGAGACGGAGACGCTACCACTCAGCCATGAGTTTTTTTTTCTTTATTGCCAACTTGGCACAATACAGATGGTTAAAAGCGGGATATAAACGCCTCTAGTGAATGCGGTGTTGCCTTAGAAACGTGCCGTAGAAAATTATACTGCGGTGTATATCGGTAATTGTGAGCATGTAAATTACAGAAGTCGCAATTAGACGAGTAGAATGAATGAATGAATGAAACCACGTTTATTCCACATTAAAATGCGCCGAAGACGCTGCGGTGGAAAGAGGAGGGTGTTATTGCAAAAGGGGAAGGGCAAGGCTGCCTCCGTTTTATTAATGAACGTCCTGGAGGCAGCTAAGTGGGGGCCACATGACGCTTGTGGCTGTCGCGGAGCCGATCGCCGACGGGTGGTGCCGCAGGGTCCTGGAGGAACAGCAGCAGTGCTCGCCAGAGCTCGATGGCATGGTCCGGAGACGTGGTAACCGGGCAAGCCCAAGTCCGGAGAGAAGAAGGCCAGGATCCCCGCTTTATGGTGGCCAGGGCACGAAGCCTTGGTGGGATGTAGAGGGGACACTCTCAACAAAGGTGGCTGAGATCAACACGACAGGTGCACATGGAACAGAACCCACTTACGGGTGGTGGTGTGCCACCCCTGTCGGAACGGTTCAACAAGTGAGGAGTAAGGAGGGTGCTTGTCTGGATTCTCCGAAGCAAAACTGACTCTCGCCGTGTGAATACCTTCGTTGGTAGTGACGGTATAGAGAGTGGATTGCCCACTGCTGCGAGGTAGGCGGCACGTTGTTGTTTGGTCGCATGCTTGTCTGCCATTGGATCTGCTACCTCAGGTGTGGTAGCTACGAGAGGATAAGGATTATCGGAGGCTCTGGCTAGCGCGGTAGGGAGATGAGCGCGGGCCAGTCTATGAGCCTTCTCGTTTCCGGGGATACCGCAGTGCGCAGGGACCCAGTGAATGTTACCATTCACTGGGTCCGTTTCCACTACAAGTACGTTTCCACTACATTTCTTCTGCGCTTGACGCACAGGCAGAGCCATCTTGCGGCAAACACAGATGACCGCCTCCTCGCAATGTACGGCGCTGCCCCGACAGGTGGCACGCCACTCGCCCGCTTCTTCCCTTCGTCTAGTTTGAGCGCATTTGGGCTGTGTGGGGACCGGTGCGAGGATGCCCCAATACCCTTGCGTTTAACAAGTTTTCTCGCTCTCTACCCTTCCAACTTCCAGCGTGCGTCACTGGAACCCTCGTGTTTAGGCGACGTGGCTCTTCTTTCCGCTCACAGCGCGATTCCTAGGTGCAGCATCTGATGCGGGATGCCTCTGACGTAATCGCTGCGCGTAGCGCGTCTGTTGGGGAAAGCGTCCCCTGCGATGTGTGCCGTGCTGCTGGCGAGGAGTCATGCGTCTGCGTGGTGCTCCCAAGCGAGATAGAGGACGATCCCATTGAGGCGTCAGCCCCATGATCACATCCGCCTTCATGGCGCGTCGCGATCCGGCTGTCCGATCACGTCGTTTGGTTCGCGTAGATCGTTTCTCCCTCCGAGACACCGAGTTCTTTGGTTCGTTCCGCTTGCTCAGGCGCACGTTTCTCTTTGTGTGACTGAAGAGCATGTCGAGCGAATGAGTAGGCGGTGCGAACGGGGGGCGATAACGCTATCGCGTTCCACTCTTGAGGGCGAAGCTTAAGCGTCCTCCAAGTTATTAAACATCAGTATGTTTGGTCCTGGTTCAGAGTCTGCATTCACGACGGTGTTGGCGCTGTCCTGTCCTAACAAAAGAGGCCCCCTCCCCAGCACAGCAGAACGCATCTGCTTGGCTTTCGCTCCTGAGCACCAAGAAGACTTGAACCGTGGGTTCAGGAGGGCACCCATCAAATAACAGTCAGTCCACGTGCTCGCGAATATCTTCTTCAGGCTGTGCTGTAGGCCTTTAGCTGCCTCTTTGCAAAGAAGTGTCATCATCATCATCATCATCATCGTCATCATCAGCCTGGTTACGCCCACTGCAGGGCAAAGGCCTCTCCCATACTTCTCCAACTACCCCGGTCATGTACTAATTGTGGCCATGTTGTCCCTGCAAACTTCTTAATCTCATCCGCACACCTAACTTTCTGCCGCCCTCTGCTAGGCTTCCCTTCCCTTGGAATCCATTCTGTAACTCTTAATGACCATCGGTTATCTGCCCTCCTCATTACGTGTCCTGCCCATGCCCCCCATTTCTTTTTCTTGATTTCAACTAAGATATCATTAACTCGCGTTTGTTCCCTCACCCAATCTGCTCTTTTCTTATCCCTTAACGTTACACCTATCACTCTTCTTTCCATAGCTCCTTGCGTCGTCCTCAATTTAAGTAGAACCCTTTTCGTAAGCCTCCAGCAAAGAAGTGTGCCTTTGCTTAAGAGTTCCACAAGGGAAACTTCGATATTTTGGAATGCCGGAAGCGAAAGGCCGGATGTCTCGTGCCTTTTCTGCAGCAACTCCGTGGCTTCCTCTACAGGGGAGAGAAGCTCAATAAAGTCTGTCGCCAGCTTCAGTTCATATTTAGGCAGTTTAGCCTTCTCGCACGCGTGCATAGTTTCTGTCAAGCCTGGATGCCTCGAAAAAGTGGCAACGAGCTTTCTCATGCGCAACTCCGAGTTCCACCTAGTCGCGTTGTGAGATTCCAAATGCAGGCCGGCCGCATTCATCACTTCTCTGCCGGCAGTGCTCCTGCGTATGGATGCAACGATGTCGCCGCATTCTTGTACGACTTCCGCTGCATTTCAATCCTAAAATAAAGCGAGAACGACAATTAGTGAATATTGCCACTGCAAGTACAGGCAGCGCAAACGGCCAGTGTGCAATACAGTTTCAGAAAGAGAGTGATGACATCTGTTATCGTACGATGCTGCACTCGACGACACACTGAGGCTCTTCAAGACTGCGTTAGATAAAATCGGGACAGACACAGCCGTTTTCTCCAGCCCTGCAATAAACTCAGTACCCATTAATGCATAAACTGCACCTTCCTGTTCTTTAGGAATGAATGTCGTGCACGTAGTGCCATGGCTACGGCACTACGGTTGGTAGTATCTTAATAAAATGGGCTTCGTAATTCAAATAAACATATCTAACAGGATATTGCCTCCTCACTGACAGGTCTTTTATGTCAGTCAACTGTGTTCACGGGCAGAGCGATTTGTACTAGGAGTGACGTGCGCACAATTTCGTTTTCCCGGGCGGGGGGTGTAATCCAAAAAAAAAAAAAAGACAAAGGAGAGGGAGATCATTAAAGGAGACAAGTATCAAGGAGTGCAAAATACAATAAGACAAAAATAGGTAAAACAAGGAGTCAACCAAATCCAAATCATTTAAAATGTATCTTCGGGACATCATGGGCGTTCTTTACATGATGTACCAGTTTTGTTTTTGTTTGTCTTTAGAGGTATTTCAGAACGATTGATTGACGTGGTGAGAGCAGACCTTGAAGACGCGTAAGCTTGTTGCCTGGCCTGCGGCAGAAAAATGATCCGCAGTAAATTTTTGATGGTAAGCAGCGTGCGCGACCTCGGCCATGGCAGCCAATGCACCACGAATCCCCAAGATGAAAAAGCGAAGCACGCTCCAAAATCGGCTAAACGTGAGCTGAGGGTAGTTGCATAATAAAGCTGTAAAGCACCGAAAGTGTAATAAGCCCAGTTGTCTGCCCTTATTTTTCAAACTGCAATTATTATATTCACACATTCTTTGTCCGTGGATTCATGGCAAATTATTCAACAAAGCTGGGCCCAAACAATTGATCATGCGAACACTGAAAGACGTGAAAGACAAATGAAAGACGTTTCAATGCACATACGATGAAGCCAGTATGTCATTTAATAGCGCATACCTGCCGAATGGCGTCTTTTACGGCAAGCTGCAGGCTGTTAGCGGCGCAGCCAAATCGAAATTGCTCCAACTGATGGAACTCGCTTAGAAGCTCCTCCGTTAAGCGTTCCGGGCAGTCGTCGAAATTGTCATCATCGTCCTCTTTAGTCTCCCACCGGGTAAGTGCAAATGCTTTCATCATAGATGAAGCGTTATCTTTCACCAGGCGAAGGACCTCGAAAATGAAATAAGAACGGTTAACAGAGGCGAAATCGTACGAAAATACATATTTCACCCACTCAGCGATGTTCCACTGCAGCAACGCCGCGTCATCCTCGGAGCGGATCCAGGCAGCTGTGTGGCTCCCTGTCAGGCGAGTGAAACAGAAGAGGTACGCGTGAGCCGTGCAGTCGCTGTTGCTTGTTGCTTGAATGTTGCTTCGACAGCCAGGAAGCCCTTCGTAGACCACCATGTCCACACGTCTACACTCGCGGACAGCTTTCTGTGGCCACGAAGAGAGAGCTGCGGGCGCGTGGCTGCTTCACATGTGTTACAGAGCCAAGTAGACCGGCAGCGTTTGACAGTGCTTTTGGTTGCTCTCGGCACAGACGCTGAATCGACGCAGCTTCTGCGTGCGACGGTTGCGCCTTTCCTCAAATGCAGAAGTGGAAAGCCGCAAAATAAGTAAACTTTTGCACTCAGTGGTGTGTTCTGTCTTATTTAATTGTTGCTAATACGGTGTTTATGTTATCTCTTCCCCTGCCTAAGCTAACGTGGATTAAAACGTGGGTCTCTATTGCGAAGGGTTGTGACTTGTGCGCGTTTTACCTCCGTAGCTTTCCCTTCATTGCCACCGAAAGTTGTGCGCGAGTATAGTGCGATGCAGACGTACTCCGCTGCCGCCATGATATTTTGGTTTGCAGCGCTGATTCTTTCACGGACAGGAACTTCTCTCTGACGTCATCCCGCGATGGCAATTTTTAGCCTGGGATGGCGACCTGAACTTAATAGAATACAAATCAGTTACTTTGATTAAAGGCGGCTTATAATATTGTCAATCATACCACTACAAATTGTTTGTATCCCTCCCTCTCGACAACACGAACAGGCTCTCTGTCAGTGCAAATTATGCTGATTGTGGCGTCGTCCAGAGCAGCCTTTCGATGAACAGGCACAGAGCTGCAGCCAGCGGTGAAGGCCGACGGTACCTTCGGCTGGCTTGACAACCCTTTCTCTTGTTACGCGTACTCACGTTCTTGCTTTCTTTTTAGACACCGAATCAAATTAGATGAAACTATGACAACAGCATATATAGTTATGGAGCAAAGCGCGCAATGTGCAGCTTCTTTAGTTTGCTCACGGGCAATTAAAACAAATTGTTTCCAATGTGTCATGTTGGCGGACTTACTGCGTGCGTGACCCGTTGGGAGCAGGAGCCAGTGGGGCAGTGTATTATGGAAGCGTATTTGATTTGCAATAGAAGGCTGGAAGGGCTGGTAGGGGTCATCATCATCATCATGAGCCTGTTTTATGACCACTGCAGGACGAAGGCCTATCCCTGCGTTCTCCAATTACCCCTGTCCTGCGCCAACCCCTTCCAACTAGCGCCCGCGAATTTCCAAATTTCACCGCTCCACCTCGTCTTCTGCCGTCCTCGAGTGCGTTTCCCTTCTCTTGGTATCAATTATGTAACCCTAATGGTCCAACGGTTATCTAATCGGCGCATGACATGACCTGCCCAGCTCCATTATTTTTTCTTTTGATGTCAATTAGAATATCGTCTCACCCGTTTGCCTCTGATCCAAACCGCTCTCTTTCTGTCTCTTAACGTAGTGCCTAGCCATCTTGGTTACATCGCTCTTTGCGCAGTACTTAACTTGTTCTCAAGCTTCTCTGTCAGTCTCCAAGTCTCTGCCCCATATGTCAGCACTGGTAAAATGCATTGATTGCGCATTGGTGGGGGTGGCAATGCACAAATCCGAGGAGGATGCTTCGAAGCATTGTCTAGCATTCACAGTATGAGCGGGCTACTAAATGAACCGTTGGGCTTCCCTAGCCGCCAACAGGCGCCAGCGGCGCCACCCGAACCTCTCAGTCCCCCCCCCCCCCCCCCCCCCAACCCTGGAACAGAGCTTCCTATAGAACAGAGCGAACGTGGCTTTTGTTAGGCGCCAATCGTCGCGTCGGGATCGGCCAGATGCCGTCGTGGCCGGAGTTACGTGGGCTCTCCTGCTTCGGCGGGCTTCCCGTAGTGATGGTTTCGAAAGTTTATTCTCTCTCTGTATGGAGGTAGAGTGCTCATAGTTCACTGTGTACGACTGTGTGATGCGCTCACCTGCAGACCTTCGTCGACAGAGTTTCGGGCAAAGGCGTCTGTGTGTCTAGACAGGGGGGGGGGGACAGTAGTGGATACGGTTGGAGGGGGGGGGTCTAGAAGGAATACGAGGTGAGACGGTGCGCAAGCTGATATGCGAAAGTTTGTAGTGAAAACAAGCATCGCGCAGCGTTAATACGCATCCCAACGTAAGCGCCTTTTCGAATATACGCCCGAGTCGCCGACGGCGACAGACGCAAAAACAAAGTGAAGGATAAGGAGTCAATAGGTGGCTGGAGCGAAGGCGCCGCCGAAATAAAAATAAGTTCGCAGTACTGTCCGAAAGGCGAAGCACCGATTGTAATAGCAAATTAGTAAATAGCTGTGCGAAGTTAGTAGTTTTATCGGCCATATAAACTTCTAAACATTCCTTTACGAACTAAATTAAGGATGATAGAGTGTGTAAGCATGACTCAACGAGGACGAAGAAAGAGACAGACACACAGAGACTGGGTTGTCTTTCTGTGTCTACTTCTTCGTACGTTGGTGTTCAGTCATGCTTCCATATTCTATCATGCATTCAAACCAACTAGGCAGCGAACTTGTTTTAAGTAAATGGACATGAACACACATCGCTCGATGACAGCGGAAGCTGTCTGTGAAAACGCTGGAGTTTGTAATCGTGGCAGCCGGCGCAAGCCAATTGACCTGCGTGCATCTGCCGCTTGAACGCGTACGAAATGTCGAAAGCACAGCGCATACGAAGCTACCGGCGCTACGCGCACTCTGCAAACATCGCAGATCGCTTTGATGTTGAGGCCTGCGCGGGCGCGCGCTTTAGCCCCGTCGCCGACCGCTTTCAAGACACACGAGCGCCGGCAACGTGTCCCTACGGTATCCGCCAAAGGCGTGTACTGCGATGGTGATAGCGTTCTAAAGAAAGGTAAGGCGGTTGCTTCCGCAACCCGTGTCCGCGATTCGCGTGGCCAACGCCGTAGTAGGCGCCGTGGTTGTCTCCACTCTATATGGAGCGGAGAGCGAGGAGGACATCGAAGCACTGTAGTAGCCGCCGGAGCAGAACGCCCCTCCTCCCTCACCTCAACCCGTGCCGCGCGCGCCACAGGACAAGGGCACGCATCCGGGCCGCGTTCCTCGCTCGTACACGCGTGATTGAACCGTGTTGGCCGGCTCAGCCTCACACGGTTTCACTCATACAGAAGCTCACGGCGACGGCGACGGCAGAAATGTTCGTGGAGTGTCCGTATAATTGATATCGCAATAAAACAAACCACAAGGCGTAAAGGAGGGGGTAACGACTATGCCACCTCCATAGTTCCGCACAGCTGATATTAACGGCATGGAACCGCGACTACGCGAAGCATCGAGACAAACTTCGGACCAACTCAGTCTATAAAGACAGAATTGTCGTAGGCGCGTTGCTTATACATGCACCGTGCTTTTAATCGGCGAAGCCATTTCAAAAATACTGCTTTATTGTTAAATTCCGGGCTCTGACTTAATGTTTGAACGTGGGCTGGTTGGTTCTTCGGCATAATTTGGCAAAAATAACTGTGCGCAGAGGAAAAAAGCGCTCTATATCCGGTAACAAACGTAACTCCATTCCCATTCTGTTCCTGACAAAAGGCGCTTAATTCCATTCCCATTACATTCCTCCCAGCGATGTCGCCGTTCCATTCTCATTCGATTGCGGTGTCGCGAATATGTGGAATGATTCCGGAGTCATTCCTTTTCCGTACTGGTAACTTGGGAACAGCGATGCTCACAGAGATTAGTAAATTCGGAAACCCAAACTACATTCTTATTAAAAAACAAGACTAAGGCAGAAGTGTTGAGTTATTGATTATCTGGGTACGAGCTTATGTGCGTGCGCGTGCGTGTGTGTGTGTGTGTGTGTAAAATATGTATGTGTGCGTGCGTATATGTGCAGGTTGAGACTAAACTTTCTAAAGCTCCCTGTAGAGTACTGAAGCGATTTCGAACTTTGAGGCTGACTCTCTGGAGAGTTTTCGCCCAGCATCTCGAGTCCACGCTCCCTGAATCGTTCACCTTCGTGCGTCTATGTTTAGCCCCCATTTTTCGCACTCGCCTTTTCTTTTTCTTTTTGTTCCCTTTGGCAGCGCCGGAGAAAGGGAGATGTGGTGGCTGCGACTCTCCTTTTTTCTTTTTTTTGTGGTGTTCCTGTGGTCGTTTTCAACGGTCCACAATGCTTTCCAATCTGGAAGGGACACCCTTTCTACGCAGTTGCGCTTGCAACCGCCCCGCTCGCCCTCTTCGCGTTTTCCTTTGCCCTTGTCCCACGGATTCGGTGAAGCCCGTACCGCAGATTGCAATCTTTCTGCTCGCGTCCTTCCAGTTTTGCCGTAAAAGAACTCACCCGCTGCGCGCGGCGTGCTGCTGGGCCATTTGGTGCAGCGAGAAGCGGCCCTACGCTGGTTGTACTACACACGCGGACCGCGTCGCAGGCCGTTCTGGCTAACATCATCTCCAGTCTACAGTGTTCACTACCGGAGATGGGAACTCTCGATAAAAGAACAAAGGGCCCGGAGGGCTCTGCAGAAAACTAAGCGAAGAAAATAATAAAAGAAAGGCACGACGCGACGCCACGGATTCCTTCGGCGAACACGCCAACTGCAATCCCTGCAGCAGCACAAATACGGAACAGGTTTTCCTAGATAAAATGCGAAATAACAAGAAAATCAGGAACGTGGACGGGAAGGGAGTATGGTTGGGAGGAAGGGGCGTTAATGCGCCGCGCTAAATGCAGCTTTGCATAGTAAGTCTGCTTGCATGATAAGTCTGAATCGCACAACAGAGGGGAAGGTGTATGAACGAAAAGCCAAAGCTGTTCCAACCAAAGGTGGAAATAGTTTCGGTGATGACGAACAAAAAAAAAGCAAATCCTGTTCTCATATTTTGTGTGTGTGTGTGTGCGTGTGTGTGTGTGTGTGTGTGTGTGTGCGTGTTTTGTTTTTTGAATACTTCCGCACTTTGGACAGGCCGCGCAACACGAAACAAAACCTACGAAAGTGAGCACCCCCGAATGGAAGCGCGAGTATGCATTCGCCAAGTGAATGTTTTCGCAAGAACGCTTGGTTTCCGTCAGAAAAAAAAATAAAAATAAATAAAACCTCATCGCACCCGAAGCCAGAGTTAATAAGCAGAAGGCGATTGTTGTTCACAGGGCCTTTCTTTCTTTCTTTTTTCCCCCTCAAGTTTCTTTGTCGTTTCGCTTTCGCCATTTCCGTTTCTTCCGCACGGCGACACACACAAAATAAATTGTCCGGGATTCTGTCGGGGTCTCCTCCGGTTATGGCACACCAATTTCCAAAAGAATTTTCCTGGAATTTAGCTTAGCGTTGCAAGTGGCGAGTATCAGTCAGTTCGTGCTTTGAATCGCTTGTGTGGCGAGAGCGGGAACGGGCCAAATGAAAAAAAACAAAAGAAAGAAAGAGACTGAGAGGCGAAATCAAAGAAAAAAAGAAAGAACCTATCGTTATGTGCTTATTCAGAAAACTGCTCCAAGCTCTTTTGCCCAGACAGTATAGAACCACTCTATAGTGTTCGGAACCTATCATCAGTTTGTTGATAAAATTTGCTCCAGGCAATTGTTGCGTTCCCTAGGGATGGTTGACTTTATGCAGAGACGAATTTGAAAGAAAGAGCGCCTAGCGTCACTTACGTTTTTCTGGCGTCCCGCAAGCGAGGATTGGTATTTTGACAGAGTGCTTATTTTTGCTTATTCGTTTGATTGATTCCGACGTGCAGAACTAGAAAACTGCGTATAAGGTTTCTTCATTTAAGTACGCGGCCCCTTTCAGGGTAATCTGCATAGCCTGTGACGTAATGTCGATGCATACGTTATTGTCTGCTAGTGGAATTTTATAATATTTCGTTCGAGGACTAAGAAAGGGGACAGCATTTTTCGATGAGCTGTGTTTGTAATTGCGGCATGGGCCGGGAGATGTGTAAAGGTGTTGATTAGCTCATTTATTTACTCACTACATTGTCGTCTTTGCGATTACTCACATTGCGGTAACCAGCACACAAGAATACAAGCGGCAAAAAAAAAACCAGTGCCGACAGTGTGCCAATAGGTCACTGCGTGTGGCAGATATGCTGCAAGTACAAAGAACACGCGGGGCATCAAACTAATAGAAATCGCAAGAAAGTAAAATAATGCATTTAGTATATGGAAACAGCTTTAACAGCATACAAACAGCATACATGCGAGCCAATAGGAATCGAATTTAAACAAGCACGAACTCCCGTTTGTTTTTGGAAAATTGGTAGGAAATTTTCACCTTCGAATACCCCTGCGTTGAGTTTATTCCACCATTGTAGAATGAATGTTTGAAACGTTAACTTTAGATATGTAAGATTTTACAAGATATCGATCATCGGAACGAGACAACACCCTATACATCGCGTAGCAGCCGTATACAGAAAGACCTGGGACTAACTTATGAATCGGCTTAAATAACCGATGACGGCCAACAGTGTAAAAATAAACTTAAAGAAAGAACACAGGTTACTTTTGCCGACCTTGCGCACTCACAACCCAGTTTCCGACGAACCTTGGCCCTTATATACTAAACGGCCTTACGCCGGGATTGTTTGTAAGTGAAAGCTTCAGCAAATCTTGACGCTGGACATATTAGCGAGGGCGGGCAGCCAATGGCAAATATCACTTACGAAAGAGAGCTTTGTGAATTCAGCCCCTGTTTTTTTTCAGAGCAATTGTATTAGGAAGTATTTTATTTCTTGTAATAGACCACGCACAGCTTACACCACGCAGTACAGTAAAGCGCTCCTGCTCCTAGCAAATGTAATTTCTGCGTCATACATCGTTCCCCTTGGATATCTGGAAAAGAGGCGTATAATGCTTGTGTAGTACTTCCCGCTGCTAGAATACGTATTCACTGCAAATACTTTCACAAACTTTGGTATCTGCTTGCACATTAGCAGTAACATTGTCCCAACCCGCAAGATGATGATGATGATGATGATGATGATGATCGTGATTTATTGGCATCCCATTTGAATTTGGGCGGTGACGAATAGTCGCCTGCTTGAGTTACTCAGGTATGCTATACATTCGCTTCGTCCCAGCATTCTTGTATTCATTTCTTTGATCTTTTTTTCTCTTCCTGAAAACTTCTCTGTCTACATTGTACCGCTACATATGCCTGTAATGAATCTCGTCATATCAATCTCTTCCCTGCTTTTCTTCCAGCAATACTCTAAACGTCTCTTGCTTATCTCGACTGCTAACCGGTTGATCCTTCCGTCCACCTTAAAATTCAGACGCTTCCAGAAAATGTGCGTTAGCGATCGTCTCCCTAGATGAATCCATTCGCAATCAATTAGGATGCACTCAGTAGTTTACGGATTGTTGCAGCAGCATGCGCACACCTCATCCTGTTATGAATATTTGCTCTGGTATGAGAGAGAGAGAGAAAAAACATTTATTCGAACCATCGGGGTGGTTGCTCTTGAGGTCGAGTGGGTGGTGTCCTCATTCCAGGACTCCACTGGCCATGGCTGCTCGACGTACTTGCTGGACGAGAGCGTCTTGTCCCGCCAGGGTATCGCCGGTCAGCTGTACCTCCCACTGCTCAAATGACGTGCTAGGCGTCTTTAAGTGTTGAGGTTTGCCCCCGCACCCCCAAGAGATTTGAAACAGTGCAGGGCGTGTGTCGCCGCACCAGGGGCAGATGTCGCGATGTGTATGTGGGAACATTTTACTGTATCTGTGTAGGTTTAAAAATGTGTTGGTCTGAATAAGTCGGAGAGCTATGGCATCTTCCTTGCTGAGCTTTCTGTGAGGCGGAGGATAAATCCTGCGGTTGAGTCGCTGGATCTCGAGTCGGTCGCAGTTATTGGACGGCAGGGGCATGAAGGTAAAGGGTGGGGATTGATGAGACGATTGGTCTTGCCCCGCTCGGTTGATTAGCGCTCGAGCTAGGGCGTTCGCCCTTTCGTTCCCCTCCAGACCCGCGTGGCCCGGCGTCCACGTGATTTGATGGTATTCTGGCAGCCTCGGGCCTAGAATCTGAGCACCCAGCAGCGGTGTTCGTCCGTTGGTAAAGTTACGGCAGGCCTGTTGCGAGTCGGTAACGACATGGACTTTCCTGCCTACCCTGTCTTCTTGCTTTATTACCAGCGCCGCGGCTATGGTCTCAGCCGCAGCTGGGGTCTCTGCCCTTACGGAGGCCGCGAGGGTCAAGGAGTTGTCTCTCCCGTTCACGGCGGCTACCGCGAAGAGGCCCCCTACAGGTTACGCCGTCACGTCCACGTACGTTACGTACGGGTCACCGTTGAATTGTCGGCGCTGTCTGTCGATGCGAGCCTTGCGTCGTCCTTCATGGAGTTCATGGCTCATGTGCTTCGGTATCGGGTTCGCCTTGATCTTGCCTCTGACCTCAGACGGGAGTGATCGTTGCCCATCGAGGACACGGAGCTCCGTTGCCGTTCCGGTACGGTGGAGGATGGCTCTGCCCGCCACCGTATTCTCTAGTCTGGTCTTTTGCGAAGCCATAACCGCGTCCGACAGCTCAGCGAAGGTGTTGTGGATCCCGAGGGCCGCTAACTTCTCGTTTGAGGGGGTGACAGGGAGACCTAGGGCCGTTTTGTACGCGCCTCTGATGATGCCATCGACTTGTTCTTGGTCGCGTTTGTTTAGCGAGTGGTAGTGATGCGGCATGCTATATGTTACTCTGCTGATCACCAGAGCCTGGACGAGGCGAAGCGTGTCCTCTTCTCGCATGCCCTTACGGCTTCTTGTTATTCGTTTGATAATCCGCCAGATCTGGTTGGTGGCGGACATTAGGGTTTGGATGGTGTGGGCGGCTTTCAGGTTACTCTGGATCCAAAAACCCAGAATCCTAGTCTTATTGCCTTCCGTGATCTTCTGGCCCTCAAGATAGAGGTCGATAGGGCCGGGGGACTTGTAGATTCCTCCTCCGTGCAACCGGATCACCTCGGACTTTTCGGGCGCACGGTATGTTTTTGCTCTCAGGGAACCAGTTCCAGCTACACATAGCAAGAGGCTGCGCTTTGTCTTATCGTACAGATTTTCCATTCTAATTTATGTCTCCCCGTTCTTGTGATCCTCTATAGTCTTTTTCTGTTTCCATCCTTTGCACCAAATTCGCTGTCTCTGTTGCTCCCAGTTCCTTTCTGGTGACTCTTGGCTGTCTATTTACACTTTCGGTTACCCTGTACTTGGTTGGCAACTTTCTTGACCACTCCCTCCATTCTGTGTCCACTTTTTTCAGGTACAGGTATTTGTGCACTTTAGCCGCTCATTTATTTTTATCCACGTTCCCGTGTCATTCTACAAAACTAATTTTGTTCTGCTCTTCTTTGACTTCAAAAGAGCCTCAACCCATGTCACTCTGCGCTGTCTCATTTGTGGTCTTACCGCGGGCTCCCAAAGCCAACCGGCCTACCTAGCTTTGGTTAACTTCCAAACTGCCAAACCAGACAAGGTATCCACTTTGAAGAATAGAATGTCATTTGCGAGCGTTAGCACTCGTACCATTACTCCTTTCCAGATTGTGGCCCCAAAGGGCTTTTTTCATTATTGCTGCATTACGCTTCCTCTTCATTTTCAGATTATCTTGGTGGGTGCCTGACTAAGTGTTTCCTTCGTTTATCTACACACTGAGGTACCCATATTACTTGATTATGGGTATGACTTGCTGTTGAATTGAACCATGTAATTAATCGTCTCTGCAATAAAGATTATAATTCCCGGTTTTTTGTTCTAAACTTAAGGCGTACGTCCGTGGCTGCGTTGCCACACACTTTTCGCAAGTCTCTGCTCGTAGCACAATGTCGTCCGTATGCATCAGTCCGGGTACTTTCTGTTGCACTATTTGTCCATTACGCATGTATGATAAATCAAACCCTAATTCGCTGTTTTCCTGTCGTCTTTATATGCCCTTAACATAAAGCGTGAACAACAATGAAGACAGAGCACATCCTTGTTTCATTCCTTAGTGAATTTCCGCCACTTCATTACATTTTCAACCTTCCCATACAATTTGGACTTCGTTGTCTATTGAAGTGGGAGGCAACGCTTCAAGGCATTCAGTAGGTAAGCTCTCCCAAGCAACGAAGGACCTAATAAAAAAATGACAAAGCATGAAACAGTCCAACTCAAGAGATTAGATAGAATTTGCGGCATTGTCAAAATTTATCAGCAAAGAGAAAATAAAGGATATTCGAAATTATAACGTAAGAGAAACTGAGGAAGCAGTAATAAATAGACGCAGCATGAAATCAGTGAGAAGGAAATTTGGCATAGGACAAACCAAGATGTATGCAATGAAAGATAAGCACGGTAATATCACCAGTAATTTCGAAAATATAGTAAAAGCTGTGGAATAATTCTTTACTGACCTGTACAATACCCAGAGCAGCCAGGATACCTCCATTCAAAGTAGTAATGAACAGGTCACAGAGGCTCCTTCTATAACATGCGATGAAATTAGAAGGGCCTTAGAAGACATGAGGCGAGGAAAGGCGGCAGGGGAAATGGAATAACAGGCGATTTAATCAAAGATGAATGAGACTCCATGCTTGAAAAGCTTGCGGTTCTTTATACGAGATGTCTCACAATTCAAGAGTCCCAGAGAACTGGAAGAATTCCAACATTATACTAATTCATAAAAAGGAAGACGTTAAAGATTTAGAAAATTAAAGGTCCATTAGCTTACTTCCAGTATTCTGTAAGATACTCACCAGGATAATGTCGAATAGAACAAGGGCAACACTTCAGTCAACCAAGAGAACAGGCTGGCTTCGGGAAGAGATACTACACAAGGCAGTACATCCATGTAACAAATCAGGAAATCGAGAAATCTGCAGAGTACAATCAGCCTCTCTACATGGCTTTCGTAGATTACAAAAGGCATTTGATTGCGTAGAGATACCACCAGTAATGGGGGCATTACGTAATGAAGGAGTACAGGAAGCGTGCGTAAGTTTCTTAGACAATATCTACAAAGATTCCACAGCTACCCTATTTCTCCACAAGAACATTAGGAAGATACCTGTGAAGGAAGGCGTCAGACAAGGAGACGAAATCTCTCGAATACTATTTACTGCGTGCTTGGAAGAAGTATTCAAGCTATTAAATTGGGGCGGCTTAGGAGTAAGGATCAAAAGCGAATATCTCGGCAACCTTTGTTTCGTAGATGACATTGTCCTGTTCAGCAACACTGGGGACGAGTTACAACAAATGATTGAGGATGTTAACAGAGGGGGGTTGAAGATTAATTTGCAGAAAGCAAAGATAATCATCAACAGCCCGGCTTGGGAACAAGAGTTCAGGATCGCCAGTCAGCCTCTACAGCCAGCGAAGGAATACATTTACCTAGGTCAAGTACTCACAGGAGACCTTGATCATGAGAAGAAAATTTACCGAAAAGTAAAATTGAATAGGAGCGTATACGAAAGACATACTCAAATCCCAACTGCAAGCTTACCATTATCACTAAAAAGAAAAGTGTACAATCATTGCATTCTATCGGTGCTAACATATGGGGCAGAAATTTCGAGACTGGCAAAGAAGCTCGAAAACAAGTTGAGGACCGCACCAAGAGCGATGGAACGAAAAAGGATAGGCGTAACGTTAAGAGACAGGAAGAGAGCGGTGTGATTCAGAGAACAAACGGGCATAGCCGACATTTGAATTGGCATAAATAGAACGAAATGGAGCTGCGCAGGTCATTTAATGCGTAGGTTAGATAACCGCTGGACCATTAGCGTTACAGAATGGGTAACGAAAGAAGGGAAATGCTGTCGAGGACGGCAAACCACTAGGTGGGGTGATGAAGTAAAGAAATTCGCAGGTATAAGTTGGAATCGGCTGGCCCAGCACAGGGGTAATTACAGATCGGAGGGAGAGGCCTTCGTCCTGCCGTGGACTTAAAATAAGTTGTTGTGGCTGGTGGTGATGTATCTCCCTCAGCAGCTCCACGCAATCGTCATCTATTCGTTCGAGCTTGAAAGTATCCCATAACAATTCCCTGTCTACGTTACCGTAGGCTCTTTAATATTGATACATGCATATTGCGTGTTTCTTGTGGCCGATGCACGTTGGCGCCCCGACGAATACGACGAACGCTCTGTGGCTCTCGAGCTGTCGGCTGAACTGGCCAGTGCTGCAGTTACCTTTTGTAAACATACTCTGTAAATAGTTTCCAGTCTTAATCCTTTGTTCGCGTAACATTTTGTCGGAGGGTGCCGTTCCCCGTCCTCGCCACGGAGCTCCGCAGCGGCCGCACCGTCCAGCTTTCCGCCATGGCTCCCGGTCACGACACCTCGTCTCCTTTTACTCCTACGACCCCGACAACAACGTACGTTACCGTTACCAATCCCCGTGATTCGGGCATATTCTCCGGCCAAGATAATGTCGATGTCGAGGATTGGCTCAACCTGTGTGAGCGTGTTCGCCAAAATAACCGCTAGGACCCTACCATTATGCTAGCCAATGACCTATTCTGCATGCGCGGAACTCCTCGTTCGTGGTTCCGGACACACGAGAACGAGATCTCTAGCTGGGATGCTTTCAAGAAGAAGCTCGTCGACCTCTTCGGAAATCCCACCGGTCGGCAGCTGGCTGCTAGAAAAGAGCTTGCTACTCGAGTTCAGTCTACTACTGAATCGTATGTCTCGTAAATACAAGACGTACTCACTCTTTGCCGGAAAGCCGACGAGAAAATGGCCGAGGTTGACAAAGTCGGGAACGTACTCAAAGGGATCGCGGACGACGCCTTCAACTTGATTGTCTTCAACAATGTGTCCACCATCGACGTCATTGTCGAGGAATGCCGCCGCTTCGAGCTTGCCGAAAGCCGCAGCGTCATTCCACAGTTCTCCCGGCTCCCTAACACGGCTGCGATGTCGTCTTGCGTGGACCTTACCGCTTCACCACCCTTAAACGAGCACGTCGCACGTATTGTTCGCCGTGAACTCGAGGCTACAAGTCCTGCGCCGTTCCATTCACGCCCACTTGAGCCCACCATTGACCATCCAGACCCAGCGATCTCTCTCATCCAGGCAGTTGTACGGCAAGAATTTGCAACCGTAGGTTTTCCTGCTGCCTGCTCCATCTCCCAACCTGACGCCCGACTGGTGCCGACTGCTTCGCCTCACGGCGATCGGTATTGCCCTCCGAGATACCGCAACCATACCGAGTGGAGAACTCCGGACGACAATCCCATTTGCTTCGGTTGCCTCCGCACTGGCCACGTCGCTCGCCACTGCCGCACCTCCTGTACGTCGCAGTATTCAAGCTCCGTTTCCCCATCTTCTCGCACATATGCCGACCCGCACCGTTACACGTCTGGCCGTATGCCTCCTACCTCGGACGTATCCGTCGATGTAAGTCGCCCTGCTCGCTCGCCGTCACCTCAGAGCCGTCGGTCCCCGTCGCCCCAGCCACGCCGCTATTCGTCGCCGACCAATTGTGGACCATCTCGGATGACAAACTAGACCATGCAGTCTAGCCGCAGAGCCCAGCGACCAAGCCGGCCGGTAGGATCCTTGAATGAGGAAAGCCAGCAGAGCGTGTGGTGATCGTGATTACAGAAAAGTGCGTGTCATAGAATTACGGGCAGAATTTGGAAGCTGCCCAGACGAAAGCCAGGCATTCACAATATGTATTCGAATACTTGCGCTCCGCTACTCTGAGGAGGTGACTAGCGTATGCGATAGCGCGATCTTCACCTTGTTGGCGCTGGGCTAAGACGGCTCCGATACCGTAACCACTGCCATCGGTACGCACCTCTGTAGAACAGGACGGGTCAAAGTGGGCCAGTATAGGAAGCGTGGTAAGAATGTCGGTGAGGTGGGTAAACGCGGCAGTTTGAGCGGGGCCCCATATAAATGGCAAGTCCTTCTTAAGCAGATGAGTAAGAGGTCAGGCAATCGCTTCGATGTCTTTAAGGAAGTGTCGGAAGTAGGAGCAGAGTCCTACAAAATTTTGGACGTCTTTGACAGACTGAAGTACAGGAAAAGACGTGACAGCACGAATTTTCTCCAGGTCTGGTTGAATACCGGAAGCGTCGACGAGGTGGCCCAGCACTGTAATCTGCCGACGACCGAAGTGACACTTCGAGGAATTTAGTTGGAGCCCAGCCTCGCTGAAGACTTGAAGAACAGCTGATAAGCGCTCAAGGTGTGTCTCAAATGTATGCGAAAATACGAAAACGTCGTCTAGGTAGCAGAGGCACGTTGACCATTTGAACCCTTGAAGCAAAGAGTCCATCATACGTTCGAACGTTGCCGGGGCGTTGCATATACCGAATGGCATAACGTTGAATTGATATAGACCATGCGGAGTGACGAACTCGGTCTTCTCTTGGTCTTTTTCATCACGAACCGCCTGCATGCGGTGCGGTGCGGCGTGCGGCGATGGGCGGTTTGAGCGTAAATCGGCCCTTAAAACTGGAACCGCATGGCGCGTTTTTAATTTGCGATTGATTGATTGATTGAAAACTTTATTATTCCACCGAGCTGGGGCGCCCACCTCTTAATCTACACTTAGGTAGGAGGGGGGGGGGGGTGAGGACGAAGCAGTCCCCGCGCGTTGAGGACGGTGAGTCTTCACCGCTTCAACGGCCAGGCGGATTGCTCGACGCTGGTCGTCTTCAGCCTCGCTCTGGATCAAGGCCTCCTAGGCTTCTCTACTGTCAATGTTTTCCTTGGCCCCTGGGGAGCCAGCACACTCCCATATTATATGGTGTAGCATACCTTTTTGCTTACAAATTTTGCAGAGGGCGTCGTTATAGTCCCTCGTCTGTGTTAAGTAGATCCAATGTGGTGATGTGTAATTATTTCCCTGGAGGCGTCGCCAAATGCGAGCGTCCTTCAGAGAGAGAGACCGATGCGGAAGCGGAAAAATGAAACCGCTTGATGTGGTGCGGTTTGCATGCGCCCTCTGGTTGTCCAAATAGGTAACCAGCTACTAGCAACATGCATCAGCGAGTTGGCAGTCCCGTGTGCTGGCGGCCAGCAAAATTTTGCGCCGTGCCAGGATATTATTATTACGTTTGCTCTCTCATTAGTTATTGTTTGATTAGTTAGCTCGAGCCGTTCGCATGCACCGGCATCCGCACTTTGGTTTGGGGACGCGACGTCTGTTGAAAGCTGGCAAACGGTCGGCAGTGCGCAGAGCAACGCTGTTTCGAAGTCGGCAACAATCGCCAAGAGCAGACAACACTGGCATATTTTTGTAGGTTGAAGCGTCTGCGTCATGGTGAAAACACGACTCTTGCACTTTCACATTCTGTGCTACATGTGTGGCGTTGACGTGGTGACCCACCTTTGGAACACTGTGCAGTCGTCTTACTTGTGCCGCTTTTTTTCTTTTTTTTATTGCTACCGCATAATGTTGCGACAACATACGTCGCCATGTGCTCGGTTGTGTGCGGCGCGATGGCGCACTTTTTGTAGCTGTGCTAGCGAAAGCTTGTGTTGCAGACAAGCGACGCACCACCACTCCTCGGCTCGACGAAGCACCAGCACGAAAGAAACGGGAAGCGACCCCATCTCGAGTAGAGTTCTGAGAATTCTCCGTCGTCCTCAGCGTCTCGGCTACCGTACAGGGACCGAGAGTTCGCCCCCTCGAACACATACAGCTCTCGTCTGCGCCTTTCGTAGAAGTAAACGCAGTCTGTTTTCTGCCACCATCCGATGCGCACTACTTTTACGGACGGGGCCAGACCCTGTACGTAACACTAGCGACGAGGCAGGAGTTGCGAAGCGGATAAGTTTTCAAAGTTAAGGCCATGGCTACAGGACGAATGCACGGCGCTGTCGTGCCTTCTTCGGGCAAATCTTGGGAATCGTGGATCCAGCGCCGCGACTTTTGCTTCGTGGCGAGCGACGTCAGCGACGAAGCGAAGAAGCTGGCACTTGTCCTCACGCCTTCTAGAGCCGACACTTTCAGACACTGTGTGCGCGCTGATAGCGCCGAAGATCCCGGGAAGACTCAACTTCAATGATTTAGTGACACTTCTTACGCTACACTTTGACACCTGGACATCCAAGCTTTACAGCCGGTACGTGTTTAAAAGACCCTACCAACGGGCAGACGAGTCGATCAGCAGCTACGCTGCGGCCCTCGAAACCTTGGTAGCCGACTGAAACTTCTGAGCGCTGCCTTCGGCTACGATATCGGCGACGTCCCCTGACACCTAAACGACCGCATCAGCAGCGAACCCAACTATGCCGCCACAAGATGTGGTGCTTCGGGACAGGTTCGTCCGCGGCATCTGGGACGAACATTTTCCGCAGAGACTGTTCGCAGAAAAAGCCTCACATTACAACGCGCTCTGGACGTAGCCCTGTCAGCGGAAAGTGCGTCAAGGCATCAGCGAGGAATCAAGGGAGTGGCAAACTCAGGGAAAATTAACAGGACGTCACAAATCAAGCCAGGAGGCAAGCATACATCAGCACGACCCTGAAACATGCAAATTCAAAACAGCCGAGTGCCGTTTCTGCTCCAAGGAAGGTCACGCCGAGGGTGCCTGCATCCCAAAGAAAAAGAATAACACGGAACCACGCTCCGACAACAAGCAGCTACGGGCACACAGTGTCAACCCACCACTGGTCAGTAAAACCTGCTGTAAGCTGCACACAGTGAGTGTACATACACACTGCCACAAGTTTGTCGTGGGCTTGAGGGTGGAGGGCAAGCCAGTCCAGTTTGAGGTGGACACAGGTACGGCATGCTCCCTGATAAGCGAGGACACGGACTACAGAATGTAGAAAAAACACTCCGTGGATTTCAAGCGAGCCGCTCGATTGGCACGCATGATGGTCAGGTAAAGAATTACACGGCCTGAGCTCTGGACAAGTTCGTGTGAGGTTGAGATCAAAAGACTATCTGCTGCCGTTGTTGTTTATGAAGGGCACCGGGTGCAACCTCCTAGGAAGAGCTTGGTTTTGGCACTTCACATTCAGGTTAAGGGGATCAACCATGTCGGTGAGCAAGCACCCGAAATTACACAGGTCCTGGGATGACACCCAGATGTTTTCAAGGAAGACATTGGCAGCTATACAGGTCCTTTAGAACACCTGGAACTCGAAGACGGTGCAACAGCAAAGTTTTGCGAGGCTCATCCGATTTCAGTGGCGCTGCAAAAGCTTATGGAACATGAGCTTCATCGTCTGCAGCATCAAGGCATCCTAAAACCAACGCAGCATACCAAATAGGCAACCCCATTGGTTCTTGTTCGGAAGACTGACGGTACATTCAGTGTCTGTGGTGACTACAGGAGTACTATTAAAGCAGCAGCGAAGAAGGCATTGTACCCGCAACCAACTACAAATGAAGTGTTCGCAAACCTACATGGTGGAACCCTCTTCTCAATGTTGGATCTTCATCAAGGATATCAACAACTGAAAGTTGACGATGAAATAGCAGCACTGCTCACAGTGAACACCACAAAACCACTATTCAGGGTGGAATGCCTCCCGTTCTGAGTTTCTGCTGCACCAGCTATCTTCCAGTGCATGATGGGGACAACGTTACCTGGAATTCCAGGGGTAAGTGTTCACCTTGACGACGACATCATTGTCCACGGGAATGGTGCAAATAAGCCCGTACAACCATAGAATCGGGTTCTGTCGAGGCTAACTGAGAAAGCCTAACCAAGGCTAACGAAGAAAGAAGAGTGAAGTGTGAAAACAAAAACGAAGTGTGGCTCCACTGCCTTGCTAATCTGGAGATCGCGTGAGCCTCGTTCTTGTTCATGTCGCAACGTTTGCAGTGCAAGGCCAGATTGCTGCCAGCAGTCCTTGACAGTGATGATGCATGCTCTCTTGTGTGATCATTAAGGCGTCTTCCTGTTTGCTCTATGTATTGTTTTCCACAGGACAGAGGGATGGTGTACACTACTCCTTCGACGCAATCGCAGTCAAATCGAAATGAACAAGAAGGGACAAGATAGCCAAGTAAGCTGGTGCACCCCCAATTTCATGAAATGCAAGTCTTGAAAAGGAATGACGATAGGCTAACTCGGTAGATTCTTGAGGCATTTGAGATAAGGAAAACAGGAGCGTAATGTGTAAGGACACCGTCAGTAGGCTTGACAGGAAAGGAAGTCACCTTTTTAAGACAGCCTCAGATATATAAGAGAAGAGATATGGCAATGAAAAAAAATTAAGGGAATTTCAATAAATAAGTCATTTGACAGTGCAGCTGCATCCTCGTCTAGTCATTCCTCCAGTGTCCATGTTCCTTAATTTCTGCTGCTACTATCGTTCAATCATGTATTGACCATACCAATTCTTTTGTCGTCCTCATACTTTGTCACGTGCATATGGCCTTTTACCAAAAAATGCAAATTTGTCAAGAATCAGAAGGAAGTATCTAGTTTTCACACATTATGTGCTCATCATGCCGTGCCACTGGTGTTTGCACAAACAGTGTGTACTCAGACACTAACAACAAGCAGCTGAAGTTCTTGCACATGCAAAGCGCTCACATCTCAGTATAAGACTATATACCTTGCTTAACCTAGAAATTAGCCTCAGGATTTCTGCTGTTCACGTCAATGTCCACATGACAAAAATGAAGAGTGCCCGAAATTTGCGCTCATTAGAACAGTGCATAAGCGCGTCCACATTTCACGACAGCGAGCATGTACTCATGTAACTTTTAAGCTGTTCCTTATACTGCCCGCACCGGTTACAAACACCTTCATAGCCTTTTGACATTCATTTTCAGCACTCTGAGTATTTATACTTGTTTCCTGTAACTGCTTGACTCACGACAGATATGTCTTCACATTGCCTTCTTCACTTGCCGGGCCCGCTTATTCTCATGTGAAGAGGAATGTTTTGGTGGAAGATGTTAGGTTGCTACTCGGGATGTTGTCGCCTTCCCAAGAACAAACAAGAAGAATTATGAAGATACTGCGGGCTGAAATGTGGAAACAGATTCGCCTACTCACCGACTTCCTCAAGGCGAGATCCTCTGGCAAAAAATCTTATCGTATTCACTAGGCCAGTGGCAGTTTTAGCACTGAACACATGTGGAATAAGTGGTTCCTGCCAATTTTGAAGCCAACAATACAAGGTAAAGAAGAGTACGAGAAGGTAAGCAAGAACCCAGTGGTCACAGTAGGAGCTCTCACAACCTTGTAAGGAAGTATTGGAACTCGGTCCAAAATTTGCACTTCCCCCGAGACTAGACACAGCAGGGAAGCTTGACATTATCAGACAAGTCGTAGCAAAAGTGAATGAAGCGGACGCTAGCAGTGTTGTGGCTGAAGGAGTACACACACTGGCTTGTTCAAAAGAATGCAAATGTCATGTGCACAGTTTCGTTAAAACTGTAAAGGATTTGAAAGAAGAAAACATCATATTGTGCCTTTCAGACAAAGAAGCGGGCTTTGTAGTATTCGATGCAAGCAGCTACAATACAAGACCATTAGAAGCCATCAACAAGAATTTCCACAAGGTGAAAAATAAAAACCTAAAGGAAGCGAAAAGAAAGGTCAAGATGCTTCTAGGAGAAACAAGTAATGGTAGCCAGCTGTGCAACAAGGTTAAAGCTGCAGAAACCACCACGCTGTCGGTGTGCTTGAGTGGAAAAAGCCATAAAATTGGTACCCCCTCCAGGCCATTTTATCGGAAGCAGACACGTGGCAATCGCTGCTTTCGGCAACCTTTTCAGGCAACTTTCCTAAGTTAGGGTAGAAGACCCGTTCATTATTAGGAACTCTAAAGAACTAACCTCCGAGATAAGAACGTATGAAATGAATGGTTGCTACGGGTTCTCGATTGACATCAAAGACACGTAGTATTCAATACCGCACGCGGATTTTATGAATATACTGAGAGAGACCATCGAGGAGCAAGGAGCCATTCCATTTCAAAGCTCGGTAGGAATGTCTGTGGAAAACCTTCTTGGAGCTGTAGAGCGCCTATCTCGCTGCCACAATCGCTGTACATGATGGTACCTTGTTTGTTCAGAAAAGAGGGGTCTGCATTGGATCAAAAATAGCACCAAACCTAGCATGCATGCGACAATCCTAGCAATAGCATGCGACAAGAAAATTCAAGGATCCATCAATGAAAGGCACGTCACATGGATCTATCGATATGTGGATGACTTCTTGATACTGTGCCAAACAGAGAATGCAACCGATTACCAACAACATAAGGGCACCATACTGGAGTCCTTTCGATCAACGTGCCCAGAGCTGAACTTCACTTATGAGCGTCCGAACCGCAGTTCCCTGCAGTTCCTCGACATTTTACTAGAATTCAAACCGGGACATCTACACTGGGAGTACGACCCAGAGCACAGAAATAACTTCTTCCCTTCATGTCAAGCCATTCCAAGACTGTAAAAAGGGCAATAGCGAGTGCAGCGTTTAGTACAGCACTAAAGAAATCATGCCAGCATCAAACTCAACAAAGTTTTCATCGGCAGTTAAATAGGCTGAAAAATGCAGCGTACCCCGAGTCAATGCTATACAGCATAGCTGAAGGCCTCGTAGAGAAGATTAAAAGGAAACAAGAAAGCAAAAGCTGACCTGAAGTTGCGGTTGCCAAAAATAATTCTGCAAGAATTCCATATGTGCATCGACTGACACACAATCTCATCAAGACTGGTAAAAGACACGGCGTCCGAGTAGTGTGCTCAGCACCGAACAAGGGAAAGGTGCGCACAAGCGGACCAGGAAAAAAAGAAACCGCAATGTCAGATCATGCACCAGAGCAGATACTGCGATTGCGTCAAAGGAGTAGTGTACATCATCCCCGTGTCCTGTGGAAAACAATACAAAGGACAAACAGGAAGATGCCTTAATGATCGAAGAATAGATCACGCATCATCACTTTCAGGGACCCCTGGTAGCAATCTGGCCTTGCATTGCAAACATTGCGAAATGAACAAGGGACAAGATAGCCAAGTAAGCACGTGCACCCCCAAATTTCATCAAGTACAAGTCTTGAAAAGGAACAACGATAGGCTAAATTGGGAGATTCTTGAGGTATTTGAGATAAGTAAAACAGGCGCGCAATGTGTAAGCACACCGTTAGTCGCCTTGACAACACCTTTTTGAGACAGCCTCAGACACATAAGAGATATGGCGATGAAATAAATAAGAGTGGGAATTTCAATTAAGGAATCAGTTGACAGTGCAGCGGCATCCTCGTCTAGTCGTCCATTATGTGTCCGTGTTCGTTAAGTTCTGCTGCGACAATCCTTGAATCATATATTTACCATACCAATTCTTTTGTCGTCCTCTTACTTTGTCACGTGCATATGGCTTTTTATCAAAAAATGCAAATTTGTCAAGAATCAGAAGGAAGTATCTAGTTTTCACACATTATATGCTCATCATGCCGTGCCACTGGTGTTTGCACAAACAGTGTGTACTCGGACACTGACAACAAGCAGCTGAATTTCTTGCACATGCAAAGCGCTCACATCCCTCAGTATAAGACTGTATGCTTAACCTAGCAATACGCCTCAGGATTTCGGCTGTTCACGCCAATGTCCACATGACAAAAATGAAGAGTGCCCAAAATTTGCGTTCTTGAGAGCAGTGCATAAGCGCGTCCACATTTCACGACAGCGAGCATGTACTCATGTAACTTTTAAGCTGTCCCTTGTAATGCCCTCACCGATTACGAACATTTTCATAGCGCAGAAATAATTTCTGAAAAACACATAAGATACGTGAACGAGGCAGAAAGGGCCGGAACCAAAACTCGCCCGCAACGCATATGCACGGTTCAGTTCAGAACATATGCATATTGCCAAAAACGAACGCTTATACGCCTAGCACCACTGTGACACATTGCACGCACACATCACAGTAAACTTACGCTTGGTAATAGTAAGAACCCTAGCGCTCGAACGTTCTGTACGTGTTTGCGGTCACCAACGCGCATCGCAGTCCGCAAAACAGCTCATACGAAGCAATACACAAACAGCACATTACGAATGACTGCGATGACACGACAATGAAGCTCATCGCTACACATCGTGTCATCACTTCTGAACACTGCACGAATTTCAATCTTCGTATCGGTGAAGCGCGCACACACAACACCTACGAACACCATATGCTGAGGTGGGCGATAGCAATCTTTTCATTTTCGCGCGTACCGAACTAGTGTCATGCTTAGAACGCAGGTGTATGCGATGGTCTTCGTGTTTGTAATGCACATGCAAAAAACGGCCTAAAACACACGAAATCGGCGGCTTCAATCCTTCCTACCCTCGCGTAAACACAACACACATCCGTCTGTTTCCTTTGGCGATCGCACGTACTGAAGAGTTCAGGAACAGTACAGCGACTTGCTGCGTTCGACAAATAACTTTGCAGCTGCTTAAAAGCTCTTGCAATAATAACAATAAACCACACAAAAAACAAACTGCCGATGCAGCCTAGGGGCCTAGGCCTCAGCTCCGCTTCGCTACGAACCAGCGCCATGTTTGTGCGGTCGCCGCACGGAGGCAAAAGTTCACGACCGCCTCTCGTCACGTAACGTCGGCCATTACTGGCGGAACGGTCGCTTGCGGTGCGGCGTGCGGCCATGGGTGGTGGGCCGATTTACGCTCGAGCTACCCATCGCCGCAAGCCGAACCGCACGCTTGCGGTCGCGCGAAAGATCGCACATATCAAACACTTGTGCACAAATTTCGGTTTACAATGTGTAAGGTATACACTGTGCTCACAGTGTAAACGGTAATTTGTGCACAAGTGCTGGATACGTGCAACTTTTCGCGCGACCGCAAGCGTGCGGTGCGGCTTGCGGCAATGGGCGGCTCGAGCGTAAATCGGCCCTAAATCGGCCCTACGCGTCCGTTCCTGGGGCACGCATCGGCGTCGGTTTCGGCGTAATCGAACGAACGAGCACAACAGCGAAGGATGAAAGGGCGAACAGGGGCAGATGAAAAAACGACGTGAGCCGCAAGCGGGGCAGCACCAATGAGAGCTGCCCCTTCAGTGACGTGCGCGTGGTAAACTGGTTTGATGCGGACCCGGCCGACCGCTCGGTGTGCACTTTCGTATCTTATCTCAGCTGGATCGCTAGTTTCGCACTATCGTAGGTTCCCGACAGCTCGCGCTTGTTTGGTTTGCTTGGTTTGGTCTCGTTCGCGCTTGTTTCGATTGTCATGTTTGCAATTGTTTCTAAACTGATCTTATGCGCGACGCCAATCGTGCAGTACTTTCTGGAACCCATGCGACACCAGCGATTGGACTGGAACCTTCGACAAGTCATGTATAAAAGACGACGCACTTGACCCGACGATTGAGCCGACATATTTGCTAATGTGCCCCTCAAATACGTTGCCTCGATATATCGTGAAAGAAAAATACGTATAGAGCTGCGCTCACATTTCGCATTAGACAGTATTGTATTCTCAATAATTTGGTATCCTTACCTAAATTTCAAGAAACTAATATACCATGAAAATATTCGCCGCCTTAAGTCATGAATAAGCAGCACAAGTAAGTCCTCTCTAGCTAAAGCGCCTTTATACGCATTTCATTATTCCGGAACTATCCCTAAAAATAATAAGTATCTTCCCTAAAACATGCTTCCGAGGACACACAGCCACGTGGCACGTGTCAGTGTAATTACAATACGTAATGGCAATGAAAATACACCAATATATCCAACATGAATATTTTGCACAGGGAACAGTGAGAGCTTACTGCTGGAGCAAGCACGCTTGCATTTTGCGCCGCACTGGTCGAAAACGCTGTAACAGAATGTGGACAGACGCCGACACGCTCTCGCTTGACCTTGAACAAGAAACCACGTTCTACTTCAGAGAACAATTTCCTGAGCGAAACTAATTTATCGTTTCAGCAGTCGCAACATCTTGCGATGATGCAGAAAAGCACGAACAACCGAGCGCTCCGTCTGGCCGGTGCGGTTGGCATTGGGAAATGTTCAAACATCGCGTAAGACTCCAACTTGAACATCATCAACACGACACCATATATATATATATATATATATATATGCAGAGAGAGAATGTTCTCTAGTGTACAAAGTGGTGTGTAAATTGACGAACAACTTGTTCGATTCCACTGCCGCGCGTCTTATTGAATGGAGAAGTGGCTCCGGCTTCGACTGTCCAGCGCCCGACGACTTTCCGAAAACAATGTTATCTCGAGGAACGAATGAAACAGCGCCCATATACAGTGCACTCGTCGTTGCGGCAAAAAAAAAAAAAAGTCCGCCCTCTGGGAATGGAAAGAGAGGCAAAACAACGAACACAAGACACAACGGGCGTCTACTAGCGCAAGCCGAACCCAGTTAGGTGACAGCCGAGCAAACCGAAACCTCCTGCCAGTGTAAACAAACAAACGCTGGCGACGAGAAGCTCGAAAAGGCTCGCGCGTGCGGCGAGCCGCCCCCCCCCCCCTACCCCTCCCTCTTCATGCACGCTCCTTTTTTTTTCCAGCTGCGAGGAATTCGCCATCTTATTTTGCAAGACGCGGAGTCGTTTGTGGAGTCCCCTGTACAAGTGTTGTTGCACGACCTCGTCTTCACTCGAATCTCGCCGTTCTCGAGATTCCCGGAAGAATGAACACAAACACACACACATACATGCACATACACCGACGCACAGACACGCAAACACGCGCACATACACACACACGTACGCATACATGCGGGCCGTCCACTCTCAAGTGCCGAGTCGGGACGAAGTGGAGCGAAGAGTGGAGCGCGCCAGTAGTATTGCCCGACCGTGGCGCGGCAGCTCGTGTGCTGCATGGAGTTGCTTTCCCGGGACGACGCCATTAATACTGTTTCTCGGGAGTCGGCGCTGAATGAGCAGCTCGCACCGTGGAGTCCGAGTGCCCGCCCGCTGCCCGGCTGTGTGCGCCCGAATTCCGGTAGTTGGGTGAGGCACAGAGGCGCCCCGTACCTTTGGCGACCCACTCGTTACAAATGCACTTGGAGGGCGTCGTGTTCTTCTTCTCTCATCGGAGGGAGTTATACGGTTCTGCCAGAGCGGTGCTTATTTCGTCCGTCCTTCTGCCGAAAAAAAGCCAGCGCTCGGTTTCTGTGTTTGGGTGCGCACGCATGCATGCGTGTGTGCGCGCGCGTGTTTGTGTGTGCGTGTGTGCATGTGTGTGCATGTGTGTGCGTGTGTGTGTGTTTGTGTGTGTGCGTGTGCGTGCGTGCGTGCGTGCGTGCGTGCGTGCGTGCGTGTGTGTGTGTGTGTGTGTGTGTGTGTGTGTGTGTGTGTGTGTGTGTGTGTGTGTGTGTGTGTGTGTGTGTGTGTGTGTGTGTGTGTGTGTGTGTGTGTGTGTGTGTGTGTGTGTGTGTGTGCGTGCGTTCGTGGAAGGGGGTAGCAAGTCATTGCGCCCGCTGTTAATGCTTGCAGGACAGTGCGATGGTCCAGGGACCGAGAGGAGTCCAAACTCAATTGCTACGAATAAAGTTTTTCTGTCTGTCTGCAGTTATTTTGAGTAGTCTGGCAGTGGCCGCGGCAACTTCGTCAGCGCAACCCTGGACAGAGTAACAGTGGAAAAGGACGTATTTATTGTCTGCTTTTTAAATTGTACTCACTGTACAATTTCTGAGAACGGTTCAAAACCTGCCATATACGATTCTACACCACAGTTTACGTTTTTTTTTTTCTTTTCGAAATCGCGTAACGCTCAGAAAAGTTTTATGCTCTTAAAACGATGACTCCTTGAGGAATGCTGATCTGAACTCAGTTATTTTGAAATACCTGTTTTTCTCTGTTTTTTTTATGACGGTGTTTCTCAACGAAAACCTATACTGCGTTGAAAATATCTCAATGTGTCCGAAATATGGGAGGAGGAGGGTGGGTAAGAAATTGTAGCCAGACAAGTTGCTTTCTTTTGGTACGTGTTCTCGAAAAATACTAGGTTGTTTTTGAGAAACCACGCGTATTGTTCAACTGTTCAGTTCACCTCTAATATGCCATGACAAATCCCACAGTTTCGCTCCGTATCCTTAATCTCATAACACATCGCAGTGATCCTGGTCACTCGTGAAACAATTATGCTTGCATTGTCGCTCATCATACGTAAGTAGTTACCGAGGACTGAAATAGCACTATTTGTCAGCCGTAATATAAGGAGAGTTAAATTGGACAGAAAAGCTTGCTTCCCGTTTTTAACTGGAGCAAGTCACCTTCACAAAAATCTAGCATCAATCACATTAGGCAAATGGCGCGAAAGTGTGCGAAGCTTGAACTATGGTTACAGTAAAAGTAATAATATAGCGAAGATGTATTTTGGTGCTTATGACATGAATATAGCAACGTTTTACTTTGTTAGACTACAAGCAAGTCAATGAAGTCAAACCAAGAGGTGAACAACGTAAAAATCAATGTTTCATGAATCACTGCAGAGCAATACTTACCTTTTTTAGCGAAAGCAAAATGCAAGGAAGAAAAACAACGACTGTTTATAAGGTTCACTTCGATCAACCCTTCTTTTTTTCTTCTGACGGTGCGGGCTTGGCTTCAATGTGATCGACTAAACAACTGCTTGAAGAAGAGAGAGCATTTCGTTCTTAGGCAGCGAAAATTTTCCGGAAGAGCCCTGAACGCTTTTGAACCATAAACATAGCTTAAGATGGTGCCCAATCTAGTAACGCTGCATGGACAAATAAATAACAATGCAAATAAAAAGACTGTTCGTTGCGGCCTTGTGACTGTAGAGTCCATTTTTAATTCACTTTTCAGCTATGCCAAACCTTAACACTTTGAGCAAACGGCGAGTGGAGAGATGGTGAGTCAAGGTCCTCGAAGTTACTGGTTCGAGAAAAGGGGAATAGTTGATAGAGACGTCTTTGAGCGCTGGCCTTTGAATAAATAGTCAGCATGGTGCCAGGCGTGTGCTGAAACAAAAGAAGTTAGTGCAACGGTTCCAGCAGTTTCAGTAGCTGTTTGCTCAACTTACCAGTTTCCCAATATCTATATTGCTACACGCGTGTGGTATTTGATTGTTTGAATGAGGCGCCTGGGCGCCATCACTCGAGAAAAGAGGAGGAAGAACGAACTGGGCTCGCGCCGTGAACCTAACCGGTCAGCGCTGCAACCGCTGTTGTAAATATAACCTGTAAATAGTTGCTCGTCTTACTGACTCGTCCTTCGCGTAACATTGTGGTGGAGGTGGAACGTTCCCCGTCCTCGCCACGGAGCTCCGAAGCGGCCGCACCGTCGTCTTCGCAGCCATGGCTTCCGATGGAACCACCCCGTCACCACCTACACCTGCGGCGCCAACCACAGCGTACGTTACGATTCCTAGTCACCGTGATCCTGGGACATTGTACGCCAAAAATGACGTTGACGTCGACGACTTGCTCAGCATGTATGAGCGTGTTGGCCAAAGCCACCACTGGGGCCCTACCATCATGCTTGCCAATGTGATGTTTTATCTGGATGGGACACCGCGTGTCTGGTTTTGCACCCATGAAATCTAGCTTTCCAGCTGGGACATTTTCAAAGAGCGGCTTCGCGACCTATTGGCAACCCGTCAGGTCGCCAGCAGGCTGCGCGAAAAGAGCTTGCCACTCGTGTCCAGTCGTCGACCGAATCCTATGTCTCCTACATACAGGAAGTGCACGCGCTTTGCCGGAAAGTCGACGAGCACATGATCGAGGTTGACAAGGTGGGCCATATCCTAAAAGACATCGCGGATGACGCCTTCAATTTGCTCGTCTATAACGCATCGCGGATGACGCCTTCAATTTGCTCGTCTACAACGCGGATGACGCCTTCAGTTTGCTCGTCTATAACGACGTTTCCACCGTCGACGCTATCGTCAAAGAATGCCGCTGCTTCGAGGTAGCCAAAAGCTGCCGCGTCGTCCCACAGTTTTCCTGGCTCCCAAACACCCCTGCCACGTCCTCTTGCTCCGCCCTTACCGCCACATGACCATTTCAAGAGAGCGTCACACGTATCGTTCGCCGTGAGATTGAAACGGCGAGTCCGGCCCCCTTCATCCACGACCCCCTGACGGTACCTTTGACAAAGCGGCCCCCACTATTTCCGTTGTTCAAGCAGTTGTGCGGCAAGAAATTGCAAACCTTGGCATCTCTACCGCCTGCTCTGTCTCCCGACCTGATTCGGCACGCATTCCCATGTCCATAACCTGTAATGACCAGTATTTCGCTCCCAGGCTACGCAATCCTGCTGAATGGCGAACCCCAGACGAGAAACCGAGCTGCTTCCGCTGCCCCCGCGTTGGCCATGTATCCCGCCACTGCCGCACCACCTGGATGCCGCCGTACTGGAGCTCATTGGCTGCTGCTCGCCCATACGCCGCCGTTCGCCGTTATTCACCTCGCCGTCTGTACCCTACTTCTGGTGCTTCTGACAGCCGTTCCTCCGTGCGATGAGTATATACGAATGAAAAGTGCGTACGAACTACGCGTGTGGCACCCACAAATAGTATGCTGCCTCAAAAAATCAGCAAGAAGTAATTATCGAAAATTCGATTTGTTTCAACCATGAACATGCACCTTTGCAGTGAACGACTGAAAAAGTAACAAAGAAGACAGAAGACGTAGCGTGCGCAGTATTGTCAATCGCACACAGTCATCGCGTAAAACGCAGGGCTATTGTTTTTGGTTATCTGTAGGATATTGCCGCGAAATTACAGCCTTTCATCCAAATATCCGCACCTCTGTAACATCAAAGCCGAGCATATTCATCTCACTATAGAAAGAGAGCTTATTTTCGTTCTTCCTTCGTAAGCATAATTTGCAGTGTTCTCATTTGAGCCTGGAAAGAGAATCCAAGCTTATTATTTGGCGTCAGTGTAGGCGTTTTTCTTTGTTTTACTAGCATAACGCGTGTTTTTCCACACGTAACGGGACTGTAAGCAGTGGCACGAATCTCTCAAGTCTAATTTGCATTTTAGACAATGGACGAGAGGCGCTTGCGATTCCGAGGGCCCCGTCTATTTAACTGAGCTCTTTTAAATATACGTATTTCATAAAATTTGCATGCCCCGTCGAGAGCCTTCGCCTTCTTTTGTTTTTTTTTCTTTCCCAGATGTTTATTTTTTCGTTATGAAGATCTGTTCTCAAGCTTATCATCGAAAAATAAAACAACGTTGATGTCATCCAACAAAGGTTGCGGAACAGAGACTTTTTCTCAACTTGAGAAGAATATAGATTGCTGAGGGCCAGAACGTGTTCGTTTATTTTTGCGTTTCTTTTTCTTTTGGGTCCAGCCTGTCTTTTTAATGTTCACCTTTATCGCTAAATATAAGCATACATGTGCACTGTACAACGGCGTCGGAGATACAGCACGGCAGGAACCAGTGCATAGCGTACAGACAAGACAGGATAACCTTATAATAATGCAACCTAGATGATCATCCACTTTCTTTCTCCTTACAGCCCACCCACTTCCCTTCTCTCTGACTCTCGCTCTATTCTGCGTATATTGCTCGAAAATCTCTTCTCCGACGGGGCACACGTGCTCTGATCCCTGGCCTCGTGTGTCTGCCCACTGCCTCGTAACACGGGTCAAGTAATCTCTTTCCGTAATCTGGGCTAGGGCCCCAGCACTTGAACACCCTGTGAAGTGCGACCCCGTGCCTTAAGCGGATGCTCGCCATCTGCTGCAGCTGTCTTTTTCGTTCTGGTTGTGATCCTTTCTAGGAGACATGTCATTGGCGTGTAGTCGACATTTTCTTTCACCGGCAAGAAGCCCGCGATAGACGCGCTGCGTCCCATCTCGCTGACTTTGTGCCTCGGCAAGCTGTACGACAGCGTCATCGAAACCCGCCTCCAATACTACGTAGAGGACGGTGACCTCTTTCCGCGCACCATGTTCGACTTCAGGCCGGGATTTTCTGCGCAAGGTGCTTTCCTAATCCTAAGGGAATAAGTTCGCACGGGCATCCCGGAGGGAGAACACCTCCTGCTCGCACTCGAACTGAAAGGGGCCTTCGATAACATCTCTCAACAGTCCATTCTCAAGGGACAGAACGACATCATATGCGGGGAGCGCATCTTTAATTACGTCAAATCGTTGCTAACGGGCCAGACGGCAACCATCGGAATGCACGGAAGAGGAATCTACAAGTCCTCCGGCCCTATCAACCCCTATATAGAGGGTCAGATGATCACGGAAAGCAATAAGACTAGGATTCTGGGTTTCTGGATGCATAGCAACCTGAAAGCCGCCCACACCATCCAAACCCTAATGTCTGCCACCAACCAGATCTCGCGGATTATCAAAAGAATAACAAGAAGCCGTAAGGGCATGCGATAAGAGGACACGCTTCGCTTCGTCCAGGCTCTGATGATCAGCAGAGTAACATATAGCATGCCACACCACTACCACTCGCTAAACAAACGCGACCAAGAACAAGTCGATGCCATCATCAGAAACGCGTACAAAACAGCCCTGGGTCTCCCCGTCTCCCTACCTCAAACGAGAAGTTAGCGGCCCTCGGTATCCACAACACTTTCGCTGAGCTATCGGACGCGGTTATGGCTTCGCAAAAAGCCAGACTATAGAACACGGCGGCGGGCAGAGCCATCCTCCACCGTACCGGAACGGCAACGGAGCTCCGTGCCCTCGATGGGCAACGATCACTCCCGCCTTAGGTCAGAGGCAAGATCAAGGCGAACCCGATACCGAAGCACATGAGCCATGAACTCCATGAAGGACGACGTAAGGCTCGCGTCGACAGACAGCGCCGACAATTCAAGGGTGACCCGTACGTAACGTACGTGGACGTGACGGCGTAGCCTGCAGGGGGCCTCTTCGCGGTAGCCGCCGTGAACGGGAGAGACAACTCCTTGACCCTCGCGGCCTCCGTAAGGGCAGAGACCCCAGCTGCGGCTGAGACCATAGCCGCGGCGCTGGTAATAAAGCAAGAAGACAGGGTAGGCAGGAAAGTCCATGTCGTTACCGACTCGCAACAGGCCTGCCGTAACCTTACCAACGGACGAACACCGCTGCTGGCGGCTCAGATTCTAGGCTCGAGGCTGCAAGAATACCATCAAATCACGTATACGCTGGGCTACGCGGGACTGGAGGCGAACGAAAGGGCGAACGCCTTAGCTCGAGCGCTAATCAACCGAGCGGGGCAAAACTAATCGTCTCATCATTCCTCGCCCTTTTTACCTTCGTGCCCCTGTCATCCAATTACTGCGACCGACTCGAGATCCAGCGACTCAACCGCGGGATTTATCCTCCCCCTCACAGAAAGCTCAGCACTGAAAAGGCAGTAGCTCTCCCACTTATTCAGACCAACACATTCCCAAACCTACACCCACACAGCAAAATATAGCCACATACATATAGTGGCATCGGCCCCAGGTGCGGCGACACACGCCCTACACTCTTCTACATTTCGTAGGGGTGCGGGGGCAAGCCTCAACATTTAAAGACGCCTAGCACGTCATTTGAGCAGTGGGAAGTACCGCTGACCGGCGATGCTCTGTCGGGACAAGAAGCTTTCGTACAGCAAGTACGTCGAGCAGCCATGGCCAGTGGAGTCTTGGAATGAGTACACCATCCACTCGACCTCAAGAGCAACGACCTCGATAGGCCAAATAAATGTTTTCTCTCTCTCTCTCTCTCACACACACACAACACGCTTTGTTTCGAATTTCTGGAACTGTGTTCTGTACCCATTTCCTTCCGTAATTAATTAGTAAATAATTTATATGTGTTCAACGACAATAGCCACAGGACAAGTGCTCACTGGTACTGAGATACGGACAGACCAGCACATTGATTACGAATAGTTAGCGGTAGATGATAAGTTACAGTGGCCACTTATGCAGCTTCTTACCGACGAAGGACTGCGCGCATTCATTTCAAAATAATATGCCTTATCGGAAACGTTACGATAAAAAAAATGTTAATTCGATCAGAATTCAAGCAGCACGGCAATACACCGCATTGCTGAAGACACCCTTGTATATAGTCTGTAGTGGTCATTCTCAGATTTCCATTGCTTCGGATTTGTTACCATTTGTCCATATGGAGGGCCCCTCCTTCTAGCTCGGCAGGTCATAAGGCCCTCTTAGGCGGCACGTCCTAATTGCAAGGGAGGCCCTATAACTGGTGTTGTATATCATAGTTATGGACGTTAGAGCAGGCGCGACGTGCAACAGTTCCATTTTTGTATTGGGTGGGCCACCCCACATCGAATGCCACGCGCTCGCGCGCACACACACGCACACACACAAACACGCACACACGTGCACGCACGCAAACACACACACACACACACAGAGAGAGAGAGAGAGAGAGAAAAAAAAGCTTTACTAAACGCGGCTTTCCAACTGCAGACAGTTTTGTCCCGCTGGCAATGTAAAATTGGGGTTCAGAACATCAGACTTCCTATAACTGCGGCGCCGCTGCGAAGCCATTCTTTTTTTTTTAGGTGTAAAACAAGAGGCCCGCGACGCACACACCCTGTACACAGGAATATTTGTCGTCGTAGTTTTTCCAGGCGTATTCTCGTCAACAATGGGAAATGTATTGTTCCGCTTTAAAAAAACCTTTACCTATGGAAACCCTCCAGAGGTGTGTGTCAGGGCGTGTGGGGGTTTTGTGGTGGTAAAGGTGACGATTACGAATGGAAATGGTACCTAGTTCTACTGGTTTATGGTCTAAGCTAGCAGAGATATTTAGGTTAGAAAACAGCCTTTCTCGCACATGGGCATCATCAGTTTAGCGAGTGGTCTGTTATCGCGATACCTTGCGCGCTGCAGGCTAGCTCTTTATGGCACTCTCGATAAGGACAGACTTAAATAATAGTGATTTGTATCCGCGTCTACACGAATGCGACAGAAACGTGTCGCATCGACTTTCAAGCGTATCGCATTCATGTAAACGAGGTAGTTCGCTAGATGGCAGCAAATCCGCCACGCGGAGCTTCAGATGGGAATTGCGCATTTAAGCGGCACATGTGGACAAAAAGTGTATCGTATCAGGAATTCTTGGAACGCATTGGTTGAGGTATGAGAACCAGGGCGGTGGCTGCGACCGCACTACGGGACATGGCTGGATGGATGGATACAACGTTATTGAACGTCCGGCAAGGTTTAACGCGACTCGGGCTCGGGTCTCCCACTGCGGAACGTCAAGACCCTGCCTCAACGCCGCCTCACGGAGCTTGCCGGACTGCCCACGTCTGGATGCCGGGGTCCGGACTGCGCAGAGCGCTGGCCCACCTCAACGACAGAGTCTCACGAGCAGCTGCCACCCTTCCTATAATTACATTGCACTCCAAGAACAGGTGGTTTACAGCGCAGGCCGCATGGGATTATTTGCTACTAGAGAGTACGTTGCGCACGTTGCAGCACTGTTTACTTTGTCATTCATAAATGAGGTTACCATCGGCGAGTTGATTCATTCGCGGCGGTAACGTAGTCAGGTCCATGTTGAGAAAAGAGAAGCCGGAGACGGCTGCCTTAGGCTATCTTTGGACACGGCGACAGTTTCTGAGATGCTTGGAGAGTTCATTATCCTGATGCAACACGGGTACATTTTCGCAACATAAACGTCGCCTAAACTTCCGTATGCGGACAAATGAAGAAGTTGACAGAATGCAGCCTGCACCCGGCGGGTACTTTCGGTGCATTTCACAGCGCGGCAGCAAAAGCAGGTGGTCGCAAAATATAGCACTAACATTGAAATATAGCACTAGCTGGCGTTGGCATGCCGGAGAGAAATATGCGCCTTCATGTGAACGTTGTCGTATTATTATAATGCGATACGGTAAATCTGCGGTGACGTGGGAGTTACGCCATCTTATAAACGAAGCAAAGCATGATTTGGACGTACTTATAAAACGGGGCAGTTGCACTGTGGCTATGTCCGTGTCTAGATGGCCCCTCGAGGTTGGGATGTCGGCGTCATAAAAGAAAAAAACACAAGGGTCGGTCGTTCACTGGCCGAATACTCACCTGCCATGCGGGGGCCCGGGTTCGATTCAAGGTCGGTTCAATCGTGGTTTCCTTCATTTTGTTTCTCTTGAACATTTGTTTCATGACTGGTTGTGGCCACGCATTTCTCAACAAATTAAAATTAACTTTTTTAAATGTTTTACCATCACAGCGCACTTCACAAGGTCATAATACAATCACTTCTTGTTTGTCAATTAACTAACTGACCGCAGAACACACGCTTGCAAAGGGCTAAACTGAGTGAAGGCAGTCAGAAAGAGAAAGAGTTGCATTTAAGTACACGACAACGACCTGCTTATATAGCAAGCACTAAGAATTCATTTCTAGAGCATAAATATCGGTAAATACTGTCTGTGAAATGTTATAGACAAATAATACACGCTAGTCAATAAAAAATAATAGAACTTAAGGTCATACTTTTTATCAGCTGTTATTTATTAAATGTCTATAGACCATTTTTATAGATGTTTATAGGATAGTGTATGTTTTTCAAGCTATAGACTATATCTATTCTATAAGTTTCTATAAACTATATTTAATTCCTGTAGGTCAGTATTGTAGACATGGTGTCACACTTTTGTTGGCCGTTGTCTATTCACGATTTATAGGCACCATTTATTTATTGTACCCTCAAGCTTATAAATTAATTCCCTTACACATTTTGCGGACTACTGCGTAGATTGATCTCTGCACCCGCTGTATTTCTTTTTTGCCACTGGCATCTCTAATTCTTATCCTTGAAGCCTGCGCACTATATCCCTTGTTATTACCTTGCAATTATAAAGTTGAGCAACTTCTCAAACATTCTCCAGCGTAATCTTCATAAGGGGTCAGGCCCACGTGTGATTCCTTTTCTTTTCATCTACTTTCCCAGCAAACTTCTTTTCATGTGCAAATGCTTGGAAATCTGCATACAACCTTCAAAAACAGTGATTTTTTTTCTAAGCATAATATTTCTTCCTTTTCAGCGCGACATCTCAAGGCCCATCGTCTGAAGGCTGGTAATAACAGCTGCGACCAAAGTTTCCCGGTGAAAATTCTCTCGTACAATTATCGCAGGGAGAACACTGTGTAGAATAGTTCGTTCTCTTTTTTTTTTTTTTGTAATTGAGGACACAGGTGCTTCTCCAACAAGTGAGGCCAGTGCTGAGTTCACGCTCCTCTTTCAAGCACCATTGTTGGAGACGCAGCAGACACAAGAAAAAAAAAACGAGATTACCGGTTGTCGTCCGGAGATACAAGCACACTTAACAGCAGGAAAGTACTAGCGACCTTTTCTACAAATATTACTATGTGCCGCAGAGTTTCGGTGCTTAGCCTGCAAATTTATTTGGAAAAGAGATATTCGCACTAAATTTGAACTTTTCGTTAAGTGGTCATGGCGTTGCTGCTCTGATTTTAGATACTTAATAGTATAGGTTATTTTTTCTATTTTTTCTGTATAACCAAATTGTTTCACTGCGAGTAACAGCGCAGTTTTTGGATGGGAAAGACAGCAATGATTTTGGGCTCGGATACATGACCTGCAGTGTCCACGCGCCCAGTGCGACAGTTAGAAAGAAGGCTTTCGCAAGAAAAAGGTTCAGCAGGGACGGTTTCTTCATTCAGTGTTTTAAACTAAGAACCAGAGTTTTAACTCTGCTCCACACTGTGGGCAGTTAGAGCGGCTGGCGTGTACAGGTGCGGACAATATACTGTCCACGAGGGAAGCACATGGTGGTGGTGGTGATGATGATGTTGTGCAATTTTTAATGACATGCCCTTTGAACTTTGAAATAGTGGCCAAGACTGCTTGGGCTGATCCAAGATTTACTACATGTATTGCGATCTAGAATTTCGCCTGCTCTATATTATGTTATTTCTCTACATTAAAATCATTATCTTTTTGCTCTAAAGTTATGCCTGTAGCGACCTGGGCGACAGGGAAAAAAGAACAAGTACAGGGGGGGGGGGGGAGGGAGGGTGCAAATTGTTGGGGGGCCACGGGAGCACGTGGCAAAATGCCAGCCAGCAACATCTGAAGGCAGGCGCCTGGTGTCGACACGGGAGCTCGTACCCTATCTGACTGGAAAGTGCGGCAGTTACCGAACTTCCAGAAGCCACATTTCGAACATATCTAAATTGGCGCAAGGCGCGTCCGTTCACTAGTTTCGAAGTGATTAAACGAATGGCATCGCTCTTCATGACTCACACCTTTCAGAGACCATGCGTGGAAGATGGAGATTTAGCTTGTCCGCAAGCTTCTTAGCGTCTCGGTGGATTACCGGATAGGTGTACGGCAGCAAGGACGCTGGTAGCGACATCCTGTGACGCAGAGTTTGGCCAGAGAGGACGCGAACCTAATACTACAGTGATGAACCACATTTTAATTAACAGCCTGTGTAAATTGCTGGCAGCGACATAATCGTTAGCTTGCAATCGTTCTATAATTTTACTTTCGGAGACAATACTCGCGCGACACAAAGTTTTTCGATTACATCGCAGTTGGACAAACCGTCAGAAGGTGTCGCTACCAGCTTTGCTACTGCGTCTTGTTTGGATTTTCTGGCGAATGGACGTGCTTTATGAGGCTCTGTGGCGGCGACAAAATCATAAGTTCTTGTGCATGCTTTGAGCTTGCTTCTGTTTTTTATTTACTGGTTTTTTGCCTTTAAATAGTAATTGGGTGGTTTTTTTTCTTTCCTTTTTTGTCTCTCGTAGTTCGGGTGCGCGGGTGTGCTTCGTGTACATTTGTTTTGCAGGATGGTTAGAGCGTCCTTTCGTGCCACGTGCTCCAAAACGTGCAGCCGGGTGGGACGTTGAGTGTTTGTAGTCTTTAAATGGTAGTTTGGAAGTGGCAAGACAAATAGCTATTAGTGGTTTTACTGTGCTTTTTTGGTAGAGATGTGAGAGCGTGGCCGCATGGTTGAGGGCGAGCGAGAGCGTGTCATACCTTCGGTCTCCGCGGCAACGATTGTTTTTGAAACAGTGGTGAGTGTTGCTTTGCGGCATTTTGAGGATTTGGATCTTGTGCGTATCGGTTTTTCCTAAAAGGCACGTGCTCTGCATTGATATAGTATTATAGTATTTGCATCAGTAGTAGCATTATTACAGTTTTATAGTATTTGCAAAAAGGCGCGCAGTACATGGCGAGAAAGCCGGTAAAGCAGAGTACGCGGGGGGTCCCTCAAGGCAGATGATGAGACGGATGAGAATGGAGAGGGCGTCGAATCAACCGGCACACAATGTGATGTCGATACTAGGCTGCGGAAAATGAAGGCTTTCCAGGAAGAGCTTCCCAAACAGGTGCAAGAGCTCAAAAATGAGCTAAACAGGGAGCGTGATACACAGCAGGTAGTTGAAAGGGACTTGAAGCAGCCGAGGAAAAGCTGAACAGGGCCGCCATTGTGACCGAGAATGTGCGTGACAATGTAACGCAGACCCCCGACGCGACAGGCGAGGGAGAGTCAGCGAAATACGTGGAATGCATGCATAGTGATGAAGGGTTAGCAGGAAAGAGCGGCACCTACCTTGAGGCCGCCACGCGGAAAAAGCAGGAGCCCAGGGGACTATGCCCCTTGTCAAATCCGAATCACGCGGAAAAGGACAAAGGGAAGCAGGTAGAGGTAGGAATGTGTGAAAGGGTGAATATCGCTGGCAACTCAAACCTGGCTGGGTGCTAAAAAGCAATTGTGGAGAGGCTGAAAGGCAACAAAAGAGTGGCGGAAGGGACATTTCCAAGGCGGACACTGGGTTCTGTCATGGAGCGAGCAAAAGAAAAGCTCGCGGAAAATGCCCACGTGCGCAACCTTGTCATAGTAGCAGGTGGGCTAAATGACTTCCTAAACAGGAAAGGGCCAGGACAAGCCCAGCGCTTGGCGAAGGGGGTGGACGACTTGCGCGAGTTATCCCCTCAGGTGCAGATCGTGGTGTGCACGGTGCCGGAGGTGCCTGTGCGTGACAGTCACGTACAAAGAGCCGTAGGGACTGCTAATGAGGCAATATGGAAAATGAGGCGAGAGAAAGGCGTCGAGGTTGTCGAAGTAAACAAGGAAGTGAGAAGTTGTAGTAGTTTTAAACGAGACGGGATCCACTTCAATTATAGGCTAGAACGAGAAGTGGGTTGGCGACTTGGTGGTCGCGCAGTAGCTTTTTTTAGGGGGCCCGCGGGTGCTCAGGCGGTCAGAGTAGATAGTAATCAAGAAGGTCCCCTAGGGGAACACTAGAAGTGCATCGCCATCGATAACAGAAAAATGAGGAAAGCAAGAAAAAGAGCTCGCCATGCAATAGGCTACATAAACATGCAGGGCGGCAGAAGAAAGGACAAGTGGGCAGATATTGAGGAGCAGAGACATAGAGAACAAATAGGGGTATATGCGGTTACAGGAACGCACCTTAGAGACTCAGAAGAGCAGCCAGTTATTGAGAATTATGTTTGGGAAGGGGTGCAACAGAACTAAGTCAGAAAGAGAAGGAGGGGGAGTCGGAGCGTTCATCTATCAGGCAGCCAAATGGAAAAGAGTAAATTCACAATGTCAAGAGCATCTTTGGTTATCAGGTACAAGGAGTAGGAAAGAAACTTGGCTGGGCGTTACGTATTTGTGGACCGGAAAAAATTGCACAGAGAAGAATAAAGAGTTAGTGGAATGCATAAGCGCGGATATTAAGGGTTTCGGGAATGGTGCTGAAATTGTCCTATTAGGTGACATGAATGCCCACATACAGGATTTAGATGGCTATACCGACAATAACGGGAAGTCAATGCTAGACATTTGTGAGCAACCTGTGAGCAACCTGTGAGCAACCTCGTGATCGTGAATACACGGCCTAAATGTGAAGGACAGATCACGTGGGAAGTGGGAAACCGGCAATCAACCATTGATTACTGTCTGATGACAGAAGGAATTCATGCTAATTTGAGAGAAATGGTCATCGATGAGGAAGGGTTTAGCAGCATAGGGAGTGACCATAAACGCATTTTGAAAATGGGATATATAGTTCGGAAAGAGAGCGAGGAGAGCAACATGGCCAGTCCAAATTTGAACGCTGAACAAATAGCAAATATAGTCACTAGAGTTGAGGAAGAACTTGGCAAATGGCCAAGTAAAAAGTGGGAATATGGTGAGCTTCTAAGTGTAATAACGGCAGAAATACGGAAAGAGAAACAACCTGTTCATTGGAAAGGAAAAAAGAAACCGAAAAGCTGATGGAACAAGGAGATACGAGAAGCGATCGCCGAATGACAGATAGCATCTCGAGAGCACAGGCAGGCAAAGAAGGCGCAGTTGCCGCAGGATGAAGTAACCAGTAAATGGGAAATATACCGGAGGAAGAAGTCTATGGTTCAAATGCTGGTGCAAGCAAAATTAAAAGGTGAAAGTGAACGTTGGTTGTCAGAAATACGTGAGAAAAAGAAGGCCCCACCTAGAATATTTTGGAACCACATAAAACTATTAGGCAGGAAGTAAACAACAATACAACGACATATCCTAGACGAACATGAAAACAGACTGGAAGGAGAAGCGGCAATAAATTACATCCGAAAAATAACAGCCGAATCTTTCCAAGCCAATGACGAGGTTGTATTTGAAGAAAAAAAAGAGTATGAAAGAGACCCAAGTGGAAAAGGAGCTGTTGCTGACAAATTTCAACTGGAAGAAAGCGGAAGAGAAAATTCCTAAGCGCACAGCCACGGGGTTAGACGATGTTCCCGTTAGGCCGATTAATGAACTAGGACCAAAAAGTAAGGAAGCTGTGGTGAAAGCAGTGGAAAAAACTTTAAAAGGTAGACGAATACAAGACAGTTGGCGACAAAGTAGAATGAACTTAATTTATAAAGGTAAGGGGGAGAAAGAATTCACCCGTATAGGCCGTTGACCCTTACATGGGTAATATACAGGCTAGCAATGCAGGCCATCAAATTAAAACTTCAAGCATGGGCGGAGAATAATGACATTTTGGGAGGGTTTCAGAATGGCTTCAGAATAGGTAGGCGTTTGGATGATAACTTGTTTGTTCTTAGTCAATGTATTGAAATATCAAAAGCAGAAAGCAGACCGTTGTATGTGGCCTTTTTATACATTACAGGAGCGTACGACAACGTAGACCGCAAAATTTTGTGGGATATTCTTGAAGGGGAAGGCTTAGGTAACGATTGTCTACAGCTTTTGAGAGAGATTTGCCTAGAAAATAACGTTTGCGTTGAATGGGAAGGGATTAGGAGCGAGGAGAAAGTTCATATCAACAAGGGACTGAGGCAGGGGTGCCCTTTATCCCTGCTGCTGTTTAGGATGTACATGGTGAAGATGGAGAGGGCGCTAGAAGGAAGTAATATCCAGAGTCACTGGAAAAAATTTCAGAGTACCGCATTCGTTTTCCCCGCGCCGCCGACGCGTTCATTGGCCCAACCGTACCACGTGACTTTGGGGTGTCATATACCTTCCAAGCGCCGGGCGGGCCTGCTGAGTTAGAGCGCAGGCAGCGCAGGTTCCCTACGTTTTTTTGTGTTCCGATTGTCGCGCTCGCATTTGACTGCAAGGAAATCACGCCTTGCTGCTGCGCCTTCGGATGCAGCAACCAAACTGAGTCTGGAAAGACTTTTTTCTAGATTCCGACCGGGAAAAATGACCAATAGCGTCGTTCTGCGTGGTTAAACAGAATCGGCCGGGAGAACTTCAAGCCTACAAAAAACTCCCGCGTCTGCGAGGTATAAGTACACCTTTCTTGTGCTTTTAGGCGCTGTTTTAAAAGATATTTAAGCGAAGTGCACGTGGTGTTAGCGATGCTACGAAAATAGGAGTTCTCTGCGGGGATCGTTCGCGTCTTGCACGTTTGACGCGGGTACACGTGTACGCGTTTGTTGCTAAACACACGTGGTTATTCCGTGCTCGTGGCACGCGAAGGCACACTTGTCGCGCGAGAATTCCGCTTCCTCACGTGCACCAGGTACTCGCATGATTTCTCCACGAACATGAGCGCGCTCTCGCCTCGAGTCACTCGGCCCGTATGGCACTTGTTTTTCGCAGATCGTGACGGTAGCAGTCAATAAAAACAGGGTCAATACGAGGCCCATGATACTTCCTTTTTTCCACTAATCCTTTGCTCATTTACACATACGCGTTTCGAGCTTGAAACCAAAGGCCAGGTGATATTCGCAACACATGCTTCAAATTTTGAGCTTGTAAGCCGAGCACATGCAATGAACTGAAGTCAGCATACATATCGTGTTTTATGTTGAAATGCTACTATGCATAACCAAATAATGTTGTGCTTGATGCATAACGAGAAATACAAAACAACAGAACATCCAGTAGCTTTAGTTTCACTCTGTCACTACGCATGTTACATAAACCGCTCTAAAAGCACAAGAATTTTATACGTCGCCTATGTAACTTAGAAAAAGAAGTGCTGCGTCACCAGTGGGCGTTCCTGCTTTTTTTTTTACATAGGCAGCAAATCTTGGCAGTCGCAGAAAACAGTCATAAATAGGATGAGAAGTAGCCGCTCATGGGAACGCACTAGACAGCCGCGTTCATAAATCGCAATGTAGCAAACTCTCGCTCATTATCAGTGTACAGAAGTACATATGTTGCTGCAATTACGCAAATGGCTCCATATTGGTCTTCCACAAAATTTAGTGCGCAAAATGGTAATTGAAGTTGGTTTTTACGCCTGCTGTGCACAGATCGTCTGACGATCACCACGGCCAAACACCGGTGCGCACAGGGCAGTCGCAGTGTGTCGTGCGTATATGGCGGACGAAGTCGCCCGGCAGAATCGAGGACGCGCGGTATCCGTTTACAAACTAAATTAAATTTATCCGATTTAGCTTGTGAAATTATACAATGAACGTACGGGCCTGTGACACTGTCAGGTGTTAGTTTCGTCCTGCTTGGAAACATTCAGTAGAAGCCGACGGCGGTCCACGATGTTCATGACGAAAAGCACAAGCTTGCCTCATTCCCGCTCAAAGCGACGAAACGTTTCTTTCGTAGCTCTCTCCGCAGAAGGGAAAAAAACGCGTGCATATGCTCCCGATAGCAGCGCTAAGCTGCTGCCCACAATCGTAGCACAATTCCAGCAGTAAACACGATCGGCGTGCAAAACAACCACCGGCTGCATTACGTCGCGCAAAATAACATTTTACTATCGTTCTTAGCCACTATTATCTCCGGGCACAAAGTATTTGTACTACAGTAAACACTCAACCCGATGTGTCACCGAATATCAAGCTCTTCCAAAGCGGTGGCCTTCCCGCGACGCAGCCGGCTTGGAAGGTATATGGCGGTGGCCGCTCAGTGTTGCCAGTCAAATCCCCGACCTTTGCGGTACTCTGAAATTTTTTCCAGTGACTCTAGTAATATCGGGTTTAATCTCTCATACAAACAGGCGGGCACAATAATAGAGCAGCAACTCCCAGGTTTATTTTATGCGGACGACGTTGTATTGCTAGCTAACAAGCAAAGTGATTTGCAACGTCTGGCGAATATGTGTGGACAGGAAGGCAACAATTTAGGTTGGAAATTTAGTGTGAGAAAATCAGGTGTTATGGTATTCAATGAAAACAGTGAACAGACAGTGGAGATACAGGGCCAAGAAATACCTCGGGTAACAGAATATAAATACCTTGGTATATGCATAAACGAAGGCAATAAATATATGGAAACACAGGAAAAAACCACAATAGTAAAAGGGAAGAAAATGCAGCCATAATGAAGCACAGAGCGCTATGGGGATACAATAGGTACGAGGTCCTCCGAGGTATGTGGAAAGGTGTAATGGTTCCACGACTTACTTTTGGAAATCCGGTTGTTTGCTTTAAATCAGTGGTACAATCAGGACTCGACAGGAACCAAAAGTCAGTGGGTCGCCTCGCATTGGGCGCTCACGGGAAGACTACAAATGAAGCTGTGCAGAAGGATATGGGCTGGACTAGTTTTGAAGTGAGGGTAGCTCGCAGTAAAATTGAGTATGAAGAACGGCTGAGGAATATGGAAGAAAGTAAATGGGCTGGGAGAATGTTCAGGTATCCCTACAGGAAAAACATTGATTCACAGTAGAGGGAAAAAACTATGAAGCTTACGAGCAAGTATGCGGCCTGTAGGGTGAGCAACACAGCAAAGAAGAAGGTCAAGTGGAGTCAGGGAGGCTGAATTAATCTCATGGGTGGCGGCAATGAAAAAGAAACCTGCCATGAGTAACTACTTAAGAGGAAAAAAACGAAATCAAGAAAGAAACCATTTATGATAACTCAAAGGGAAGCTCATTACTTTTCGAAGCGAGATCTGGATGCCTTAGAACACGCCCCTATAAAGCGAGATATAAGAAGGAAGAAGAAGCATGTGCTTGCTGCGGTAAAGCTAGGGAAACGACGGAGCATGTTTTATTGGAATGTGAAGACGTCTACCCAGCGCTCGATTTAGGCACCACTGGCCTCCTTGATGCCCTTGGGTTCAGCGGGAGCAGTGGTAAAGCAAACATGTCTGCAATAGACATTAGTAAGAGGCGATTGGGGGATTGGTGGAAGAAAAGTAGGGAAACGACAAAAGACGGAGACGTCAAAAGCACAGTTCGCAATAGGGGATCAGAAAATTTGGGCGTGGTAGTTCATAGTGTTCTTTTTTTTTCTTTTTTCATTGTTTAACCGAGGTAGGATATCAGGCGGTATAGTAGCAAGAGCTTGGTGGTGCAACCCACCGCCCCCTTCCAAAGGGGATGCGCATAATATCGATCCATTCATCCATCCATCCTGCAGGTACACGGCTCCGGTAACCCGGTAAACCACAAATTGCAAGGGCTTTAGGTACCAACTAAAGCTGTCTAATTTCAACTGGGTTTCTGCACATTTCTTAACTGTATCCGCGCCACTAGAGCGGCAGGAGTGGGATTCGCGGTAATTTCCGAGGTTTGATAGGTGGCTGCAGGTAGCTTGATAACTTTCATGTTCGCGAGTTTGATGTCGAAACTGCCTAGTGGGAGATGTCGTTGGCTGAGATTTCACCGCCTGACCACTTTCTATTTTCGCGGCACCACCTTCTGCGTCATGATGCTATAAAACACATCCTGGGAAACAATGCCGAAAGTGGTTCTTAAAAAAATCTGTCATAGCAAAGTAGGTAGTCGGCTCTGATACTTTCCTGTATTTTTTCTTGAGATTTGAGGTCCAGGCCTTACCTTTCACTCAAAAAAAATATTTGATTGTCACATCAGCACTCGCTTATAAGTGCACTTCGAGCGCCTGGTTTCGTATGCATACCTGCCAATTCCGCCGAATTTCCTGTTAAGTTTGCTATTTTGGACTTGTTTTATGACTGCACGAATGCTCAATTTTTACGAAAAATATGTTCTCTTCGCGGAAATAAATCGATTGTTGGTTCCCGAACCATCCGTTGAAAGTTGTCTCATCGTGATAAGATGCCAAAAGCATGCCTTATTCAAGCAAGTTCATTAGAAAAAGTTCCTGGAGCAGTCGCTGAAAAAGCAGTATACTGCTCTACGGCATCTGCTGTGCCAAGTTTGTTGCTCCTCGCATGCTGCCTCTTAGGTTAAGTCATCTCTAATAAAGTGTGTATGTGTCTCTGAAGATGCGTACGCTCAGTGGAAGGTTTTATAAAAATGCGTGCTATCCCCCCGCCCCACGTCGCGTCAGCAGCACATCATGTATCATTTATTTCACAGGTTTTGAGGTGTGCTAATGGGAACGAATAGGGATGTAGTAAAATGTGCTATCAGAAATGAACCTCTGCAGAAACACATCGTGGTGATTTGATTCTTTGTTAAACGAGGTGAAGTCTTAAGCAAATGTTATGGCGTGAAAGCATAATGCAAAGGAATAAAACGCAGTGTATGTCTCATGTATCTATGCGAATTGTGAAATCAGTAGTTAAAAGAAATAAAGGCATAAGAAATGAGTAGGCTGTATACTTCGTCTCACCATCGCGCTACGAGAAGCGTTGCAGTATTTGGGAGCACCTTTAACAACTACCCCAGTCACACGGGCGTACCAACGGTTCTTTGAAGTTAAGAAGTATAGAGCTTTCGAAAGAACATAGTTGAAGGAATATGTGTCTGTGCTACACTGTATCCGGATGGTCTCCACTGTAGCTTTTAACCGAAATCGCAAGGTATCCTAAAACGCAAATAACGAGGAATGAAGAAAGCTAACGACGCGCCGAAAAATAATTACTACAGAACTCATCTGACGAAGCCTAGCGGTGATAATGAGATTAGTACTCGAGCGACGTAGAGACACCTCGTAATTTTGAAGTCTACTTCATTCATCATCTGTAGTTGTCACTCTCACACTGCCGTTGCTTTGACTGTGTGTGACATAATTCGGTATTACAACATGTTGCTACGCCTCTCGTGTGTTCCAGTTTATTCAAGGGCGCATACACCAAAGAAATGCGTGGTATTTCCCTGAAGCACAAGCGCTACTGCGCCTGGTACCACGGACGCTGACACGCTTACGCCCGTTTGTCCCTAGCCGAGCTTCACTACGCGATGGCGATGACATGCTCCGGAATAAGCTCTCCCTTCATTCGCCTTTCGTGGGGTAGCGGTCGCAATGACGCGCTCGTAATCTATAGGTCCGTCGTTCGGATGCATGTTGAAAGATCTTCAAATGCTTAAGCAATTCTATTCCTACCTAACGAGGAAACCCGTCCGTCCGTCACGTAAGGCGCTCGCTTTCAAGACAGGCCCCGCAACAGGGAGCGAGTTTCCCTTTGTGCTGTCTTTCGCTTCAGGGTGAACTAAGCGGCGAGAACACAACGCACACGAAGCTATCAGCATTGGGTGCGCTTTTTCCCTACCCCAGATCGCTTTCAACATAGGGCGCAACCGCGCCATACGCAGCCGCCACCGGAGTACGGTTGATCACAGTTGAAATCGGTGGTATATAGCGATTACGGCTTATAGCGATCGGAGCGTCATCAGTGCACCTGGTGCCACCACTTGCAGTAGTTTGCTTGCGTCATCATCAATTCACTTTGCGCCGCTGTCCACGACAGTTCACGTCGCCGCAGCGTTGTCGTTTATACTGTTCTGATGAAGTTTTATGACATCGACACTGACACTGGCGCCGTAGACATGAACAAGTAGCACAATGCATACGCATACTTAGATATCTAAATCCCATATACGTTTCTGCATGAATATTTTCCTTTTTGTAGAAAAACCTGTTTATTATATCATCTCGCCCTTTCAATTCTGCAGTAGTTCTTTACGTATGCTTCACTACTAGGCCTGACACGGAGGGTTCCTGCCAAGGGGAGCAAAGGGAGCTGGCGCGAGGGCAGGCATTAGGTACATGCCGCTTTAGCGGCTACAGAGCAATGCATTGTGGCACGTTATTAGAGTTATTTACGTACGCTTCACCAGCAGGTCTAACACGTATAAGGTTCCTTCCTGCCATGTAGAGCGAAGCGACACGGCGTCAAGTGCCGGGGTGGGAACTTAGGTAGATGCCTCTCTAGCGGCTGTAGAACGATGAGTAATGACACGTTATTACCGCTAACCTGTTGTTTTATATGCTTCCCCGTGACGGATTGTTGTGTCGGCCGCTGTGATCCCGCCTGAACGGAAAATATGCGCCGGTTCTCGTGTGGCGAGCATTGCCATCAACTGAAGACGAATGGAGCAAAGCGCGTAGTCCTCCGTAGTATCTAGGCGCAGGGCCCACATTTCTCTCGCACAATGTGAGGTTGTTCAGGTATTTAGCAAACGACCCAATGGTTATTTATTCAGGCTACAGGAGTAGCTGTTCATTTACCTCATACTGCATGGCACAGGGACGTACTTGAATGATGGCTTTTCTATCCTAAACGATGTATTCTTTTACTCAATGCTTCCTCATCATCATCAGCCCAGCTATGTCCACTGTAGAACAAAGGCCTATCCAATATTTCTCCAATTATTTCTGTCCTGTGCCAGCTGCGCCCAGCTCACACCTGCAAACTTCCTCATTTCATCCGCCCACCTAGTTCTCTGGCACCCCCTGTTACATCTCCTTTCTCTTGGAATCCAGTTCATTGTCCTAACAGACCATCGGTGATCTTGGCTTGAATCGTATGCCCTACCCATGCTCATTTCTTCTCGCTTTCAGCTGGGATATCACTGGCTTATTCGTTCTCTGACCCAGTAGCTCTCTTCTCGTCTCCTAACGTTACACCAATAATTTTCGTTTAATTGTTCGCTGTGCTGTCCTCAGTATTATTTCAATCCTTTTCGTTCGGTTTCTGCACCAGATTAGTAGACAAGGTACAGCGGTTATATAGTTTCCTCTTAAAGGGCCCCTCAGCAGGCCCCATAGCAAATTTTGGTTATAAGCTGGAAGTTGTTACGTGTCCTTTAGGGAGCGTTCAGCCGGACAAATTTTTCAAGTTCGCTCATTAATAGCCGAGATAGAAATATTTCGGTGCCACGAACCCATGATTTCAGAAGGTGTGCTCCACTGCCCAGCAAGACACTCCCTCCCCTTGCCCCTTCTAGCCTCCGCAGGCGAAATTCTTTCCTTGCGTTCTCCCACACCGGACCTCGAGGATCGCGTGACGCGTACATCACGGGGCCCGCCTTGATTTTTTTATCCTGGATAGATGGATGCAAAACTGTAGTGAAGGTCCTGATATACGCGACTTAGCGCGCTGCGGGCGGCCCCCACGTTGGGACAGTCAGGCCATGCCCGACCACCGCATCGTGGGCCCTCTGGACAGTTCATAGTTGCGTCCCGGCATCGGGGCTCTTGATAGCGGAGAACCTCTTGTCCTCATCGATTTGTTCTGTGCCTCGTAACGAGGGGCAATGCCAGAGCATATGGTCTAGGCTAGCAAAGTCATTGCAGTGCCTGCAAGATCAAGTGGCATAAGTATCAGGATAAAGCTTGTGGAATATAGCCGGGCTGGTATACGCGTCTATTTGCAATAATCGGAGGGTCAATGCCTGCGCTCTATTTAACTTCTTGTGAGGAAGGGGAAGTCTCTCTTGCCGAGATAAAAGTGCTGCGCCATTTCATTGTATGTGGTCGGTTGATTTCTGTTCTCCACCACTGCGGGCCGGCGTTGGAGTTCTCCACGGTCGCGGAAAGCAAGACCTCGCGCCTTGGAGTGATCCAGCTCGTTTAGGTTTGTGGGGCCTCCCATGATGGATCCCATGTGAGCGGGGAAACACGTTAGGGGGTGGGTGGCGATGCTTTTACTGTCGAGGATGCGACAAGCTTCCTTACACACGGCGCCGACGCTGAAGGCGCGGATGGCTGCCCTGGAGTCATTGAAGATATTGGCATGTTTGTCGTCCAGGAGGGCCAAGGCAATGGCCACTTGCTCGGCCGCACGCGACGACGTGCTTCGTACCGAAGCGGCGTTAACGGTGGAACCCCTGTGGTTGATCGACACTACCGTGAAATTGTTGCTGTTGCCATACTGGGACGCGTCAACGAAGCAGCTGCCGCCAGGGAATTCTGTCGCGTGGCGTAGGAGCGCCACCGCCCTGGCCTTCCTTCTTTCTACGTTGCGCTAGGGATGCATATTGCGCGGGACGGGGGATATGATGATGTTCTCTTTCTGCTCTTTCGGAAGGCCCTGGTAGGCGCCTTCGACAGTGGCTGGGGGGACGCACATCTCTGTTAAGAGTCGTCTGCCCGCCCTGGTGCCGGAGATTCTGAGAATCTGTGCCCTTTCTTGTGCTTCTCGCATTTTTTTTCACTACTGCGTACTTCCGTCGACAGCATTGTGCACTAGCAGTTGTGATTGCATGGTTTCGCACAGCACACGGTTTTGCGTGCTGTGCACAAGGACACTTGACTAGCAGTATAATTCAGTGCTACACGAATACTGAGGCAGAACAAGTGGATCGCAGCGCGCGATCACGGCGCTGAAGCATGCTAGAAAATGGCATAGTTTCCGTAGCTGCGCATGTGACTGCATGAACGTGGGAACAAGCAGAAGTGCATCTCTCTTGCTTCGGTGCGAAGTAAAAAAATACCATGCAGGCATTACATTTGTGTTTTATTATTTCTCTGAACTGCAATTCGTCAATTGAAGCAACAGGTCACACAAGTAACAGATGTCTCCTTGAATAATTCTCGATGTCACGTGTCGCCACGTGCGACGTCACACTGTGGACACGAGCATGTAGGAGCAGGGTTGCGAGTACGCCACCGTCTGGCTTGGAACGTGTTCGCCATGACGGAAAGGAAAGACGGCGTTCAGATTGAAATTTCAGACCTTTCCGCGGTGCGTAGCGATGTAATTCTTTACAAACACGATCATTAGCGCGCATTGTATGGTCTGCGCTTGTCGGGCCTGACGAAGTGCCTTTTAAGAGGAAGCTTTAGCTCGAGTGCTCCTATCTAAATACATGTAAAAGGAGAATTCGTTTTTCTCGGCAGCCACTGCACCAAATTTGACGAAGTTTGTTGCATTTAAAAGACAAACTTAATATCTAGTGACTGTTGGTTTCGAATTGAGTTAGATTGTCAATTTTTTATTAAAAATTGGCAAAAATCGGAAATTTTCAAAAAACGAAACTATCAAGTTTACAACTCTGTAACCTAACACTAAAAATGATAATACAATTCTGTGAATTGCATCTAATAGTACATCTAAAGCGGACAAAATTGATATGTTGCACATGAATATAAAAAAATTTAATCATAGGGAAATACAACTTTTGCAAAACCGTTGTAACTAACGTAACAAATTCACGTAAGATGTAAAATGACATATTGAATTTGTCCGCTTTGAATGACCTAACGGATGCCGTTTACAGATCTGCGATATCAGTTCTTGATGCAGAGCTATGAATTTGTAAACTTGGTGCTTCTATTTTTTTCAAACGGTCAAATAGTTGAAAATCGTTTTAAGAAAATTCAAGCCCTAAATCGAAATTTCGCTGCCAACAGTCACTAGAATTTAACTTTCTCTTTCAAATGCAACAAATTTCATCAAAATCGGTCCAGAGGTTATCTCATAAAAACGTTTTTGCGTTTTACATGTATTTGAATAGGCCGCGTCGGAGTTGGGCCCGAGCTAAAGCTTCCTCTTAAGAGATACCGGAAAGCTGCGGTTCGTAATCTAAGAGTGCCTGCCAAATATGTTCTGCCCGATTATTATTCTGATTTCTTGTGGGAAAGTAAAACTTTCTATTATTGTTCTTTGACGTATCTACTGATGTATTGTGAGGCTGCCCCCTTTTTTCTACGCATGCTACTATCGTGGACACTCGCTGATTCAGTGGAACACCAGCTCGAATGCTGAGCACTGCATTACCACAGTATACCACAGCTGCATCTCACTGGTTCTTACCTATGGGGCAGAAACGTGGAGGCTGCGAAAAGGGTTCAACTGAAATTGAGGATGTCGCAGTGAACTATGGAAAGGAAAATGATAGGTGTAATGTTGAGGGAAAAGAAGAGAGCAGAATGAGTCGGGAAACAAATGCGAGGTAAGGACATCTTATTCGAAATCAAGAAGAATATGCATGGGCAGGCCAAGTAATGAATAGCGTGCAGAGGACGGCACAGTAAAATTCAGACATGAACAGTACGAGTGTCTTTTTAATCCTTGTTAACAGGGACTCCGGCTCAATTGAGTCGAAGGCTCTAAGCATTTTAACCAGCATGAAAGAGTGTTTTAATACGCTTGTTCTAACAAGTGAATTGCCCGTTAATGATTCCATCAGATTTTTAGACCTGAACTTCACCTTTCATGCTAATCGCAGTTTCTGGGCCTACCAGTCACGAAGTAACAAAGCTGTGTTGCCATACCATTCTGCGCACTCAAAACTTGTAAAAAGAGCTATTGTCAGCACGTCCTTCCAAAACTCTCTCCGAAAATTGTGCATACACATGATGAGTGATATCTTCCAGGGGTGTACGGTAGCGCAATTAAAAGACGGGACAAAAGAAGACGCACAGCTACACACACAGCGCTGTGTGTAAGTACCTATGGGTCTTCTTTTGTCCCGTCTTTTAATTGCGCTACCGTACACCTCTTGAATATGCATAACCAACAATCCCACATCTCAACGCTCATTAGTGACAGTTTTAAACAGTAGTCGAAGAGGCCGACTAATGCTGGTTATCACAGGCATGTTAGTGTCTTTTGCCAAGAAGCTTGCCAAGCAAATCAGAAATACAATGTCATCCGAATCCGTTGTTTGGTGAACGGAATCATTTTGTTGTATAGCCCTACATGCATTAGATTTCCCACAATCAGAAAAGAATTTGACAACAGGCGAATGCAACCATCGTGTTCTCATCCCCGAATAAACTTGCTACAGTGTGCAAGATAGGAAAGGCTGACAACAAAGTGCGAGGATGCATGGTCAGGCATCAGAAACCTTACTTCACTTGCGATGAAGGTGTGTTAACCGAATTCCCTTGTCATGCGGGAAGCACTATATCGGACAAACCGGTAGGTGCTTGAACGAGCGGCTTATGGAAGATGCTCGCAATATCATGTATGGGCGAGGGGAAGACTTGCTGATTACATCCTCTCCTGCAAGTCAAAAACGTGCAAGCCGTTCCTTGATAAATGTGTTGTCGTTAGGAAGTAGTGAAGACAGGGTAACTCGAGAAACCATTAAAGCTGAAAAGATAAACAAAGCAGGATGTATATGTGTGAGCAGAACTATTTTCCTCTGCGATTAAGAGCTAGTGTTTCTGAAATGCTGATACCGGTTGTATAGTTGTATAAGCAATCAATCCTTCTTCGGGTATAAAAAAGTGATGCATGTTTAAAAGAAAATTTGTTGGAAGACTTAGTGTCAACAAGCTCTAAGAGCTACGCTGCTGAACCGATGGCCATTAAGGGTAACAGACTTGATTCCAAGAGGATGCAAGGATAGCAGGAGCAGCAGAAAGTTATATGGGCAAATGTGATTAGAAGTTTACGGGGATAACGTGGCCGCAGCTAGCATAGCACCGGGCTAATTCGAGGAATATGCGAGAGGCGTTTGCCCTGCAGTGGACATAGTCAGGCTGATGATCACACAGAAGTAGGCTACAATCCTATGCATTCTAGGCATGAGTGATAAGCTGTGTGATGTGCATACTACACGGCTCCAAACCGGCAAGCTTGTAAGTGAATTAGTGCAGGTGAAATACACGCTAAGCAAGACATTTCCCAGGTGTTACACGCAAACTCTTGTGTCCTCACTGCATACTGATGAGTCGGGGAACGTTGAAAAAAGATAGAAGGAATGATGTGAGGAATGAACGCGTGGCTTTGAATGCTCTTAGCAAACATTTTATTGTGAAGGCACTGCTTCTGTACCACCCACGGGAATGTGGCAATATGGTGAAGCCTCGTGCTCCATGGGGGCAAAACAAGGAACGCCGCACTGCGTTCGTCAGCAGCTGAAGACTGGCGGTGCTTGCGTCAGTGATAATGTAAATTGAGAAGTGCGGCCAGGCCAAGGTCTCTGTATCGCACGCGCTCTATCTTGCCTGTTTGGGAAAGTGTGTCTCTGTTCCCGGGAACTGCGCGCTTTTAGTCCCTGTTTAGCACTCTCCCGGCTGTTATCACGCTTCACAGGCCGAGCTCCACATTTGCAGCAAGGAAGGACGGTATACGCGTGCGAGGACCAAGAGGCGCGTTCAGTGTGTTAACAGCAAGCACTATGCAGGAAACGACAGCATGAGGCTAGACAGATAGAAGGACCAGCACCAGATTATGCAGCAAAGCGAGCTTGCCCAGTGGAACATGTTTGTCACCAGCGCCAATGAGCAGTAGATGTAAGAGCTTACCATTGCACGCTAGAAGCGCAAAGGATTCAGTGTCAGATGCCCAGTGAAGAACAATAGAAACGCAAGTGAGAAGCGGACGCTGCTGCAACAAAACACCAGTGAAATGGTGAAGCATACCGCCATGCAAAGGCATTTATTGCGTGATTGATGGGTGTAATTACATCATGTTACACGGGTGTAGGTATGCCATCATGATCACGCAGAAACTACAGCGGCAAGCACTATGGTTAGCCATTCATTGCAAAGAGCATGGCAGCAAGCCCAGGGGAGCTTGTCAATCAAAGCCAAATTCATTATTGTGGCAAGTTCAGGTAAACCACAGCGGAAAGAAATATGGCATGTTCCGACGGAAGTGTAGACATATCGATGCAGCAAAATTAGAAAAGCAAGGCCATTTGGAAAAGCTTCCACCATAAAACCATTTGGGCAAGATCACCACGGCTTACACATGTTCCTTGTGTCATATTGTTAGATCGTCTGTCCAACTTTTTTGTTTCTGCAGGTCATAGTCCTAGCTGGGCAGAGACACGGATGCTCACAAACACAGAAAAAAGACAAGAAAAAAACTGAAAAAATTGCACCATGGCTACATGTCGATTGAGTATGCAAACAACAGTGCATATGCTTAAGCAAAAACGTTGAAATTTGCCGCCAGGCTGTGCAAAATGTCTGGTTTCTATGTGAATTGTTCTTAAAGCAATAACACTATATTTCACCCATTGTTGGCTGCTTTTCGAGAGCTGAAACGTCATTTCAGTTTTTAGTAGGAGCTATTTCATTTACCATTATATACCTTCCTGAAAAGACTGGTTTCTGTGGAACTCCTGATTTCGAGTCTTGAAAAAATATTGCTTGCGTGAATGTTAACGACAGTAACTATTTCTTGAATGCCACGATGGCAGCTAGCCAATCAGTGCCATAGCGAAGATATTTCGTTTGCATGATGAAAGGTCTCGGAACAGTTTCAACTAACATTTCACCAAAGCGCACTGCAGTGCATTTTCCTGTCATATTTGTGGGTGCGGTTCACAGAGGCCTTAAGCTGCTCCTCAAGTCACTTGAATATGCTTCTCATAAAGTCCTTTTCAGTGTGTCACAAGTTTGAATTAAGGGGCAGGCATTTTTTAGATTTAATTTTCTCAGCAATGTATCTTTTGCTGCCACACAAACGTCAATGAATTGGAAATGTGCCACAAAAGTGGTTTCTCCTGAGAACAACAATTTGGATGGAGTTAATTTCAGTATCCCTTCAACACTCTCTTATTCTGTTAGTGAAGTTTGCATCTAAGTAACAAAACACTAGGCTTGTTAAAACCTGATACATGTGATCGTTTAGGACAGGTTCATTTTGGTTTGGTAGTAGCTTTCTTTGCACTGAACATGCACTGAAGATCACTGAAATGCGGGCTTTAAAGGAATAAAATTTCGGGGTGGTTGGTGGGCAGCAATCTTGTTATTTATTTGAAGAAAATACAGGTATTTTCACTACACCAAGTGTAACGACATTCTATCGTTGCTTTAGAAACAGTGCAGGTGTGAATCCTGGCAGGGGAACAAAGGTAGAGCGCACCAAGAAAAAGAAGCATTGCCTCTCTCCAAAAGTTGCTGCCCTCATCACATCGTTGCCAGACTTCAACTTTTAACTGTTCTTAAACATAAAAACTTTCTATATCAATGTTTTATGGTTATACAGTGATAATGCAAATAGCCGGTTTCATGCCTTTTGACTTGTTGCTTGTATTTTACTGCTTCATGCAGTACTAGTGTCAAGCAAGGCACAATTTGTTAACCTGCACAATTTTCTTTATGCATATACTTGGCATTACAGTTTCGTGACTGGTTATATTCATTGTATTTATACTTTCTATACTGTATTTATGGCATTGTTATACTATTTTGATATTTATACTTATTATAGTCTCAAGATTGAACATACTAAGTCGAGCGAATCTATGTTTTATGGTTGCACTGTGATGATGTAACAAGTTGTGGCATGCCTTATGGCTTGTTTGTATCTCGCTGCTTAATGCAGTACTAGTCTCAAGCAAGGCACAGTTTGTCCAAGTCAGTTTTCTTATACATATACTTGCCGTTACAGTTTTGTGACCGGTTGTATACTGCTGTCTCTATTCTATTAATGTTTTAATTTTTTATTGTAGTTGCAATGTTCGACATACTAAATTATGGTGTTTTACGTGCCAAAACCACTTTCAGATTATGAGGCACGCCGTAGTGGAGGACTCCGGAAATTTCGACAACCTGGGGTTCTTTAACGTGTACCAAAATCTATGTACACGGGTGTTTTCGCATTTCGCCCCCACCGAAATTGTTCGACATACTGAGTGGTGTGAATCAATGTGTTATGGTTACACTGTGGAAATGCGAACACTCTTTCATGCCTTATGTCTTGTTTATTTGTATCTCACTCCTTAATGCTGTACTAGTCTCAAGCAAGGTAATATTTGCCCAGGACACTTTACATATGCATATACTTGCCGTTACAGTTTGGTGACTGGTTCTGTACACTGCAGTAACGCTTTCTCTATTTTATTCATACTTAAATTTTTATATTGTAGTTGCAGGCTTGGACCAACTAAGTAGAGTGAATCAATGTTTTATGGTTACTCATTGAAAATGCAAAAAATTTTTCATGTCTTGCGTCTTGTTGTTTATATCTCACTGCTTATTGCAGTAATAGTGGCCGGCAGAATTGATGCTTGTTGGCCGAGTTGGTGGTTTGTTCGTGCTAAGACAGAGCGAAACAAGATGGCACAAGAAAGAGCCCACAGCACGAGCACTCACTTTCAACTGTTTTTTTTCTTGCTGTTTTCATTTATAAATACACGGATGAACCGTCAGCACTAAACTGAAAAACACAATCCATACAACTCAACCCTTTGCTGATTGTCAATGATCCGAAACATGACCTCTTTTGTCATAGTTCCAGTGACACCATATTCACACACGTTGCTTGCATATGCAGTATTCATTGCCGCAATAAGCTCCCTAAGTCGCTTTTTCTTGTGAAGGTTGGTAATCTGATTGCTCAAACAAAGGCACGCATGGTCTAGAACAGCCCCATCGCCTAGACTGAGTCCTGCATTGACGGCAGTGTAGGCTACATTGATTACAATATTAATGAGAGCAAACAGGGCCACCTCAGCCTGCACTGCCATCAATGCGGGACGCAATGTAGGTGACGGAGCCGTTCTAAGCCAGAAAAAGTAGTGGGTTAGTGAGACTATCAAGGCAATGAATGTTGCACGTGCAGGTAACAGATGTGTGATCGTGTCATCGGTGGCACTATCAAGGAAAGAGCGGAGTTGTGCCGGTATTGGGTCAGTCACCTTTATTCTTCTTTTCAGCTTGGTGCTGGCAGTTCATGTGTGTATTTATACATGGAAACATCACGGTTGAAGGTCTACACTCATGTCCTCGTCTGCTCCTTCTTGTCCCATCTTGTTTCGCGCTGTTTTAGCAGTTAGTGTGAAGCAAGGCACATTTTGCCGATATGCACAAGTTTCCTTATGCATATGCTCGCCATTACTGCTTCTTGGCCGGATGCATTTGTTGTTTGCTATTTTGATTTTTATATTTACTGTGGTCTTAAGATTGGACTTACCAATTAGGACCCAGCTGGTAGCTTTATGGTTACACTGTGATAAGGCAAACAGCCTGTTTCACGCCTTATGACTTGTTGCTCGTATCTCACTGCTTCATGCAGTACTAGTGTGAAGGAAGGCATCATTTGCGAATTTGTACAATGTTTCTAATGCATATACTTGCCGTTACAGTTTAGTGACCAGTTGTATATTCATTGTATTGTACTATATTCATTTGTATAACTTTTATTTGACAAGATTGATTCACCCTACTAAGTATGTCCAATGTTTTGGTTATACTGCAATAATGCAAAAATGTTGTGGATGCCTTATGTTCTGTTGCTTGCATCTCACTAGCTGCTGCATTCTGTACTAGTTTCGAGCAAGGCACATTTGCCCTAGACACTCTCCTTTGCATATACTTGTATTTACACTTAAGTGACTGGTTGTCTTCATTGCACAGGTATTACTACTTTCTGCGTTGCATTCATTGTATTGTATTACCATTTTAGAGTGAATCATATGTACTCCTGTATACTTACCATTACTGAATATTGTGGGTGCTTTTACTGCATACCTTATTTAGCAGCTGTCCCATATAGGCAGTGCAGGAAGGGCAATTTTATTGCCTTTTTTCTTCGGTCACACATCTACCACTTACCTTAATTACATTATGCTGAAAGACAGTGAATTACTAGTCAAGGTATTGTTTAATTTTTCATCCGAATTTATCACTATTCTTCAATACTTAAACGTGCCATTTCTAGGAGTCTCATAGAAGCAGTGAGATATCTCATTGCGCTGACAGAAAGAGAATAAACATTTTTATTAAGTGAATGCAGCTTTTTAGAAGCGTCCTCATTCCATAATGCCTTGAGCTTGGGCCGCGTGCTGGGCCCTCGCAATCAGCCGTTGCTGATCTTCGAGGTCGGAGCTGGCCAAGGCTCTCTCCCCAAGCTCGTTAGGGTGGTAAGGGTTCGGAGGATTGAATGGTGCCGCTCTGCAACCCCCTACTATGTGCCTGAGGGACCATGGCTCTACGCAGAAACGGCATTGTGGAGAGAATTGTGTAGTGGCTATGAGGTGATTTCTGGATGGGTGGGCGAATGTATTAACCTGTAGAGCGCGGAGTAATCGCTCCTGCTCTCTAGGTAGTGACTTGTGTGTGAGTGCATATGTTCTGCGAGTTAGCTGGTAGTGTTGTGTGATGTCTTGGTACGAGACTAGAGGGTGCATGCGCTCAGGTTCAGATTCCTCGGCGTCGGCTCAGTGGGTCAAATCTCGAGCCACGTAGTTGGCGACCTTGTTGTGAGGAATGCCGTGATGAGCTGGCGCCCAGATGATCATGACTGATATCGTTGGCGGCTTTTGATTGATGATCTGGAGCCTAGTGGTATGAATTCTGCCGCAAGGAAAGTTGCGGCACGCCTGTTGGGAGTCAGTCACTAGGTCTTCTACCTCTGCTTGGGAGAGTTGAACATGGCAGCAGTTGTAATGTTCTGTTATGTATGTATACATAACATTCTGTATTCTGTATTATGTATATAAATGGTCGTGTGGAAGAAAGTGTGAAATGACAGAAAATTCGGTGACGAAAAATGGAGCTTTATAGAAATTTTCTCTTATTTTTCGACAGAAAAACTTGTGAAATAACAGAAAAACAAACACAGAAAACTGAACTTCACCGACATTCTTTTGTTAGTCGCAAACAGAAAAACCTGTGCAATCGAAAAATGTTAAAACAGAAAGCATAGCGTAACAGAAACTTTCTGTCAAGTTCACAGAAATTCTCTGTTAGCTACAAACAGAACAAATCTGTGAATTCACAGAAAGAAGGAAAAACAGAAAATATAGCATAACAGAAATTTTCTGGCAGGCCAGCTGCCAGAAAATGTGTTTTTTTTTCAATAAAAATTTCTTGCAGTGCATGGTGATGGCTACGTGACAACAAAACAATGAGATGGATGGCACGGCAACGGTACGATGACTATCAGATGACGACGCCTCTATGACGACAATGACGAACTGCTTACTGTATCACGAAGCTCATATTACAACGATAGGCTGATGACGATGAGGTGACGATTATGTCATGACGAGAGGTGTTTGACGAAGCTAGAAAGACGACGACAGAAGGACCGTGATGGCATCACCACAACGAGGATATGTATACCTAGTGGCCCATACTATTAGACAACTTGGCCTACTGGGCCGGTGTGGAAGGCGTGACGACGATCGCATGACGATAGTCAGATGACAAAGCTGGAATGGCGACGTTGAAACGACGATGGTGGCATCACGACCACGAGCACGCGAGTACACGTGAACCTATTGGCCCAATTTGTTAGACAACTCGGGCACTGGGTAGGCACAAGATAGATAGATAGATAGATAGATAGATAGATAGATAGATAGATAGATAGATAGATAGATAGATAGATAGATAGATAGATAGATAGATAGATAGATAGATAGATAGATAGATAGATAGATAGATAGATAGATAACCGAATGAATGAATGAATGTTTGATGTTTTATAGCGCAAGGGCCAAGTATGGCCAAAGAGCGCCATGTCCGTGTTAATGAGTTTGCAGTGTAATCGTGAGTTCTGTGAAGTTGGTGTGATGTGGCTGTAGAGGGGCCTTAAATATGGTCGCACTAAAGTGCGTAAAATCTGTATAATGAGATTATGGCGATGACTTATGACGTGTACTATGAACATTAAGGCGCATTTAAAAAGAATGATACGATGTCTAAAAATATATCAGGTTATATAAGATACGCTAGAGCACTACTGCCTCCCTTGAGCCTTTGAGACACAAGGGCCTGGAGGCATGTGCTATTCAAAACAAGTATCGCAGCGGCATCCTCTGGAGCGAGGATGCTCTTCGAATTTAATGGGCTTATAACGTGTAGAACTACATCCTTTAAGAAGTCGAGGACTGTATTGGTGTTTAAAAGCGGTTCCTTACCAAGAAACATAACCGGGTGTAGAGGGATGTAATAACGGTATGCAAGAGGAAAATGTTTCTTTCTTTCAGGATCGCCTTTTGGACACTCCAAGAGGACATCGAGATCGGTCAGCCTCTCACCGCATCTAACACAGGTTGGAAGTTCACTTCCAGTAAGTAGAAAATGATGGGTCCCAAATGTGTGTCCTATTCTGAGGCGACAGAATAGGACATCTGTTCGCCGAGATTTTGTTGGGGAGGGCCAAAAACCTAACTGTGGCTGTATAACGTGCAGTTTATTATTTATTTCTGCGTCCCACATGCGTTGCCAGTGGCTTCACAGTTCTTTTCGCATGTAAGGTTTCCGATCTGTGAGAGGCACCAAAGCAGTATTATTAACAGCAGGGGGTGCAATTGACGTAGCCATTTGGTCTGCCAGAACGTTACCTTCGATTCCCCTGTGGCCAGGTGCCCAGCATATGATGATATGCTGGCTAGATAAATAAGCTTTGCACGGGTCGGAATAGACCTCAGTAAGTACAGGATTTTTCTGTTTGTAGGGTGACATCAAGGGCTTCACCACACTTAGGGAGTCTGTATATATTACGGTTTTTTGGAGTTTTGATTTCCTTATATGCTTTACAGCCGACCATAATGCGCAGGCCTCTACCGTAAAGATGCTTGTTTCTGGATGTAGTACATCAGATTCCGAGAGGGATGGACCGACGGCTGCATACGATACCCCGGTATTTGACTTCGAAGCGTCTGTGTAGAACTCTGCGCACGAGTGCTTGTACTGAAGTTGTAGGAAATGAATTCTTATTTCGACCTCTGGAGCGTGTTTTGTGACTTTTAGAAAGGATACGTCACATTCTATCACCTGCCACTCCCAAGGGGTTAAGAGCTTGGTTAGGTGCATTAAGGGAAGCTCGAGGAGTGGGACATGCATTTCATCGCTAAGATCCTTCACGCGCAGCGAGAAAGGCTGTCTTATAGATGGACGATTGCGGAAAAGTGTAGCACACGTCATATCGGTAACGGTATTAAAACATGGGTGTTCAGGATTGGAGTGCACTTTAAGGAAATGTGTAAAGCTGATGTATGATCTCTGCAAGTGGAGCGGCCAATCATTCGATTCGTCATATAAGCTTTCGATCGGGCTTGTTCTGAAAGCGCCAGTGGCTAGGCGGATACCTAGATGATGGATAGGATCCAGCATCCTTAGCGCGCTTGGGGCGGCAGAGTTATACACTACGGTCCCATAATCCAATCGTGAACGTATTAGGTTCTTGTAGAGATTCAATACACACTTTCTGTCACTACCCCACGTAGTCTTAGATAGAAGTTTCATTAAGTTCATTGTTTTTAGACAATTTTCTTGCAGATATTTTATGTGTGGAATGAAAGTGAGCCTATCGTCAAGTATAATACCTAGGAATTTGTGCTCATTGTTGATAGGAATTTCTTGTCCACACAGTTCTAAGCAAGGATCCGGGACCAGGTTTCTATTTCGTGTAAAAAGAACACAAGAACTTTTGTTAGGATTGATTTTAAATCCGTTTTCTCTGCCCATTTTGATACTTTGTTCAAACCATGCAGTACCTGTCTCTCGCACACTGCGAGGTTACAGGATTTAAAAGCTATTTGAATGTCGTCCACATAGATAGAGTAAAAAATGGCCGGTGGTAATGAAGCACGAAGCGTGTTCATCTTCACTATAAAGAGCGTGCAGCTAAGCCCGCCTCCCTGGGGTACACCAGTTTCTTGTGTAAAAGGACGTGACTTTACATTGCCGACTTTTACACGCAATGTACGACTGGACAAATAACATTCTATAAGGTTTAGCATACTACCATGAATGCCCATTTCTGACAAGTCTCTCAAGATTCCGTAGCGCCACGTTGTGTCGTATGCCTTCTCCATGTCAAGGAATATGGATAGGAAAAACTGTTTGTGTACAAATGCGTCACGGATGTTTCCTTCGATGCGTACAAGATGGTCAGTTGTGGAGCACCCTTCTCTGCAACCACAGTGATAGGGATCAAGCATGTTATTCAGTTCAAGGAAATGTGTGTCTCCGCGATTAATCATTTTTTTTTTCAAATACCTTAGAAAGGGAGCTTGTGAGGGCTATCGGGCGGTAACTTGCCACTGAAGAAGGGTCTTTGCCTTGTTTCAAAACAGGGACCACGATGGCTTGCTTCCATGCGGTTGGAAGGTATCCCACTGCCCAAATAGTGTTAAAAAGTGCTAGTAGTGCAACTTGCGTGTCATTGTCTAGGTTTTTGATCATTTCACACATTATTCGGTCAGATCCAGGTGCAGAGCTCGGTCAACGCCGCTCTAAACTCTGCAATACTAAAAGGACGGTTGTATGGTTCATTCTGACGACATTTTCTGATGAAAGGCTTACATTATTCTATTTGTTCGTATTTGAGAAAGGATTGTGAATAATTTGTTGAACTTGACACGCTCTCAAAATACTCCCCAAGTGAGTCTGCCAGGTCTTGCAATGTATCGCCCTGTGTGTTTACCAGAGGGAGTGAATATGTTTGCCACCCTCTAATCCTATTAACTCTGTTCGAGGCTTTGGCCTCATCTCTAAACGAGTTAATACTCAATAAAAACTGTACCCTGGCCACGCGGCCGCATTTTGATGGGGGCGAAATGCGAGAACACCCTTTTACTTAGATTTAGGTGCACGTTAAAGAACCCCAGGTGGCGTGCCTCATAATCAGAAAGTGGTTTTGGCACGTAAAACCCCATAATTTAATATTTAACTCGATAAAAACTTCTGCCAAGTGCCAACTTTCTCTTCTCGCCTGCTGGCGGGTTCATCTGCCTTGTGACTTTACTTTTTAAAGTTGATAAGATTTTCTGCAGTGGGAGAAGCGCGTAGCAACCCCCACGCCTTGCTCTGATTCTTATGGCCGATCCTACATTCGCTGTTCCACCACGGTACACGTCGTTTGCATGCCAAACCACTTACTTCGGATATGCATTTTGATGCGGCATCTATTATGAATGCTGTAAGATACTCCATAGCAGCACAAATTTCTAAAGAATACATGTCAGCCCATGAGATGCTAGTGAGAGTTCGAAATTTCTCCCAGTCGGCTGTGTCTATCTTCCGTCTAGGAGCTTGTGGAGGATATTCGTTTTCTTTAGATGTTCTTATCAGCTAGGGGAAATGGTCGCTCCCGTAAGGATTGTTCGTAACCTCCCATTCGAGTTCGGGCTGTATAGACGGGGAAACTATGCTAAGATCTATTGAAGAAAAGGTTCTACTTGCTAGAGAGTAATATGTGGGTTCCTTCTTATTCAGCAAGCACGCATCTAAAGAAAAAAGGAACTGTTCAACTAGACGACCTCGCGCGTATATACGAGAGTCGCCCACAGGTAGTTGTGTGCATTGAAATCGCCAAGAACAGCATAATGTTCTGGCAATTCGTCTATAAATGACTGAAATTCATGTTTGTTTAATTTGTAGTGGGGGGTACGTAAAGCGAGCAAATGGTGACGAGTTTATTTAGAAGAACAGCTCGAACCGCCACTGCTTCAAGGGGCGTTTGTAGCTGTGAAGGCTCAGACGAAATACCTTTATGAATAAAAATGGCAATACCGCCTGATGATACGACAGCATCATCGCGATCTTTGCGAAACTTGACATACGGTCGGAGAAAGTTTGTGTGTTGTGGTTTTAGGTGTGTTTCCTGTAGACACAGCACTTTTGGATTGTGTTTTTGGATAAGCTCTGGCACGTCATCAAAGTTCCTAAGAAGACCTGTGACGTTCCATTGAATTATTTGTGTATCCATATTGGAGGTAAATAGCTGCTGCGTATACGGAAACAGAAGTATTAATTACAGAGATTTCAAAGATTAGATTACAGAGCTCTTTCAAGGCCCTGTAACCGGGGTTTTGCCCTTGTTGAAGCGTTCGAGGGAGCCCCGCCGCTCGTTAGGCGCTTGGTGCGCCTTGAGGATAGGTGTAGTGTCTATTGCCTCTTGTGAGGTGCCGGACACGTGCCCTGCACCCACCAGCCCGGAGGTCGATGGGGCTCCCTGAGGGATTTGGCTGCGCCGGCTGTTGCCGGCGCTGGAAGAGGCCGGGGAGGTTGGGGCAGTCTCGGTTGCGCCCACCTTCGTGGTTGATGGTCCCTTCTGCTCGGTTGGTGGAGCAGCGCTAGCTGCGACCACCATGGGGGCAGATGGCGTAACTGCCGACTCACTGCTTGTGGGTCGGACAGCCGCCGGAGGCCGTTGTGACGCTGCCCCCTGACGCGCCACTTCGGCAAAGCTGCTCTTAGACAGGTATTACACCCGCCTACGTGCCTCTTTTAACGATATATTCTCTTTTACTTTTATCGTTACAATTTTTATTTCCTTCTTCCTGGAGGGGCACGACCGCGAGTACGCGGCGTGATCCCGGTCACAGTTTACACAGTAGAGAGAGTTCTTACAAGCTTCAGCACTGCATTTCGCACATGTTTGGCGGCCCCGGAAGCTCTGCGAGCTGTGGCCAAAGCGTTGGCATTTGAAACATCTCAGGGGATTTGGCGCATACGGTCTTACACGGAGCTTGATGTACCCGGCCTCGATTGACTCGGGCAGGACACTTGAATTGAAGGTGAGTATTAGGTGTTTGGTCGCAATTTCTTTACCACCTCGCCTCATCTTGATTCTTTTGACATTATTAACATTCTGTTCACTGTAGCCCTCCAAGAGTTCAGCCTCAGTGAGCTCCAGCAAATCATCGTCCGAGACAACGCCGCGGGTGGTATTCGTCGTACGGTGCGAGGTTACTACTACTTGGGTCTCCCCAAATGATACTAGTTTAGGCAGTTTCTCAAAATGTTTCTGATCGTGGAGCTCCAAGAGGAGGTCACCGCTAGCCATCCTCGATGCCTTATAACCTGGGCCAAAAACTTCGGTAAGGGACTTCTATACAAGGAATGGTGAAATCGTTCGCACTGGTTTAGCTGGTTTTTCAGAATGGATGACGTGGAAACGAGGGAAAGAATTCTTTTGCCGACCAAAAAAATTGGGATAGTTCTTCAGTGCGCCCTCTTTTCTGAGCGCGATCAGGGAGTGGGGGGAAGGAGCTAGCCATAAGGATATGTGAGATTTCGGCAGTAATGCCAGCAACCCACCATGGAGTCCTACAAGGGGACGCTGCAGGACCTGTGAAACACGGCATGCAAACACCAGCTGTACATTACCACTATAAACACATATGAAATAACCTAGGTTGGTTATTCACACAAGGTTAACCCTTGCTGCCCGGAAAAATTGGAAGTAAAAGGAAGCCAGAAGTAGACAGGAAAGGTGGAAAGTAAAGGAAAGACGAACGTTGTAGGGAGAGAGAGACAGGAAAAGGCAACTACCGATTTCCTCCGGGAGGGTCAGTCCGGGGGTGCCGTCTACGTGAAGCAGAGGCCAAAGAGGTGTGTTGC